>NC_090185.1:20360972-20705972 GCF_024679245.1 Pseudorasbora parva | reverse complement strand
GGTGCAGCGGCGCAATGATATTATGCAGCACCTGAAAATAGTCCCCAACAACCTGTGTAAGCAGGTTGTCACGTTGGTTATGTTGACAGAAGTAAGCCTATTTTCAGGTGCTGCGTAATATAATTATATCATTGTATGGTTCCTTTTTTTTTTAAGCGAGATGCTAACAGTCTAATCAGATTTAATGATCTATGCTAAAAGTGCTACCGCCAGATCTGGAGATCGGCTGAATGGGTTTGAAAGCAGTAAAACTCAACTGTTTACCTCTAGGGCAGTTGGAAAACGAGCCTTTTTTTTCCTTTAAAGTGGAGTGTTCCTTGTCACTATCTAGACTATCAGAGGGTGAAGTTACATTTAATTTTAGGACGCCAGGCACTTGTGACACAACTTCAGGTTTCAAATTTGTACACAGCTCAGAAAGTATGTTCGGACAATATTTACCATTCATATTTGCGTAGAATGTCAGTTTGTGGTGTATTTCTACTGCTAACTCAAACAGAAATGTATGAAGCAGCAGTCACTTATATGAAAATCAGTGTATTTGTTTTCTTTTGACAGCACAACACTACGTATTCTGTGTTAAACTTTTATCCTACTGGATATTTGTTTAGTGTTTTGTTTTTGTTTGTATTTTGTTTCAATGATCTCTGGGGTGAATCACACAGAGAACTGTTATATTTCTCCCCAAAATCAAAAGAAAAATTACATTTTGCATAGGAACATTTTGCATAGGAACATTTTCAGCATTGTGACTTTTTTCATGCCAATTAAGCACATTTGTCATTACTGTAATTGGCCGTAAAAAGCAAAGCTTAATTTGAATGAAAATAATGTCATTATGTAGGGGGAAAAAGTAATGCTAAAAATAGGCAAAATATAATTTCTTACATGGTTTTTAATGTGAAATATAACCAAGTCTTTGTCTGATTTACTCTTTCTGTTTTTGAGCATGGAGAAATACAAACTCGACAGTGTTTTTATCTCTCCAACATTTCCGTTGGCCCATATAATAGTGTTCCAGCTGATTCGGACTGCCCTCGGTCACATGATGCAGAACATCAGCTCCGATTGGTTCGAAGTGTGAATGATTTGATTATGCAATTTTACGATACAAAAAATCTACAATTGCACAGTTATGTCACTGTTTTTGAGTCGCAGTGACGGAGCGGAGAGGTCAAGGTAGTGAACAGGGCTCATAAACGCTGTTCTTCCTGATTGTGTGAATTTCAATTGTACATGTTTGTTTGCTCTTGAAGAAAACGCAAGTTTTTTTTACCCCTCATTGTTTCCCCATGTCCCTCAGAAAACCACCCCTCAGTTTGTCACTGTGTGAAACTCTGAGCCCCATTAAAACAATCATTGCAAAATTGTGTGTTGGTTTTAATTCATGTTAAATGGATATAAAAATAATGATTGAAATTAAAGAGTTTGTTCACCCAAAAATGAAATTTGTCATAATGACTCACCCTAATGTTGTTCCAAAACCATAAGACCTCCGTTCATCTTCAGAACACAGTTTAAGATATTTTATATTTTAGTCCCGGTATTTGTATTTCATAAGAAATTCAAAGTATATTAAAAAAGTATTTTTGTACAACTTAATAGAAGGGAGATGTTTATAGAACTTATTGATCCTGAAACATTCCTCTGAAGGAGGTTGTATTTTTCTACTGGTTGTGGTTGCATTCTGAAGAAGGTGACGTGCACAGATCACGGATCAGAATATCAGTATTGATTATTGTGTTGATGGTGACCGTGGTTTAAGCGGTGCTCTATTGATCCACTAATCCAGCAGGCAGGGTGGACCGTTCTATAGAGGCCAGAGAGGGGCCATTCACCCTGATCTCATGACAGGTGGCATCTTCCTCCTCCTGCCTCCCCTCCCTCCCTCTTTTGTCTGGCCCAGTAATGATTAGAGCTCAACACCTGAGTCCCACAGCATTGAGCCTCCAAAAAGCCAAACCAGCATGACTGTAACTTATAAGAGTATTCAACACTCGCTTACATTGAGGGATATTAAAGGGTCGTGTTTATAGAGAGACTACATTTGTGGACCAAATTGAGAAATGACTTATTTTATTCATATTATAAATCTATTAACATCTAGTTTTGCATCTATTATTATAATAAAATAATGCAACACAAAATATTTTATGCATATAGCATTGTACAATTAAATTAATATTTATGTGTGATAATATATTTGCATATGTAGTGTTAAATATGTGGTACCCATTTATAATAATTATATTAATATGTAAATGTGTGTATATAGTACAGTATTATGATTAATATAACTGCATTAGTATTTTTGGATATTTAAATATGCACAAATACATTTTACTATATATTTGTATATTATATATTTTTATTTATGATATTGCTATTTTAGTATAATTTTTAATTTAAAATATATATTAGCATTAATATAATAAAATAAAAATATTATATATGCAAATAGTAGAGCATTACAGGATCATTATTAAATGTTTATATTGCTAAAAATTCTCATGTGCCGTTAAATATGGACTGCTCATTTATAATATGTTAATAAATAATGCATATTATTGGTGTATATTAGTGTATATAGTACAATGTTATGATTAATATTACATTAATATTTTTTTGTTTTGCATATCATTTTTAAACAATATATTTATTTTGTATTTTTTATATACATTATGTTTTTGTTATAATTTATTTTGTATTTATATTATCATGGATTATTTGTGTATAGTAAATCATTAAAGGATTAATATGGCAGCATTTATTCATTACAAATTGTAATGTATTTTATATTGAATTAATATTAATATTTTGCCATATCTATCATAAAATATTTACTGCAGTTTTTATTTTAATAATAGTCAATAATAATAGACTACAATTTTGGGCTCCAAATAGTGGTGATATTTGTGGCTAAAATTTGGTTTGCATAACTGGAGTGGTTCTAACGATGAATTTAGAGCGAGACCGTGTGTGTGTGTGTGTGTGTGTGTGTGGCAGGGAGGCAGCAGGTGCAGGATGCAGGTTCCGCGTTGGGCTTCTTTATCCCGCAGTAAGTGGAGGGGACAGCTGAGCTCTCGTACCCGTGGGGAGGTGGGGGCAGGGCTGAGACGCACCCCTCCGCCAGCTGAGCTCATTAGCATCGCTACACACAACACAAACCTGCACTTGAGAGCAGTGATCATGTTTATGAGGGTGTAGAAAGCCTATAAACCTACCCAGAGTCCTTTTAAACAGCGCTGTCATGGACAATCGTGAGCTTATCTTATAGCTATCAGTGACACAGCGATGAATATTGGGTAATGAAGTGTATAATTGCTTAAAGCTGAAGCCTATAAATGCATGTAAGCATCTAGAAAGGCATGAAGGAGATTGTGCAGCTTGTTTAGAAGAGGGAACAGAAAATGATTAAAGACTTGAAAGTGGGATCATTTGACCACCCAGAATCCCCTTGCAACCACTTAAAACGCATATCAAAGCATATATTGCTTCTGTAAATGTAAACGAACGGTCTTTGTTTTTTGTGTGTGTGTTTTTGTATACGTGTGTGTTATGAATGTCGGTGACCAGGATGGAATCAATCATTGTCTAATCAATACGGGAGGACAGGCAAGATATTGACCTGCGCACACGCCTCCCATTTACCTTCACCCTGACAGCTGGAGGAACCAAGACCCTCCTCCACACACAACGCGTTTTGCCATTGTTTTTTGATGTAAACACACGCGCTTGCGTCTTTTACGTGGCATTTGGATATTAAAAGAACGTGTCTAGACTTTGCAACCTTCTTTTTTCTGTTCACACACCATAAAATGTAAGTCCAATCACTGCATTTGGACCGAATGCAATGATTGGACAAACATTTTTTGGTCCTATGCCCAACACAGACTATATATATATATTTAGATCACTTAGTGAATGCTATCACGATGTGAAGAGACTTTTAACCAGTCCAGCATAATTTTTCTGGATTTCTTCCATTATTTGCCGATCCTGCCTTAATGGTTCGTTCACACAGAACGTGTTTTTCCATTCCACTGCTGGACATTTCCATTATTTTTCAGTGTAAACATGCGGACACCTTTAACCGTTGGGCTTTTGCAGAGCCTCACACACGACGAGGCATTCTAAAAATTTGCCGCTCATATTAAAATGATTCAGACTTTTTAAATATGTATCTCAAGACCTTGCAGGGTTTTTTTTTCTTTCATTCCTCTGATTAGCGTCTGGTGTTTTTAACAGCAAAAACACGTTCTGTGTCAAGAGGTACAGGACGGGCTTTCCATAGTTTTTTTCTTAAAGGTTAAACTTCTTTTAACTTGAGCGCCATGTTTCTAAAACACTGAGTTAAGGACCCTTCACACAGAACGTTTGTTTGCATTTGATATGTGAGATGCAGGGTAATGGAATGAAAACAAAAACGAGGTCTAGACATGTTTTAACTCTTACCCCGCCTACCTTTTTGAACAAGCCATTTTTGAGCATTTTCACAAAAGTTTCAGGGCCCCAAGAATTTTGCTTGTTTTATCATCTGAATATGTAATATATCAAAAGAAAGAACAGACCATCTGCTTTTAAACAACAACAAAAACGTATTCTACCTTCATGTATTCTTTTTTTTAGCAAAAAAAAAGCAAAACCCTTTTGTTTGGCAAAAAGCTAAGAAAATCATGTTTTTATCAAATACTACATCCAGATAAGATTCAGAACGATGATCAAAACAGAGTTCATCAAAAATAACCAAAGTTTCAATTTTGAATTGATATGCCTTTTAATGTTGATGATCGTGTTATTTTACATATGCATTTTGCTGACATGCTATCGCTTGTTTCTGCTTCTTCGCGTCTTTTGAGCAGGAGATTCAGTACTCCTTTGGAAGATGCGTAATAGCGCCCCCTACCGTATAACAGTGAAAACACAGAAAGATGGACAATTGGAGAAGAGTATAGCTGCAGCCTGGAGATCTCCAAATGGGGCTGAGAGCACCAAAATAGGGCGTGGCTTCCTCCCATTAACAGCACATGGCACATGCGTTATCCCCCCCCCCCCCAATCCAGTTCAGCGCAAACTCCACCCGAAGCCGATTCTAAAGATTTCATTGGTCATGACAAAATTACTGAGCTGACTTCCTACAATGCTATGTTACATTAAATTCTAACCCTTCACCCTAACCTTACCCAGTAAAATTGACTGCAAGGCGGGATTTGTGCTGAATAGCGTACTAAAGAAAATGGCAATTCAGGAGATAAGCAGGTAATAAGATCCATAACTTCCCAACCAGACCTCACCGGACATTAGCACATTTTAGTTGCTCACAGGGGATTCCTGCTTATGTAACTGAGGTTCAAACTCTCCAAAAGGTCCAAATGCCACTGACCATGAGCTCTGGCCCCCTGTCTGATGGAGCATATTTATTTATACAGGCATAGAACTTTTTTGTTCTAATATCAACTAGAAATTGACGAACATTGATTTTGAAATGCAAGTCAATGACAATTGGATGAAGCCAGAGCCAATAAGGAGTCTTTTCACTTGTAGATCCCGCCCCCTTTTGGAGTTTCTGCCCACACAGCAAAAAATGCTCGTTACTAAGTAATTTTGTCTTGTTTCTAGTCTAAATATAACCTGATGTTGTTATACTCAATTCTAGTCAGAATATGAGTCTGAAACTGCTCCATTGGGCTGTAATTATGGGGGGTGTTTCAACTGAACCAGGAAAGACATTAATTGGATAGACCTACAACCAATCAGAGCGACGCATAACATTAGTTGTCAAATGTCAACAGAACTCAACTGTGTTGCTAAGTATGTGGTTTTCCCGTGGGTTGCTTTTTTTCCGGAGACCCCCCTCGAAAAGCTATTGGGCTTGTTTTGGGCTAGTAGTTGATGGGTTTTGTTGTAAAAACTTGGCAACCCTGTCTGCACGCACGCTGGAATATGTAACGTTAGAAGACAAAGATGAGTGTAAACGATCTTTGCCGGTGTTGTAAAAAAAAGATTTTAAGGATACACAGGAGTACTTATGATCATCATTTCTGAGAGAAATAGTGAAGGTGAATGCATATACAAACAAGCTCTCCGTTTAGGATTAGAACAAATTCAACCAAGCGCATTTGATGAGGTGGATGATTACGTTACTGTTGATCATCTGTCCATCATCGTCTAAAGCCCGCCCTGATGATTTCATTGGTCCGAACAGTTTCTGTTTGGGGATAATTACTCCTCTATGGATCCACCTCTAAGTCCAGACCAAACTGCCCGAGCTCAAATGTTGTGAGTGGGGCTGAGTTCAGCTGGCGACTAGGCTAGTCTAAATATCGAACAATTCTTAAATCAAGATTCATTTACTATTTAAGTAAAACGAATTTTTTTTTTTTTTTCTTGTTTTGTTGAAAATAAAATAAAATGTCTGCCAATGGGGTGAGAAATATAATCTTATTTCTGATTGAAATCTTGTTTCTTGTTTCCGTCCCCAAACAGAAATAAGATGATTTTTCTCAGCCCATTGGCAGATCATTTTGCTTGTTTTAAGCAAAAACTCACTTCGTTTTGATATTTTCCCCCAGAAATCAAGAAACAAATATCTTGTGTAGTTTTACTTATCTAGTAAATGCATCTTGATTTATAAATACTTAGATATTTGGACTGGAAGCAAAAAACAACAAAAAAACGAAATAACGAGCATTTTTTGCAGTGCACTTTTGGAGTTCACGCCCCATTTTGAATATCTCCAGTCTGTTCTTCAAACTTGAGTGTTACCCTATACACTCCTTACTAGAAAAAAAAGAAATAGAAAATGGTCAACAACATCAGTCTTGCGCAAAAAAAAACTATAGAAAAGAAGAACAGTGGAATGAAAAACAGCCTCTTATAGTTACCATGAAATTAAAATGTACAATTCTTGTTTTTTTAATGCAATATTGCAGTAATGTGCACATAAATAATCTACCCTTATAATCTTTAATCAAAATCCCCTCCCTCTTGCAGCAACATCTCTTCTCTGATAACGTGTTTACTGGCATGAGGGCGGGACAACGGGATTTTCGAAAAAATCAAGTTCCGCCCTATATTTTGTCTGAGTAGCCATTTCTCACGGATATATGTTACAATAGGGAAGAAAAGACTATCGCAACTTCCATTTCAAGTCAACGTTAAAGGGATATTTCTGGTTCAGTACAAGTTAATCTGAATCCACTTGCCCCTCGTTTTCTTACAGTGTGGCACATGGATTGTTGGTCCTGCTAAAATACTAAAAATATATGAAGGAAAAAAAAACAAGCCGTCCCACAAAAGCCAGTTGTTTTATTTCATAAGAACACATATAAATAAATGTAACAAAATACATTAGGTAGGTAGCTTTTTGCGCAGCACGTACCACAATACTGATATCCTTGCTAATGGAGTCAGGTTGCGCTGTAGAGGCATACCAATGTGCTGCCTCATGGAGAAATATCGAATCAATTCACTAAAGAGCATTTAGAGCTGATGATCAATGCGACTGCAGCGCGTGCAATGAGTTCTAAGAGAGTATATAAACCTCTTTTGACCGTGTGCAATATAGATCTGTGTACTTGTCAGCAGCATGGAGAAAGTTTTGTACTAGAACCGACTGAATGCGAAAACGACGGAGGCTTTGAATGAAACAAAATGTTCAGAAGGATAAACACTGATGTTCATTGGTCTTTTTTGGCAAACACATTTAAACTGTCCTTCATTACAATAATACTTGAGTTTAACTTTCAGTACGTCAAATAGCCTTGCCTTTCATTCATAATCGTGACACAATATTCTGCTGTAACGACATAATTCAAAAGTACCATTCTGGTAGGAGTCGATAAATGTGACTGAATATGGTATTTTTTCGAGGTACCACTGTAAATTAGCCATAACAGATGCTTTAGGGATAAGTTTGCCCAAAAAAATTAGATTGGAACGAAACACATGAAAAAAATCCTTCATTTTTGGGTGACTATCCTTTTAATACGGACACCATTATTGCTTAATAGCCCAAAGAACTCCAAAGGGCCGTAAGCGTAATACTGCCGTTTAAACAAACTCGTCCCTGCACAGTGTTCGATTGTGTCGACTGAAACAAAACGTGATCAGGCCTTCAGTTAGCGATGTAGGCGTCTATGCCGTAGTACACGGATGGAAGCCGTACTGTTTTGAGTCATTAAACGGGTCACCAGGTCCATACTGAGTCCCGCCACCTTCTCGCCGTTCACCTCTAAGATCTCGTCCCCGACGCCGAGCAGCCCTGCGTAGAGTTTCTCCATATTGCTGTCGCCCATTTCTTCAACGTACACCCCTTAAACATAAAGCGAGTTAGTCTTAAGTGTTCCGACTGCGTCAGAAGTGCATGAAAACGAGAGCGAGAGGTCACATACCTGAGTCTGGCCTGCCTTTTCCTCGTGAGATGAGAAAGCCGAAGGGGCCGTTGGGGGGTCTGGAGAGCTCCAGTAAGATAGTGCCGTCAGGGAAAGCCTGAGCCACGCGTCCCACCGGGCGCACCGCACTGGGACGCCCCACGTCCTCTACGCTCAAGGCACGCTGAAGACCCCTAAAACACACACAGACATTTATCTACCTAAAACAACCACAGAAATGCAACAGAAGTATTTTACTGCCAGATTATATGGTGAGTTACTTATTATTTAATAATTATATTATTATTATTATTTTTAAAAAAAATTAAATTATGCTCATTCAAGCTGTTGGCATATAACTTTAATAATGTGAGGCTGTTCTTGATCGTTAAAGTTGCTACCACTTTGCTAGGGTGTTGCCATGGTGGATATATTTTTTTAAATCATATTTATATTATATATATATATATATATATATATATATATATATATATATATATATATATATATTTGCAGACATTGGGCAATATACCATGTTCAAATGCCATGCATTTTCAGCTGTAAAGGCTGAATAAACAAGATCCAACCGGAACAGATCTATCCTTACTGGCTCTCAAGCAAGATGATGTAAGCTGCTGCTCTGTTCCAGTCACTAGGGCTGGAATTTCCTCTCTGGCTATCTCTCCTTCACTCAGACACGCATTCACACGCTCATAAACACCACACACACGCTCACAGGCGCTATCGGATCGCAACCCCAGTGACAAACACACTATCTGGCACTGTGAACAACCCAAACACACTTGAAGGGCAGCATCTAGTAATACATGCAAGAGGCTGAATATAGCAGCAGCATTAGACAGGTGATCATTCCCAGCATTCCATGTCTTTCTTTGGCAGACACACACACCTCTATTTTTATCCTCCATTCCTCCCTCCCTCCCTGCCTGCCTCTTTTTATTGCTGCTGCTGCTGCTGCTGCTGACCCAGTCAATGGAAAATACTTATCCTGTTGCACAACACGACAGCTGTCTGAACATTACAAGAACACGATGCATGCTCCGCAGAACATGTCATGCTTGAAATTGCCATCGCTCATTATACTAGAAGGTTACAAAGAGGTAAATAGACAGATCTGAGCGGACCAAGTGGCGTGCATGAAATAATACTTACTGGGATGGTATCACATTATTTTCTGTAAATGATGTATCACATTTTTTTATAATATATTTAGTATATATGTATATATTATTAAAATATTATAATAACAATATTAATATAATTAAATTATATATATAATTTCTTAAAATATATATAATATTTACATTTGTTATAATTATTTTATATAGTTATATTGTTTTAAATAAAATTGTATATATTGCATTTATCTCCCTCATTTAATGAAACCTTAACCTTTGTTGTGTGCAATATTCATGTCTCACGAATTATGATTTAAAGAAAAAAAATGAAACTAAACATCAATAATGAAATAATACTTATAAAATATTAGAGGGATGATATCAGAATTTTTTTTGTAAATGATTATGGGATTATTATTATTTATTTTTATCAGGGTATATGTTTTATTTGTAAATTGTTATATATATATATATATATATATATATATATATATATATATATATATATATATATATATATATATATATACTGTAGTAGTATATATTAAAATGTTATAATAATATAATATTAATCAAATATTAATATTATTATCGTTATAATAATAATATTGATATTAAATTAATATAAAATATATTAATAAATATTATATATATATATATATATATATATATATATATATATATATATATATATATTTATTAATATATATTATATTATATTAATTTAATATCAATATTATTATTATAATGATTGCATTTACCACTCATTTTTGTTTTAAATAATGAAACACTTAAAAAGATTCATGTCTCGAGAATTAATCTAATTGAATAAAATTTCACATATGAAAAAAATGAAAATAAACATCAACACAACATTTGCATTTCTAGGACATTGCATCATTATATTATATTATATTATATTATATTATATTATATTATATTATATTATATTATATTATATTATATTTTATGTGTATATATAATATTCTGGTGTAATTTCAAGTGAAACATCATGTTAGTGTGTTATTAATTTGTATGGTGTGTAAATTTCATACCTGGTTGTTACAGGGCTGCAGGGCTGTTCTCCTGGAGTGTATGCAGAGGAGCGGTCTGCTATCTTCTTGGGAATTTCGAGGTTTTGAGCTGAGGAAGACCTCCTCAGCTGAAGAAATGGAGACCCCTAGTGGTAAAAAATGATACAGTCAGTGAATTTATAAATTATGAAGTAAGAATGAACCATATCTACTTTCTTCTTTCTCTTTTCCTTGAAAATGATTATAGTTTTTTGAGGGACTTCTAAAGGATGTCCAACAATAACAAAAGGTGCTTACCAGACGTATGGACTGCAGTGAGGGGGCTTTCTTCAGCTGGTGGTGGTGTCTGTGTGTGGGGCTGGGGGAGGTGGAGGGTGATGTTGGCCGAAGGGTTTGGTTAGAGTTGGGTTTGGGATGCAGGCTGAGCTGATCCATGCTGCTGGATCGTCCCTTTCCCAGCAACCCCACACTGTTCAGCCCCATGGCGGAGAAGAACCGCCGCAGGGAGAGTTTGGGTCGACCCTCCCGCTGCTCCACATCCGACCCCGCTCTAAAAAACAGGGTAAGTCATAACAGATTATTTACACATATATATGATTTTGGTTTAGTGATGCCTGTATAAATGTTTATGTAATTGTGATTCTCAGTCAGTAGGTGGCAGTGTTGTAGTAAAAAGTCATTAGTAAATCCGGACCACATCTCTCCTGACCTACTTTGAGCCTGAATTGCCAAAGCAATCTGTATGATTGCTGCCCCGGATATTAAATTGCTCAGTGAAAGGATTGAACATTTTAGTAAAGAATCTGGTTTGTTAAAGTCCAAAAAAAAGGAATGACAGAAAACCGATGTAGCCGTGGGTAAGGGCATACTCATCATTTCCACCTCTTTCTTTCCCTCTTTACTCACTGTGAAAAGTTTGGGCTAGTTGCCCTCTGATGCACTGGTCTGATTGGCCCTCTGACGTGTCCATCATTGAGATGAGTCTGGGTTGATTCAGCACTGCTGGATGTTGCATCAGATCCTTGTTGTCCTGTCGTTTTGTGTGGTTCCACATCTGAGTAAAAATAGAAAGTGCATATTAAAGGATGATGGATGAAATATTCTATGTAAATTGTTAAATATTGACACTGAACTGTTGATCATAACAACATAGTGCATTTCATGTTACTGAAACTTAAGTGTCAGAATGGAGAATGCAAGTAGTGTCACACTTAATGGAAAATGTTGAAGTGGGTGGAAAAAGACTGGAAGAGAGTACTTGCTGATCGCACTAGCAACTGGCCCACTGTGGGATTACTCCGCTAGGACAATATGGATCTGCTGATCTGGACAATCCCCAGTGGGACAGGAGGAACGCATTGAAGAGAAGCGCGCACACCCAAAGATGACACCTCGCTGACTGGAGCAGAGCTCACAGGTCTACCTGGAACTGCCACTTATTTCTGGGAAAAGCTTTGATTAATGTTTAGATTAGATTACGCAAGCGTGCATCTGAAATCTAACCTTCACAATGCTATATATTAGCTTTATCCTTTGCAGTGTGAAGCTCAGATATGTATACTAGAGCTATTACAGCTCATGCTACTAATGCTTTACGAATTGCAGAATTGGTGCTATTGTTTGTTTTTCTGAAAAACTCACAGCTAAGTGGCTAAAGCTCAGTGCTAGTAACCAGATTTGAGTCCGTCAAAGGGCAACACCCCAATATGGCAAAGCCCCGCCTTCTAAATGAATGAGTTAGTAAAGTCATAGGCTGAATCCGAAAGCGCCCCCTAAACCCTCATTTACTATTCCCTACGTTAGTCCACTAATATAGTTAGTATTCACTTAAAGGAATGAAGGAAAACGAGGGAGTGAAGTCGGACAGCCGCTCTGTGTACATCGGCTGTACACTCGTTATTACGGTGCAATGTGGGATTGAATGAGTGCACTCAATAACGTCTACTATGGTTTCAGACAACACTACAAATGGTAATAGAGTCAATGCAGCTGCCTTTAGAAGCTCCAGTTGCTATAGAAACAGTCAGTGTTTTCAGATGCGCATTGGCTAGTCTAGCATTAAAAAACAAGCTTTTTTTTAACTCTGTTTGAACATAAGAAACAAACTTTGAGACAGCTGCTGTCAGATTTCATTGGTGAATTATAATATGAAATTTAATTGTATGCATGGTGAACAGTTTTGGTGCTCCGTATTTAAATAGATAGCAGCTGCACTTGCATGCCCGAGAAGCAAAAGATGGCGGCTGAGTGAAATGACTTTGAAAGGGACTTTGGCGATGTAACCATTGTCCCCTTAAACAAGGCACTTACTCATGGGTCCTGTTTACACCTGGTAATAAGATTCGTTTTGATCAATCAGATCACAAGTAGACGAGGGAGACACATACTTGTTTACACCTGGTGTTTTAATCCTTCTCTTTTGTCCACTTTCAACCACTTTCCTAATTTCTTTGGGGAGAGTCTATGGGCAGGTCAATGTATGGGCTTTTTCAGATCTTTCCATATAATGGACCAAATAAGCTTGCGCAATTTCCATATGAACAGAAAAGAGATGACAAATTTGGCTCTTCAGCCCACTGGCTGTCATAAAAACTTGACAGATTTATTGAAGGGGGGGTGAAACACTCAGTTTCAGTCAGTGTCATGTCAATCTTGAGTACCTATAGAGTAGCATTGCATCCTGCATATCTCCGAAAAGTCTTTATTTTTTTAATAATTATATAAGAAAGATGCGCTGTTCCGAGTCTTTCCGAAAAAAGCCGAGCGGGTGGGGGCGTGTCGTGTGAGCGGAGCTAAATAATGACGTGTGCAGCAGCGCGCTGTGTGAGTCGAGTCCGTCATCCCTAACAGCGGGAAAAAAACTTTATTCAAAATAAAAATATGGCTTTTAATCAGATACAGCCATACATCTATGATCCGGAATCAGACCCAGAGGCTGCAGTTGAACAGGAGCAGCAGCAAAATGGACTAGAGCAGGACGTCTGTATGTGGTAAGTTACAAGTTATACACTAACTATATAATATGCTTAGCGGCTTGTGTTATTTAAATATTTATACTTGAATTACATCGTCGTATTTTTGTCTTTGAAGGTGTACATGTGGGAAGTGCAGTTGTGCACGTGTGTTTGTGTGTTTACGCGTGGTTTGTGTAGACAGTAAGCGGACTAAAAAAACACAGACATTTGAAGCAGTCTCACTCACCCTTCTAACGTTGGGACTGCTCCATCCTTCAGCATTAGGCGATTGGGAAAATGCGGCGTCGAGCTGGGCCTTGTTTATGAAACAGTCGGCACCGAAATGCAGCGAACAGATATAAACAATCGCGCAACTCAGTTGCTGATCCGGAAAAGCAAATTACATCCACTGTTGCCTTAACGCGGGGTTTTGGAGAATCTGTGCAGGACTGTCTTGGTCTGGCAACCAAAAACGCACTTTTTTGGTGACATTATGTTATATGTGTAATTGTCACCTGTCCAGTATCCTACAAACCAGCGCTTTGATGGGCGTAGGCTGTTGCTTTCGCTCTCTCCCTCGCTCTCTCTCACGCGCTTCCGGTAGAATTGTCCGTAAGGCCCATACAAGGAAATTCCGCCCCCACTAACGTCAATGGGGACGCATGATCTCAAAAAACTTGCCGAAACTTATGACTAACCGGAAGTAGTATTTTTGACAAAGAAATACTCCCATCAAACGTCCACCTTAACTTTTGAAACTTTGTCCATGTTTAGTATGGGATTCCAAGTCTTTAACAGTGTAAAAAGATCAGTATGCATGAAACAGCATTTCACCCCCCCTTTAAACATGCATTAAATATTGAAGAACAATAAATATTATAATGAATATCTATATATTTTTGGCTATATATTTAGCACAATGCTCCTCTCTGGAGTAAATTTTAGCTGACTAACCAGTTTATGGACACTGGAATTGAGCGTAAGCGTCAGTTCTGGCAGGCTAGGTAGTCAAGACGCTGCTAACGCTATTTGGTCTCATCTTCTGCTCAGCTGATTTGCATCAGTGCATCAGCTGTTCAAACTCCCCTCGCTGCTAATGGCTACGATATAAACAGCGCACATCTTCCAACAGATTCAATTTGCTCCTAAACTGCTGTTGCTAGCTCTTTGCTGCCCACCACCCCCCCAGCTCCTCCATGTCGTGTATAACGTGCTCTGTTCATAAGGGGGAATAGTTCAGTTCTCACAGCCCTAAACTGTGCGAGCGTTCCCTAATGCTGCTGCTGTCCTCTGACTCTCTGCTATTTCAGGGTGCTCATGAAAGGTCAGAGGACTCCCTGAACAGAGCCATACCGCCAAAACATTAATTCAGAATGATCAACTTGAATTGCAATTTATTCAAAAATTCCTGAATCATTTTTATTTGTTCTTTACTTAATAGACCTGACAGAATATTGTTTTTCTGGTAATAAGGCAGAAGAGAAGATCAGTTCATATGCGCCCCGCGCTGACACTTCTCTTGAGCTGAGCTGAGCCAGAGCAATCTCACGCCACGGCTCCAAAACGGTATGTTTTTGTATTAGGATGACTAAATGATTCTTGGGATTTAAGAATCATTGTCGGGTTAATATGAGAATTGATTCAAATCGAGTAATCGTTATTTTTTTACCCAGCCCTAGTTAAAACGCATTCGCCCCAAAAGTTTACACTACCAAAGCAATCCGGTCAAATGTGTTTTCAACTACCTCTGGAAGTGGTCGAAAGTGGACAAGCTCTCGTTTCAGACCCCATTTACACTTGTATTTAGTGTTGCCCACTTGTGATCTGTTCGACCAAAATGCATCTTAATACCAGGCCTAAATAATACCAGAGTTCCTTTTTGGGGGTTGTCTTTGTATGTGTATGTCAGGGGTGTCTAATGCTGCTCTTGAAGAGCCACTGTTTTGTAGAGTTTAGATTTAACCCCAGTTAATCACACCTGAACCTTCTAGAACAGTGGTTCCCAACCACGTTCCTGGAGGCCCACCAACAGTCTGGCACGCCCACATCAGATTTTGGAGTCACTATTAATGAGCTGATCACTTGACTTAGGTGTGTTTGATTGAGGAGACATGCAAAATGTGCACTGTTGGTGGGCCTCCAGGAACGTGATTGGGAACCACTGATCTAGAAACTTCCAAGCAGGCAGTTGTGCTGGTCTTCCAGGCAAGCTGGAGCTAAACTATACATTGGCCCACACCTTATGCTCACTGACTACTGTTAATGTAGTTCAACTTACCTGTTGACCTTTCCTCCCCTTGTATGGGTAAGTTTCGAGCACAAAGAACTGGGCTTGTCCTGAGTAAGGGTCCAGGTGTGACCAGGGCAGATCTGTCCTCCCAGAAACCCAACCCAGAGATAGCCTGCTCCTGCACAATGCCCCCTGCCTCTGTGGAGTCCAGATGCACCAGGTGGTACTCTGGCGAAGACATGAGTGTGACAGTCCGCCGACCATTAGAACGATCTTTAGAGCTGGATTTCAGGGCAGATTTTTTTGGTTGGAGGGGCGGAGGGGTTGGTTGGGGAAGGTTGGAACTGGGCGGTTCTCCTTTTGGAGGCAACGGAGGTGCCACAAGACCTTTGCTGGATGTGGGGCTGCATGTGGCTGGGATTCTCTGTCCAAGTAAATCCGTGGCATAGGGGTTGAGTGGCAAAGCTACTCCATTCGAGAGACACATTTGAGTCCCATTGGGTGTGAGTTTGTTGCAGTCCGGAGGTGTTGCAACCCTGAGGCCATTGGCGTACAATGGTTCCTGTTTGCTCTCTAGTTTTCGGACCTTCTTCTTCAGCTTCTGGAATGTTCCTCTACTGCTCACGTTATCCGAAGGACTGCAATGCGTTCCATCGCTGTGGACAATAGCGGGACTTGTCCCAATGTACGTCTCCTTAATCTGTTCGATCCGGACTAGTCGGTTGGGAAGGGTAGGAGCAACCCAACATGGTACCTTCTTCCCTTCTACTTCCCCGTTAGGTACGGATAGAGTATTGGAGTTCAAACTAGGATCGTGGGGTTCATTTAGAAAGGTCCCACAAGAGTTGCACTGCCTGTTTACTGTCTCCGGACCTTTGCCATTTAACAAACTCTTCTTAGCTTTTGCCTTCCAGAAAATTGAATCCTTCGAGCCATTTCCTGCCTCTGCCTGTCCATTGATGTAAGATGACAAGGTGGGTTTGGACACCAGTAGGCCCTGTGCTCTTTCTCCAGCCCTGCGTCGCTGGCGTAGCCGTTCCTGGTAGCGCACCTCAGCATCCTTCTCGGATTCGTCTTCGAAACGCACACGAGTCGGGGACTGGCCGTGTCTCCGCCGGGTTCCACCCACTGAGTCGCCACTGGAGGAGTCACTGAGGTTGCCCGAGACCACCACCACGCCCTCCTTCCCAGCAAGAGGAGCCTGGTGTAAGGGTACACCAACCCAGGAGAGCAGCTCCCTGTACAAACATGCACATATATGAAATTAGTTGCATTCCTGTGCCCTTAGATACGCAAAGAAACGGATGCATGCCAAACTATCTCTCAGCATGGAGACATAGGCAAATTCCTAAATACATTTTCCCTCTGCTTTGGCTCCTCTGTGGACATTCCTGGCATGCTTTGTTACTCCTTTTAGGAAGGTCATCTTCAGCACACCAGACATTTTGATATCATCAACTCTTTGTTAGCTATAAGAAAACCAAAACTAGTGTCTTTTTTATATTCCCTATTTGCTAAGATGTGGAATTGCAGGAATAGTAATCTACAGGTGTATAATTATGCACTGGGACTTTTTATGCCCGATAAGCATTGTGCACTGTTCTGAAACCTATGGGACTTTTTACAGCTGTGAGTTTGTCTTAAACATTCAATCTCAAGAGAGGCAGTTAAGTGTTAAGTTTAACCAGAGCAAACTGACAGCAGTGTAATCAACATCGGCGAGCTGTTTTCCCCATACGGGAGAGGCAGGGAGGGAATTAGGGAGAAGGAAAGTAACAGCTGGCAAACATGACAGGTGTAGCGGAGCAGTACACCAAAGCAGTTTCATCAAAGCTCCCGTTTAAATCAAACAAAAAAGACAGATTTTTCTGTCAGTCACTAATTCACTATAATTTGTTTAAATCCGAGCGAGAATGTGGATATATAATTTGTATTTGTTGTTTTAGTTTTTTTTTTGTTAGCTTGTTTTTTTTAATATTTAATTTAAAGGTTTTATAAAACTTAATAGACCAAGACACTAATTTATGAAAAAAAACTAAATCAAATCACATTGGTTGCTGAAAATTTTATTAATTATTATACATTTAATTAATTATTTTACATTTTAGATATTACTTTTTATTATTTGCTTATATTTGTAATATATATTTTTTAATTATAACTCAGTGCGTGTCAGGTTTTGTTGTGACATTTAAAATTACCCTAATCTGTTCCGGATGCTCCCATGCAATGCACCGCTTGTCTTCATACCAAACAAGGAGACAGGCGTTTGGGGCGAGCCGCCCATCTGTCTTTGTGTGAAAGTGCTGAGGTAGAGAACAGAGCGTTGGATGGGGAAGTGGGATTTAGAGGCACCAGACGTGTGTACACGTTGTATAATTCAGGTTGTCTTATGTAACACGTGGCCGGCAAAAATAGAGAACAGTTTGGAGGAGGACACCCGTACACTTAGTTTAGAAGTTTAAATTCAGGCCTCCATTAGCTTTTTGCTGTTTCACTACAATAAGCATCTTTGTTTTACAATTATATAATACTCGTATATCAGTTTCATCCAAATAAGTAGAAGATACAACCTTATTTTAAAGTCTTTATAATGCCATATTTTATGCTGTATTAAAAGACCAGACCGAAATAGAAAGCAGCACCTGTTGCTTCTGAAAAGAGATTTGCCCAACACTTCCCCCCTTCGCTTTTATAGACTGCCCGCCTCAAAACAGAGTAAAAGACAATTCAGTCCAGCCCCAAATAATACAGTTTAAGATCTACATCCCCCACACATATCCTCAAGTGTGACGGTTTCCTTGTTTTGATGTGAAGAGAGCTCCCTTCCCATGATGCCTAAGCCTCTAAACCACAACCCCCCCCAGCAGAAACCCCAACAAGCCAAAGGCTAGAGAAAAAGAGACCGTTAAAACTTACGGGTTGTCCCTCTGGACGGGTAGGATGGTGTGGTCGGCTTTGAGAGGGTTGGACCGGGCCTTCATACGCGCTCTCTCCAACAGTCGTTTGGCCTGCTCGTGGCGAGGGCTCAGCGGAAGGTCGTCGCCCAAAACAAAGGCCCTGTGGGCCGGCCAGAGAGAGACAGAGAGAAAGAAACACGTCAGCTCCTGTGCAGAGTGGGGGGGATTAAGTGGAGCAGGCCGTCATCACTAATTAGGCTGATGTATGTTGAGTGTGTGTTGGGTTTGTCATCTGATTATGATGCGTTTGATGAGCTTATGCATGTGTTTACATGATCAAAAGCTTGAATATTACTCTAAATTAGAAATATGGCCATATCAAGATATAAAAAGACATAAATTATAATGTATAGGTCATTCTCAGGAACTGGTATGCCTCAGGACTTACTACTGATGTAATTCAAATGAAATTGAACTTAGTCTCATTATTTAATAAATTAAACTCTGTTTAGTGTGTAATGTGAAAGTCAAGGTTGTTGTTTTTTCATTATCAGTCAAGTTTTTAATTTGTCTGTCACAATTTATTTTTTTAATCTAAGCAAAAATATTCATTTTTTTCAAAAAATGATTTTGTGTGCTTTTTATATTTAATTCAAAGGATTTCTAAAACTAAAAACACAAATTACACAAAAAATAAAAACATTAAAGTGTCATCCGAATGTCTGGGTCATTCTCAGGAAATATACATCAGGACTTACTACTGATATAATTAGAATTAAATTAAATTATAAACTTAATTAAATTAGGTTTACTTTAGTGTGTAACAGGATTTTTTTTATTTATCTAAATTCTGCCTTTATTAGTATCTTTTATTTTATTATATGTTCAAATATCATGCTTATATTGTTAATTTTACTCGTTTTCTATAAAGAAAATGTGTCTATTATTCCTTTTCAACACTATTTTGATGTTTTGATGATTTTTATTAGCTTAGAGAAAAGGCTGAGCTATTTCCTTTGTTATTCAGCTCTTAGGTGGAGTTTGAAGGAGAGGCAGGAAGAGTCAATGATATGATCTTGATCCTCTGCTTATGAAGAACTTGAAAAATTTGTTTTCTCCTGAGCTCATGTTCCTCTTTTTGGTATGTTCAACATTTAGAAACATGCCCGATGCTGTTTTTTTTCTCCAAACCTACTTTGGAGAGTCAGGCAACTGAAATAATAAAACTCTAATCACCACTGTGAGAAGCTAAATATACATGGCGTGTGAGAATATGGTATGTGAAAGCATTAATCTGTGCTGCCCACCTTTGGCTGTGTTCACTACCTTGGAGCGATATTCCAGAATCCCAATCACTGTCATTCAGGCCACATATATCTGTGGAAACAGATACAGAGACATTCGGGGTACAAATTACAGGAGTTTTTGACCTCCATAATTAATTTTGACTGCTAAAATCATTTAAGTTCATTTTTTTCTCATTAATGTACACACAGCATCCCATATTGACAGAAAAACAGAATTGTTGACATTTTTGCAGATTTATTAAAAAAGAAAGACTGAAATATCACAATGTCCTAAGTATTCAGACCCTTTGCTGTGACACTCATATATTTAACTCAGGTGCTGTCCATTTCTTCTGATCATCCTTGAGATGGTTCAACGCCTTCATTTGAGTCCAGCTGTGTTTAATTATACTGATTGGACTTGATTAGGAAAGCCACACACCTGTCTATATAAGACCTTATAACTCGTAGTGCATTTCAGAGCAAATGAGAATCATGAGGTCAAAGGAACTGCCTGAAGAGCTCAGAGACAGAATTGTGGCAAGGCAAATTCTTTTTGTGGCAAATTCTGTTTTTCTTTCAATATGGGGGTGCTATGTGTAGATTAATGGAAAAAAAAATGAACCTAAATGATTTAAGCAAATGGCTGCAATATAACAATATATATATATATGTGTGTGTATATGTGTATATATATGTAAATGTGTGTGTATATATATATACGTATATATATATATATATATATATATATAAATATATATATACACATACACACACACACACACACACACACATACACACACACACACACACACACACACACACACACACACACACACACACACACACACACACACACATATATATATGGGGCAAGTGTAACGTTGAAGTTGAAAGTAGAAGTTGGTGAGCTTGGGCAAATTGTAGCCTCTTTTTCCTATTTGTAGTGGAGATGATTGGTAACTGGTGGGGTCAGCTTGAATCAGTCGGCCCATTCTCCTCTGACCTCTAGCATCAACAAGGCATTTTCGCCCACAGGACACTGACACTGTGCTGCATACTAGATGTTTTTCCCTTTTCACACCATTTTTGAAAACCCTAGAAATGGTTGTGCGTGAAAATCCCAGTAACTGAGCAGATTGTGAAATACGCAGACCGGTCCGTCTAGCACCAACAACCATCTCACACTCAAAATTTCTTAAATCACCTTTCTTTCCCATTATGACATTCAGTTTGGAGTTCAGGAGATTTTCTTAACCAGGAACACACCCCTAAATGTGTTGAAGCAACTGCCATGTGATTGGTTGATTCGATCATTGCATTAATGAGAAATTGAACATGTTCCTAATAATACTTTAGATGAGTGTGTATATATATATATATATATATATATATATATATATATATATATATATATATACATATACATACAGGTCCTTCTCAAAAAATTAGCATATTGTGATAAAGTTCATTATTTTTCATAATGTAATGATAAAAATTAAACTTTCATATATTTTAGATTCATTGCACACCAACTGAAATATTTCAGGTCTTTTATTGTTTTAATACTGATGATGAAATGAAAACCCAAAATTCCAAATTTCTAAAAATTAGCATATCATGAAAAGGTTCTCTAAACGAGCTATTAACCTGTAGGGCCGCCCAAAACGTCCCAATGGAGGCTAACGATCGGCGGGTGAAGGTCGCTGCGCGTTAGGTCCTTTCAGCGGGGCAAAGGGGATTTTATTCAAATTCCTCGTTATCTGACTCCATTTAATCATAATTTAGAATTTAGGTTTGAATGCCAACTGGTTATTTAGTCATTTATATTTAATAGTTTAAGTACACATTTAATTATTCCGTTTAACCCTTTGTTGAAATTATGTCCGTTCGTAACCTGAATAATTCCAGAGCAAGTCAGAAAGAATCAATCAAAGTGTAACAATTTATTAACAGTCAGGTAAATGTATAATGCCAATTACATAATCAATTCAATTGTAGCCCAATCCATATAACATCAAATACTCTGAAGTAAAGAATGAAATGTATACCTGACTTCTGAAAACTACATAATGCTGGCTATCTTGAAACGCCCAGCATTACGGGCTGACCTGACTACAGAATCGAGCTCTTTGCAACATTTCCTTAAATACCCAGAACCAGATACATACCCAGAACCATTTGAAACTCTTTCAAATGGAAACACCAGTTCACAATAGGAATTTGCATTGATCAAGTCCTATAGACTTGATTAGAAGAGAGGCCAAATGGCTGAAAGCCACACCCACCATACACCAAGGAAAGATATCTTTAAACTCTTAAAACATTTATGATGTTCTAGTTTACTTCTGTAGAGTTGAGATATTTGTACCAGTCGCACTGAGACATTTCAAATGATATCAAACACATATAATACTGTATCGTGAGGATTGACATTGTAACAAAGAGATTTCTGGTGCATTTCAGGTGATTTCAATATGAGGGGCAGCAGGAGTTTGGGGGAAGTTTCATGTGAAAGGAAAGGCATGTAAATTAGTGTCATTCATAGATGGTTCACTCAGTGTGATGTCGTCTCGGACAGAGACTCTAACTGTATGAATGAGTTCAGATGCTAATTTCCTTTGTTTTCTCAGAGCGATTAGACATTTCGGAATCTACTAGGTTTTTCCAGCCTTACAACCTAATCATCTGAATCAACTAATTAACTCTAAACACCTGCAAAAGATTCCTGAGGCTTTTAAAAACTCCCAGCCTGGTTCATTACTCAAAACCACAATCATGGGTAAGACTGCCGACCTGACTGCTGTCCAGAAGGCCATTATTGACACCCTCAAGCGAGAGGGTAAGACACAGAAAGACATTTCTGAACGAATAGGCTGTTCCCAGAGTGCTGTATGAAGGCACCTCAGTGGGAAGTCTGTGGGAAGGAAAAAGTGTGGCAAAAAATGCTCAACAACGAGAAGATGTGACCGGACCCTGAGGAAGATTGTGGAGAAGGACCGATTCCGGATTGATTCCAAATTTTGCATGTCATTCGGAAATCAATGTGCCAGAGTCTGGAGGAAGACTAGAGAAGGAAATGCCAAAATGCCTGAAGTCCAGTGTCAAGTACCCACAGTCAGTGATGGTCTGGGGTGCCATGTCAGCTGTTGGTGTTGGTCCACTGTGTTTTATCGAGGGCAGGGTCAATGCAGCTAACTATCAGGAGATTTTGGAGCACTTCATGCTTCCATCTGCTGAAAAGCTTTATGGAGATGAAGATTTTGTTTTTCTGCATGACCTGGCACCTGCTCATAGTGCCAAAACCACTGGTAAATGGTTTACTGACCATGGTATTACTGTGCTCAATTAGCCTGCCAACTCTCCTGACCTGAACCCCATAGAGAATCTGTGGGATATTGTGAAGAGAAAGTTGAGAGACGCAAGACCCAACACTCTGGATGAGCTTAAGGCCGCTATCGACGCATCCTGGGCCTCCATAACACCTCAGCAGTGCCACAGGCTGATCGCCTCCATGCCACGCCGCATTGAAGCAGTCATTTCTCCAAAAGGATTCCCGACCAAGTATTGAGTGCATATCTGAACATAATTATTTGAAGGTTGACTTTTTTTGTATTAAAAACACTTTTCTTTTATTGGTCGGATGAAATATGCTTTTTTTTTTTTTTTAATTGAGATATATATATATTCTGCTTTCAGAACAGACCAGACCTGTGTTCCACCAGTTTCACTACAGTGCAGCATCTAGTTCAAGTTTTGAATTGTTAAAAGCCAGCTAAACAGCTAAAAGCCAGCTTTATCTCTCTTGACATGACATGGACATCTTGTTTTATCAGCTGGTGATTCGAAAGTGAGGAAAAAAAAACAGCGAACGAAGTGCCACGGCGTCTTTGTTTTTCCCATCTCACAACCTTTGTCACAGTAAGTCGTTTTTAATCAGTGTAATTCTCATTCTTATCCTTCTGTCCCTCATATCTGGATTATCCAACTCTTCTATATGACCTCTGCTTCATTAGAGAGGTCGTGCGCCTGTTGAGTGTAATCCTTAAGCGTGCTAAAGGAGACAGTGTCATATCATCAGACATGCGCTAACGCCATTTAACACTTGTCTGATAACCTTGGATTAACTATGCATTATATTGTACATTCCATTCCATCGGATAAGACTTCCGGAAACAAGCGGGCAGATTTTGAGCCGAGTTTGAAAAAACAGGCCTCTCATTTATAAACAGTGGGTAGAAAACGTAATTTCCCCCCCCCCCCCACAAATTAAATTTAGATTGTGCCTAAGTACAAGAAAATCCATATTTATCAAATGTGCGCGCACAGTTCTTACGCACATGAGTAACTAAGTAATCTACGTTGATAAATCCCACATGTGCGCAAGTACCATGCTCGTTGGACCTCATGACTGATTGTTGGACAACCGTTTTTAAAATATTTTATTGTTAAGCAACGGGAGTCAATCAGTTTTTTTTTTTAATTTTTAAATAATTAATAAATAAGTTTTTAACTAATAAATAATAAAAATGGGGCGGCAGTGGCTCAGTGGTTCATGTAGGTTGTCTACAAACCAGAAGGTTGGTGGTTCAATCCCCGGTTCCACTTGACCAAGTGTCGAAGTGTCCATGAGCAAGACACCTTACCCCAGCTGCTCCCGACGAGCTGGATGGCGCCTTACATGGCTGACATCGCCATCGGTGTATGAATGGGTGAATGTGAGGCAAAAATGTAAAGCGCTTTGGTTAAAAGCGCTATATAAATGCAGTCCAAATGCAGTCCATAAAAACATTGTATTATATTTCATTATTATGATTTCAGGACCGTAATCAAGCTAACCATTCTTATTTTTAAATTCATTTAAAAAATGTATTCAGATTTTTTTTTTTTAAATCATAGAAGAGGTTTGTTAAAGGTTGCATGCGATTTCACTTTTTAAACTTTAGTTAGTGTGTAATGTTGCTGCTTGAGCATAAACAGTATCTGCAAAGTTACAGCGCTGAAAGTTGCATGCAATGCAAATGGAGATATTGTCTTTTAAAGTTACGGCAGTTTATTGCCTACAAAAATGGCCGGTTTGGACTACAACAAGCTTCTTCCCGGGTTGGTGACATCATAAACCCTTGCTAGTCACCGCAGATGTGACTTCTGCCCGTAATGGTAAGGGGCGTGGCGTTTCCGGGACAACCTGTGCTTGGCACTTCAGCCAATAAAAATGCATGAAACTACATTTGGCCATCTAACCAATCTAAGAGCATTGCGTTTTTCAGAGGGACGGGCTTCATTGAAACAGGAAGCTGTGGAATAAAGGTCAAATAAGGAAAATACGGCGTTTAAAAAAAAAAGAAGTATTAAGACATGTTATACTGCGCCCCATAAACACAACCAAACCTAGAAAAAAAACACGAAACCACCCCTTTAAAGTCATGTCGGAATTGCATTTTTAACATATTTGTAAAGAAATTAATAGATCCAGACAACAACAAAAAATTGCCCGTGTCACTGAGCCACTGTTGTGGATCTCCTTACCTCTACTATCAATGTGTGCTGGGTCGTCCAGCTTCTGTCCTGGCACATGGTCTTTGTTCTGGGATTTCTGCAGCATCTGTTTGAGAAGGCCACGGTTCATCTCGACTCTCTCTGCCAATGACAGCGTGCTTCCACTGCTGCACATGCTCTCCAAGCTGTCGGCCCGCCAGAGTCCACTTTGTCCCACCTCGCCATGATTGTACCTGCGTAGATGGCTCTCCAGGCTGTCAGACCTTTGGAGTTCCCTTGGAAACTTATGGCCCATTTTGGAGCCAACAGCCCATGGCCCTCCATTTGGTCTGTGTTTCCCAACAGGGACATCCCTGTTTGAAACTGGCATCTCCGGTCTAATGTACCTCCAGAAACACTTCGGTGGCATCCAAGGTTTATCAGATGGGGAAGGATCGCCTTGAGTACTGCAAACACCGTTTGAGAGGTTCTCCAGGCTTGCTCCTTCTCCAAGGCCACGGGGAACTGCCAGCAAGTTTTCGGAAGAGATGGGATCATAGTCGAGTTGTACCTGTGGCTTAGGGTCTCCAGTCAGGAACATCAGGGGCTTGCGAGGTTCCCCGTCTTCATCACTGCTGCTGGATCCCCAAGCATCAGTGAGGGCATATCCTAGCATGAAGGTCCCGGGAATCACCCTCTTGTCCTGGTTCTTACTTCCAGGTTCATTCCAGGCAACTCTGCGCTCAGTGAGAGCCTTGACCTTGGACTGCAGCGCCGATACGGCCGAGCCTTGAGCTTGCTGATTTGAAGGCGAGGACGGGGAGCTGGACTCTGGGCTGGTGCCAGAAGGACATCCGTCCTCTTGCTCTCTGAGTTGGATGTCAGTGTTTTGAGAGGCAGCAGGCAGGGGTTCAGCATCCTCAGAGGTCACCGCATCCTCCATGGTGAATCAGAGAGTCAGTGGAACATGATGGCTGAGGGGATGGAAAGAAACAAGAACAAGAGAGAATCATTGACCATTGAGTGGATTATTCATTTGTACTCAAAGATTTGTAACTTCTAACAAAAAAAATGTCTGCCTATTCAGCAAAGGTGTGTACACACATTCATTTGGTCTTAACCTTGTTCTAATGTTAATGAATCTTAAGTATTTTAATGAGAGACTGTATGAGATAATTTGCATAAAACATGGACAATTCATCACTATTTAAAGGTTTTCCGCAAGTTTTCGGTGAATCATAATTTGTTTGTAAAAACATTTGTACACAGATTTCACACACAAACTTGTGCACATGGTTAGTGAATGAAACCCAATGTTTACGTACTTAATTTGAATTATTTGTTTATTAAATCAGTCTTTAATATAAAAACCCTGGTTTTGTCTTTTCCCTCCCAAACAAAATATTTTTACCTGAGAAGTACTACAACACTGCATAAAATATTAAGACATCAGTTTTCAGAGAAAGTATCTTTAATAATACAAGTTTAATTTTTTCTTTCTGCAAATTAAATGAATATATTGTGAATTTCCTTTGAAGTTTTATCTGCAATGTTCTGACCGTTCAAGTTCAACTATATTTGTATTTAGTTATTTAAAAAAAAAAAAAGCCAATAAAGAACTTTTTTTTTTGCATTACTATCTTTGCTGCTGGCTAAACTCGTAAAAAAATTGGTCCTGTAAAAGAAACTGACCAGCTATAAACCAATTTTTTATTTTATTTTATCACAACTAGATCAATTTACTTGTGAATCAACACTGTATAAGATATGATGGCTTGCTTTCATAGACTGTTTTAAATTTGAATGTATTCATCTTATCCTTTTAACATGTTTGTGACAGAATTGATCTTTTTTACATATATTTAAATAAAACAAGACAAAAATACTAATTTATTAAGAATACAATTTTCAGTGCAAAAAATTCAATATAAGCGTTTGCATTTTTGAGTGACATTTTGTCAAATAAATGTGTGCATGAGATACGGTAATTGCCGTTTTGAGTCATTTTAAGGCCATTAGTATAACCACATAGGGCGTTATTGTCCTCAGACCATTGGAAAGCACATTCTTCATTCAACTGAATTTTTGATAAATCACTTTCTGTTGACACAAAGAGTTTCACATTTTTCATTCTTTCCAAACAGCTTTGGCCAATGCTTGACCACAGTTTCTAAAAAAAAAAAATCTAAAATGTCACAAACAACTGCAAGTATGTCATTGAAACTAGATTTTTCCATGGCTGAGGGAAAGTAATAATTAATATTTTAGTGTGTCACATAAGTTTCAATTGCTCTACTAACTACTAATGCCACTGATGTAGAAGAAATAGTTTCGCCAGTAACCGATACAACACGCTAGCCTGTTCAGAATAATGTAGGGCTTGTTGACACATTATCCCCTTTTTAGCTTTCGGCTTAACAGCATTATCCTGCTTTTAAACCTCCAATTGTCATTTAACAAAACGCATTGTCGAACTAGCATCTGAACGCTCTTAACTTTTAATTAATAAGGTTTAGGTGTTAGAAACATGTACTTGGCATCTGATTATTTAGGACCGGATTAGAACGGCAAGTTTCCTTGGGGTAAGTACACAAACGAGTGAGTTAATTTGGTTTAATTAGTCCTCTTTTAATTAGGACTCCTTCCCATTGCTCCAATTACTTCACGCTTGGATGCATAGACGTTATTCTGTCTGAAAGCATACACACAAGATAAGAAAGAAAAATCAATATAATTTGAATCACTTATTAGGTTTTTAAAATGCTACAAACCCATATGTCACCCTTCACAAATATGATTAAAGTGTTCAAGCTCCTATAGTTACAACAAAATTGAGTTTTTCAGGGACTTGAGATGGCAACATATTTGACTAATGATAAAGGCAATGTTTTTTCCACACCAACAAAACAATGAGGGACAAAATATAGTCTC
Source organism: Pseudorasbora parva (assembly GCF_024679245.1). Taxonomy (NCBI): domain Eukaryota; kingdom Metazoa; phylum Chordata; class Actinopteri; order Cypriniformes; family Gobionidae; genus Pseudorasbora; species Pseudorasbora parva. The sequence continues at coordinate 20,677,648 of NC_090185.1, read as the reverse complement.
AACACTGTAAAAAACAAAAAACAAAAAATGTTATATAGCCGCAGTTAGTTACCAGCTTGAGATGACTGACCCAACTCAACTAAAGTTAACTAGACTTGCATTTTTACTTGAAACAAATTATTTTTTAACTTTATGTTGAATTTTAAGTTGTGTAAAATAAAAATGTATAAGGGTTCCCTGACCTGCCAGTCATATATATATATATATATATATATATATATATATATATATATATATATATATATATATATATATAAATTAAATAGTTATAATATATATTATATATATTTCTAATTTCTAGCCAATTAAATTTCTTATAGAGTCAAATAAATAAATAAATATGTACTCAGATATTCACTATAAAAATGTAGCTACATGATTTTGTTCCATTATTTTTTTATTATAATTTAGTCAACACATCAATACAATATTATGGTCACAACAAGCCAATTATTTAAATTTTCTAGCCAATTAAACATACATAAAATAGAATATAGAAATATTAACTATGGAAATTTTCTTGATTTTGTTTTTTTTTCATTACCTTTTTTTAATAGATAGATATATAGATGATAGATAGATAGATCTTAAATAAAATTGTTATGCTCACAAATAGCTATTTAGCCTTAAAGTGAAGCATAAAAATAAACAGAATATAGAAATATTCCCTATAGAAATTTCACGATATTTTCCAATGACTGTTTAGGAGTTTGATAAGTTCGGTGACCTTTCCAGGCGTGGAAATCTTGATATTTACATGTGCTGTTTTAAATTCCAGTGGAAAAAAAGGTTGGTGATGTTAAAACTTCAGGAAATGAGACCATTTCAAAAGAGTGAGTAATAGGCTACAATTCTTGATGTCTCACTTTGTGCAGCCCAGGACAGCAGTGCATCTGCAGTCTAAAATCATTTTACTGCTGGTGTTGGACCCCAAACACACGGGGGTCATTCTGTCGTACCAGGAATGAAAACAATCGCCTCGCGCGGGACCACTTCTCTCATCTGACATTTATTTAACACTGGGGCTCAGAGGAAACACAATTCCGCAATGCAATGACTCTCACACAGGTGGCCATAAAAGCTGGACAAACATCATTTAGAGATCACGTCATCGCACTCATTGTGAAGTCGTGAAGAGAAGAAAACTAATAAATATCTTCTTTAAACGTCTTACCTCCTTCGTCCTTCTGCTGTCTATCTTCTATAGCAGCCATATGCTCCCTTAAAAAAACTATTTTACGATTTTAAAAACAATATTCGGTTACCAGGAGTCAGCAAAAACTCAAGCGGCCAGTCAAATCCCATCTTGCTCTAGTTTCTGCCTTGCTTTCAGTTTTGACCGTCCCAAATCTTTCCTCTCTCTCTCTCTCTCTCTCTCTCTCTCTCTCTCTCTCTCTCTCTCTCTCTCTCTCTCCAGCTGTTTTGGGCCAGCTCGTGTGCACACACCCACTTTAAATTTGGCTTAACAAACAAGAACTGGCTATCATTCACTTATTCCTCTCGCGTTACTGAAGAATGAAGATGTACTGACTGTTTAACTGGACTACATGTTGAAAGATCGCTACGTTGCTATGGAGACCGTCGTGGCCACCTTTGAGAGAAACTGACCTGTAAAAGGTTCCTATTGGTGGAGCTGCCCACGTAGCTCCGCCCCCCAAACAGGAGGAGCGTAATCCTACCCTTGAATTTGGGTGGAAAGGAGATGGAAGAATTTTTAAATGCTGAGAGGAAGTTCGCGAGTCTCCAGGCACATATTCCAGCTGCCAAGGAATTTCCTTTGTTGATTGTGAGCGCGCGCTTTAATTTGTGCCCGTCTTTAAGTTGACCTTCATGTTAAGAGAACTTTTTGCGTCTGGTTTGATTTTTTTAAACATGCACATCCATTAGAAGTCACTCAGACTGCACACGTGATTATTTTTCTTCCAGTAAGCACATAAATCCCTGATCTGAGGCCAGTTTTGAAGCAAAGCCAGATGTAACGGAGATCACTGGGCTGGGTCTTGAACTTCATGCACAGTTGAGTCCAAGGACGCATAAACTGCAAGAGAGAAAAAAAAAGAACAGGCCTTCTTATTTGTGCATTCCTCTAACACAGACCCAACCCTGCCTGCAGCGAGAAGTTGCCCAGTAATTTGTGCACGGACAAACTCTCAATCACTGTTGCTGCAAGTCATTCCCTGAGTTTTCAAGCGTCCTACCACATTCACAAGCACCTTGTATGATGAGGTACGAACACAAGGACAGCTCTTATCTCTTGCAAAGCATTTATTAATTAAATTATTATTTATTTATTTATTTATTTTAATGGCTTTTAAAACGTTAAATATAACTATATTAATTATTTAATATTATATACAATATACAATTATGTACAATTATACACAAATGTAATTTATATATTTATATTAGTACTGTCAAAATGATTAATCTTGCTTAATCGCATCTAACATTTGACCGCATTGATATATATATATATATATATATATATATATAGAGAGAGAGAGAGAGAGAGAGAGAGAGAGAGAGAGATGGTCTTTTTTATTTTTTTATATATAGGCTAGGATTATATTTTATTATATTTATAAATTCATAACGGTTAAAATATTAAATATAATTATATATATATATATATATATATATATATATATATATATATATATATATATAATTATATTAAATATATATAATATATTTATTTTATATATAATATAATACTAATTATATATATATATATATATATATATATATATATATATATATATATATATATATATATATATATATATTAGTCTATTAAATATTAATTAACATCACTATATCTTCTCAAAGTTTTTTTTTTCAAATTGTTTGTAATATATGTTGCAAATATAGCCTACAGAATACTGTAAAAACTGTTAGCTATTAGGGTTTTAGTTGCATTTTATTTGTGGCTTAAATCAGAAAGACGTTATAATAATTAGTACTCTCAAATGCAACAATAAAGCATTCAAAGACATGCAGTTCACTTAAAAGCATAAGCACTTAATGTCAAGTTCTGTGGCACTTACCTGTCAGTCACTGGTATCATGTGCATAGCTAACCATCACAGTATTTCCAAAATATACATTTGCTATACATCCTCCAGAACAATACAATCTTCTCTATGAAGTTTGCAGTGTTTTAAGTTCAGAAGTTCCCCACACATTAGTCCCGTGGAGACACAATTGTTTCGGTCAGTTAATCTGCCCAAAGATTAAGACAAAACAAAATCCTCAATAGCCAACCACTGGCGAGACATTGTTGCGTAAATCACTTCAATCTGGCCTCCACAAGCCTCCCCAGTATGAGTCAATGAGGATCAGATGAGATTATTTCATCCAGCACTGGAATGAGCTCAGCTGTGCCAACCAGTAATAACCAACTTCAGAACCGCAGAGCCACAGGTCACAGCAATGTGAGGACAGCAGCAGCAGTCTCAGACCAGTTTTGGGGTGGAGTTTAGCACCACTGAGGGTAGGTTTAGTGGTGGGGTGGGGTTGGCCATTCATTAGGGTATACAGTTATAGTGAAGGGTAGGGTTAGTGGCTGGGGTGAGATTCGGAACTTCAGGTCTGAGGCTGCTGGCCTGGCGCTGCTGTCCTCAGAATGTTGTGACGTGCAAAGTATCTTGTGCCAAAGACTTGTGACGTCATCAGCTCTGACAGGTTACAGTTGGATTCGATCCGGCCTATCTATTCTCAGAACAGTCCATTTAAAGAAGTGTAACTGTTGCACCATATTACTGTACACTTCTAGAACCATAAACTGGTTTGTTGGTGTAAATGCAAATGTAAAGCAATCAAATGCAGTCTTGATTGGTAAACTGGGTTCTGGGATTTAGGGGGTTCTGTAATTCAGTATCATTTCGTTTCGACCCTCATTCACTAAGCTGTCAGTGGGAAAGGTCACTGGGGAAACACTGAGCTGGATAAAGCTTAGGCAAATGAAGTGTGAGGCAAATTCAAATATAAAAAAAAACCTTCACCTGGTTACTTATCATTTTAATGACAATCTTTAAATGGGTTTGTACATGATTGTTAGAATATTTTTTGTGCATGAACATTAAATGCACCCAAATTTCCAGTGAAACCACTCCATCTAGTGGTGACATGTTGGATCTGATATGATTGTTTTTAGTGTTTACATGTGGGTTTTCAAAATAATGTCACGTATTGGCTTTGGAATGCATTGTTATTATGCTATTATTTTATAGGCTGTAATACATAAAAATACATAAGGTTTTTTTTCTCAGTTTGCTACAAATTTCCATGGGTTTTTTGTTTTTGTTTTAAAGAAGACAAAGTACAGTCAGACTTCCCTTAATGACTTCAAGATGTTGAAATATACAAAGAAATATGAATGTTGAAAAGTTGCAGACCGGTCAGGATGCCCATGCGGACTCCTGTCCACCGCAGAAAGCTCCAACAGTGGGCACATGAGCATCAGAACTGGACCACGGAGCAATGGAAAAAGGTGGTCAGGTCTGATGAATCACGTATTCTTTTACATCATGTGGATGGCTAGGTGCATGTAAGTTGCTTATCTGGGGAACACATGGCACTAGGATGCACAATGTGAAGAAGGCAAGCTGGTGGAGGCAGTGTGATGCTTTGGGCAATGTTCTGCTGGGTAACCTTGGGTCGTGCCATCCATGTGGATGTTACTTTGACACGCACCACCTGCCTAAGCATTGTTGCAGACCATGTACACCCTTTACTGGAAACCTAGTGGCTATTCCGTAGTGGCTGGGGCTTCTTTTAGCAGGATAATGTGCCTAGCCATAAAGCAAAAATGGTTCAGAAATTTTTTGAGGAGCACAAGTTTGTGGTGTTGACTTGGCCTTCAAATTTCCCAGATCTCAATCCAATTCTGTACAGTTGTGGGATGTGCTGAATTAAAGGATAAAGGATATTAAAGGATAGTCCTCAGGCAGGTAGAACTATAGAGGTCAGATTAATTGTACAATCTTTTTTTTATAAATATATAATATAAAAATATAAATGCATTTGATACATGTAATTATAGTATAATTTAATTAAAAATATTATAAAAAGTAATTAAAATGTTTGATATAAAATTTTGTTTGAATAAATTATAATAAAAAAATATTTAGTAATTCTATACATAATGTAAACTATAACATGACACAATTTTTACTTGATTTTATAATATAATTTAAAAATTAATTAAGTATTAAATAGGCTACTTAATATTATTAAAATTATATTAAAAATAATATGTATTATTTTAATTATTTTAATAATTATGTGGAATGTATTATGTATTAAGTATAATACTACAGTTTATTATAATATAAAGTCTTTAAAATGAGAATGAAAATTAATTTAACTGAACTTATGATCCTATTGTCGAACGTTTTTTCATAGGCTACAGCCTACAGCTTGTTTCGACCCCTATGCGATGAATATATGAGTTATTTGTCCTAAAAACGATGTCTACACTAATATCTCATTAAAACGAACTGTGTAAAGTTAATACAAGTCTGTGAAACTTAATAAAAGTCGTTCTGATCATCTGATCCACAGTGACATAAGGCATCAGCTGAGAGGAGGAGGAGGATGCTACTGATGTCACTCTGCTAGTCGAACACACACTTCAAACATCAACAAACCGAAAGAGGGTAGATTTACTCATTTTAACCATTTAATAGAACACATACATGACAAATGTAGTGTTTAAACATGTTTCGTTGTTTTTAAACGTCTTGTGATTTTTGTTTTTGTCGGTTTATCGTCGATTTTAGCATAACGGCGCTGCGAGCGCAAGCTAACTGATGAAACTGATAGGCGGAGAAGTTAAACTATGTTTACTGTAAAACATAGGCAATATCTACATGTATATGGGCTCAATTTAATATTAAGTATCTAAAAATTGGTCTTGGCAGGGTTTATTTGAATTGTTTTTATTTATTTAGGCAGTGAGTTTATTGGAGGATGGCGTTTGTGAAGAGCGGATGGCTGCACCGACAGAGTGAGTGTTTATTACACCATATTTATGGCGTTAAGGAGCCCCAAATAACTTAAACGAAGGATTTTAATGTCGAATTGAAGCATTTTTGGATGTTTTTGTAATACATATACAATATTAAGTTGCACTTGTATATAATTTAAAGCCTCCTGGGAACTCATGAAATATAAATGAATAATGCTAAATGTTTAAGCTTGGAGGTTGAATTGAAAAGCTTTTCAGTTTTCAGAACGACTAGTTTCTTTTCCACTTCTTGACAAGTTGTCTTGGCACGAGTTGTTAGAAGGAAGTTGGAAAAACAGCTGAACTTTGTCTTTGACTGTGTCTCAAAACCTAGTGAGCTGACTATCTAGGCTGCATCTTGTTATTCTTGTAAGTGTTTTAAAGCTATTTTTTAGATGTTGACTTCATGATTTCTTTTGGATTATTTTTTATTTTATAGATAGTTTTGATCCGGCAGAGGTTAGATTACATTTACAAGCAATCCTTTTAACTTTACAATTTAATTAATTTATAGTAAATATATAGTATAAAAATAAATATAAATCAATTTAATACATTTAATTATTTTTGTATATAATTTAGAAAATATATTTTTTAAATCATAGCTGATTTTAAAAATATTTTTGTCTTAATAAATTATAATTTAAATAATTTGATAATTTATATTTCATAATATAATTTTAAAATAATATTTTATTAAATTTATAATAAACGTATAACAAAAATATACATACATTTGTTACATTTAATTATTATATTTATTATTATATATATATTAACCAATCTTTTTTTTTTTTAATTTAAACTAAATTAATTTATGTAGTAATTTTATAATTTAATACATTTATAAAAAAAATATACATAAATACAATACTACATATTTTACTTTGTTTTATAATATAATTTAAAAAAATATTTAATGAAATTGTATATTTCTGAAAAGTAAATAAATAAAACAACAACAATAAATAAATAAGTACAGCCCGTGTCTAACTGCTGCTTTCTATCAGGCACCATCTTGCGGCGCTGGAAGAGGAACTGGTTTGACCTCTGGTCAGATGGACGTCTGGTCTTCTACGATGACCAGCAGCGGCGGGACATGGAAGATGAGATCCACATGAAGGTGGACTGCATTAACATCCGCAGCGCCTGCGCTTGTCGAGGTGGGTGTGAGCCACTCTGTTCATTTGCTGTCTTTCCTTCTGCTTTTAAACTGCAGAACAAGAGAACGCATCAAAAGTGCCTTATATTTGTAGTACTTGAGAAGTTTTTGTCCAACAAAAGATGAAAAATAAAAGTTCTGAGGTGTTGTTGTTTTTCATCCTCCTCTATTAATTCCCAGATCTCACACCACCCGAAGGCAAAAGCAAAGACTCCCTCCTGCAGATCGTCTGCCGGGACGGTCGGGTCATCAGCATCTGTGCAGACAGTGCAGATGATGCTTTGTGAGTCCAGTTTCTCAGTATGATTTTACAATGCGTGCTTTAAAATGAGATCCTCAATAGAAACTCAATGTATTGTTTCGCAGGGCTTGGACCATGGCCTTCCAGGACGCCAGACTCAACACTGTGAGTTACATAGACGCCTTGAGTGACTCGTACACATTTGGACTTTCAGATTTCGGAAGCATTACAGAGGCATTTTCTGACATGAGCTGGTGTGTTTTGTAGGTTGTGGTGCCCCCCCAGATCGGTTTTGCAGAGGACGTCGTAGCATCTGCACCTCCACCCTATTCTGAATTAAATCCAACTCCACAGGTAATAAATATATTCTCTCAGTGATATTTAAAGGAAAATGGCAGTATATCTGTGTGACAAATGTTAATTATCACAGGAAATAATATTTTATATAATAAAAATATATCCAGCTTATCTAGTTGAATGTGTTTTAAGGGTGTGTTCACACTTGCAGTTCAGTTCTTTTGGTCCGGACCTTAAAAAAAAAGAAGATACATTTATTCTTGGTTCGCTTAGTGTTCACACTGTCATTTTTAACCCTAAACCTAAAGATATAAAAAAACAGCAAAAAAAAAGCTTTTATGTTATCTATTCTGTGATGGAACTTCCAAAACAATGCTGTGTGTTGGACTCAATGTGCTCGTTGAATGTGGACATATATGATGGTAAATGATGAAAACTCGTGAAGAGTTTATAAAATGTTTAAAGGAGTCAAAACACCATTAGGAATCCTTCTGCCACACACACAAAATTCAAAATCTCCTGTGAAAAGACAAGGTTCTGACACCTGTACTGAACTGTGATGGCCAACGAGAAGATATAACGAGAAAAAACAAGTATGTGTGAGCATTCTGTGCTTTTTAGGATCTCATCTTCCTGTTTTTGGTTCGTTGACATGTCTTTGGTCCGTGTTGTCTTCATATTTCATTCAAACCGCACCAGAGTTCGTTTTGGAATTGGACCGAGAGTCCGAGACCCATCTTTTACACTTGTTTGGTGCGCACCAGGGTTCGAATGACACTTATTCAAATAAACCATACCACAAGAACAATCGCGCCAGAGTTGGTTTTTATCTAACTAAACATACAAAGTGTGAACATGTCCTAATGCTCTTTTTAGATGTTCAAACAACTTTAGTTGTTTGACTTTTTACTTGTTTGAACAGGAAGAGCTATTGAGGTCGGATTACATTTACAAGCAACACAGCCAAAGTATATTGGCTGCTATAAAAGTTATCAGAATGGAGGAAAAAAAACAATAAAAAGCTGCTTGAAATTATGGTTTCAGTTTCCTCTAGTTAAGTGGAGGGAACCAGGACACTAATGTTTGTTTTCCGATAATTATTTTCATGTTATGCCTTATATTAAAATTCTATACTTTATTGATAAATAAATTGTAATTAATATTAATCTTTAAATTGTATAATACAATTTAGTTAATTGATAATAAAATATATTCATAAATGGAAGAAAATAAGTACATTTTTATAATTGAATCATATTATTATAATGGAATTAAAAATATATATAATTTAATTACATTTTATAATTATAAAATAAATATTTATTTATTTAGTTTATTTAAATATTTAATACAAATATTTATTTATTAATATATTGATTTTAAAAGTAATAATATATATATATATATATATATATATATATATATATATATATATATATATATATATATATATATATATATATATATATATATATATTATAAAGAAAACTATGTAAACATTAGAGAATTTATCATCCACACATGTATGTACTGATACCAATAAAGAAAAAAAAGATAGCTGATATACTGACAAATCATGCATCCCTATTTTTTTAGGTTTTCTATCCTGATGGATATGGCGGTTATGTTCCTCATCCTCCGCCTTACGCCACACAGATGGTCTATTCTGCAGATGGGCAGCAGTATGCAGTTGCTTACCCTTATCAGTATCAAGGTAACAGCGAGTTGGTTGGCTTTCGACCCTTCTATGACCCCTATGCAGTTTGATTGACATTTGATTCTTTGTTGCCATCAGGTGGATACGCACCCGGCGTCAACCACGTCATAGTGCAGGAGCGCCGTCGTGAAGACACAGGTGATGTTGCTCTGGGGATGTTGGCCGGCGCTGCGACGGGATTGGCCCTCGGCTCTCTATTTTCCGTATTCTAACGTGTTTGCGTGAACCCAGCCCAACCCCTCCTGACCCACAGCACGGGAAACTGTTCCCGTGTTGTTTTAACTTTGCCTTTACGCCTCGTAATGCGCAGGGCTGATAATGTAGCCGGGCTGGGGGTGCGTTCGCTTTCTTTTCCGTATTCGTCTTTGTACCAAAGCTTATGTGCTTTTCATTAGGCACCAAAAAACGTGTTTGCAAATTTAATCTATAACTTACAAAGATGTACACTAAAGTATTGGTGGCTAGCCTCAAGATAAGGATAATCAGTAAGGTTTAAAGATCATCCGCTCTTTAATAAAACAAAGTGGCTATTGTGTTTATCGTCTTATACTAACGGTGGCCTATGAAGTAATGGAACAGATCCTGATTAAATGAATGATGGGTAATGAGTGATGGGTTTTGTTTATGCAAAAGCCAAAATTTTGCTGAATTAAATATGTTTGCGTCAGTCTCGTTTAAAAAAAGGAATGGTTCACTCAAAAATAAAAATATGGTTGTAATCTTTTTTTTCTTTTTCTTTGAGAATGTGTCAGTGAAATTGAAAAGAGAAAAATGATTTGACGGATGGAAAACAGCAGCCTGAACGTTTTGTTTTAATATCTTTAATTAAAAATCATGTTATATCAAGCTATTTTAGAGTGAGTAGATATCAGAATTTTCATTTTTGCGTGAAAAATTTATTTAACGCTAATCTGACTGGAAAATAGTATTAATGATGATACATGATTAAAACTGTGTTGGCCGTTGCGATGTTATTCAGGAAAGATTCCTTAATTCTACCGTACCTTTTCTGGTTATTTTTCCTTTCTTTGCCTTTTTTTTGTTGCAGGGGCCTTCTTTTAACTCATGTCATTGTGTTTATTTATACTCAGTGTTATCAAGTATGTTTTTTGTCAATACTACACTTTTTTTTCTTAAGAGTTAATATAAAATGTTACATGATTCCAATTAACTAGCACAATGATTATTCCCAGGGTGTGTGATGGGATGCGATAAGGGAAACTTCAGGGAAAAGTTGGATCGACTCGTGATTGGTTAGACATTTACACATTTACACACAATTATGTGATCGATTTAACTGTTGTGTTTACTTAGCAGGTATAATTATGAGTATATCCGTGATAATAATCATAATTGTTTAATTTATACAGGATTTATTAGAATGGATTTCAGGTCATGGTTCAGTTTAACAGTGTAATGGACCATTGATTTAGAAAAATGACATTTTCATCTGACATATGCTTGTATGATTTCAAATGTTGTTTCATTTATTTATTGCTATGTTGTTTAAACCACAAAAACATAATTTAAATGTTATGTTGTCAAATATACCAACATAATCATTAGTGTGTTTATTTATAAACGATTAAAATATGTCCTGTGTTATATTGTGTCAGTTTATTCATTATGTATGCATTTTATTTTAGCTACAAACACCTAGAATTGTCTTAAACCAAGCAACTAAGTTAATGCTTTTTAATTAGGATTTTATTTTTATATTTCTTCTAAATAATATTTACGGATAAATAATTTATAATAAACTTTGCAATATTCCATAAAAATGCATTTTAAAAACCAACAAAATACTAAAGGACTACGTAGCGCCACTTTAGAGCCACGTGGTCACGCAAATGACGTTGGACTGTGCTGCGTCACTGCGTAATAGCGCCCCCTGCCGTTTAGTGTTGGTATTTTCTGTTGGCGATTTCTTTCAAGTGCTGTATCTAATCATTAGATCAAAGTAAAAACAGAAGACACGAACAAGACAAAGAGAAACACGGTATCAGAGGTCATTTATACATTTTATTTACAGATGAAAGTAGAAAAATACAGAGTAGAAAAATAAACTTCAAAGGCGACATACAAACAGGTCTGATTTTCACAAATTTGTAAATACTTTTTCACAGATCTGTGGTTGTCTTTGATTCTTGGATCGGTTTAGTAAATTTAACTTTAGCTGTTTTAAGTTTGTTTGTTTAGTTTGAGCAAAAGTCTTTATTTACCAATGAGGTACAAAAGTGACCTGCCACAAGTAGCCAACGTAAAAATACTTTTGTCTTCCTCTCCCAAAAGTCTTGGTATAAACATCAAGGTCAATTTGTAACAAACCTCTTAAGTTGAGAAGATCTTAAGTAGTTGATTTGTTTCAAATGGCTGCCGATGTTTAATCATCCCCAAAATCATAACTACTGATCGGTTATGTTCAGGAGAATACCAAGCCAGCTCAGCTCACAAAAATGTTTCACCCCCAGTCCAGAAAATGTCAAAATGAAGAGTTTGAAAGATGAAAGATGCAGAAAGGGCTCTGTAAACATAATGGGGGAAAAAATAAATAAATGCCACAAGAATGCAACATTTCACCCCTCCTGACCAAAGTCCTCTGTGAACTTCTTCAGCTTCACCAGATCGTCCTCGTTCACGGTGGGCTTGGTCTTTTCGAGTGACCTGAACATGTCATCCTGAAACACAGACCACAAGGTCAAAACAAGCTCTAGGATTTAAAATTATTATTATTTTTTACTAAACTTTAGCTTACCAAGCTAACTATCGGCTCCAGGAGTTTATCGCTCGCCACGTCCACCCAGGTCATCTTGATTGCGTTTGGGTCGTTTGGAGAGCAGGGGGTCAAGAGGTCATCTACGTCATCATCTGGATTGTTCCATGCCTTTCCTCTGACCTGTTAAAACAGACAAGCGAGGATAAAATCGGATCGATCCAACGCTTTACTAGTCACGTAAATGTTCTTTCGTACCTTTTTGAAGTGAGTTGAGGACTGCACTTTGCGAATGGGTTGCATGAGAGCGTCGCGAACGACGATGCTGATGTCGGCACCCGAAAAGCCGTCGGACTTCTTCCCGAGTGTGATGAAATCAGCTTCGTTGAGGCTATTAGGGGTGGAACCGAGGTGGAGCTTGAACATGGTGGAGCGAGCGGGCTGCTCAGGAAGAGGGATGTAGATGCGCTTTTCAAACCTGTAATAATATAATAATAAACAAATGCCAATAAAGAAATTTAAAACCATTAGAATGTGTTTGGATTTATACAACGTACCTTCTCCTGATCGCAGAATCCAGCGTCCAGGGGATGTTGGTCGCGCCAAGGACCAGAATTCCTTCGTTGTCGCTTCCTACACCTGCGAGAATGAGAAAAGGTTATAATCAATAATATAATAAAAATATATATTGAAGACAAAAAGCAACAAAGGATTTTAATTACAAAAATAAATGTACTATAATAAAATATTTTATTGTAATAAAATACATTATTAAAACATTAGTATTTTATATATATAATATATATAGTACAAAAGCAATTAAAATGTAAAAAAGAATAATAATGACTTGTTTGTCATGATGGTTATTTTAATATATTAATGCATTTTTAAAAATATATTTTATGCAGTTTTATCTGAAATGTGTACAGATGCACATACAAAAATCATCCCTATTTTAAAAACAAAAAAAAACTAAATACAAATATTTATGAACAATTAAAAACTACACAAAACACATATTAAAAATGTCAATTTTTCAAAACAAAAATAAATCTGGCCTTTTTTTAAAAGTTTGTGACAAAGCTAATGGTAGCTTTGTGTTTACCTTGCATCTGGACCAGAAACTCTGTCTTGATCCTGCGGGCCGCTTCGCTCTCGTTCTCGTTTCTCGAGCCGCACATGGAGTCGATCTCATCAATGAATATGATTGAAGGCTTGTTCTCCCGAGCCAAACTGAAAAGATTCTTTACTAACCTAAAGACGATAACAGTATTACTAATAAAGGCAGAAGGAATCAACATGAACAAATCATGTGCAATGAGACATTATGATGAGATAATAGGACATAAAAAAATTCATTATTATGAATAAAGATTAATATATTTAAAATATAAATAAGTATATAATATGTATATATAAGGTACATTTATATATTTAATATACAAATACAATGAGACCCCAGTGGGACATAAATAAATGTTTTAATAAATAGAAATACGCACAATAAAAATCATCATGTGTATGTATATGTGACTTATGTTTAAGTAAGTGACACAGTAAGTGACACCAACATACTACTACTGCTGCTACTTCTACTTGTTTTTCAAAATAAAAATATTCCAATATTAATATCAAAAATAAAGTGCAACTAACATCTCTTCAGGTTTAATTAACAGTGGGTTTACCTGCTACTTTTGCTGTTGTTTTTCAACATAAAAATAATATAATATTATATTAATATAAAATATAATATTAATATAAAAAATAAAGTGCAACCAACATCTCTTCAGGCTATATGAACAGTGGCTGAACCTGATACTACTACCAACAGCGAGCGACTCATTTAGAACATCTCCGTCTTTACTAAAGTGTTTTCTCACACTGGACCCCAATGGTGGCCTGATAATTACTCGCTCGTTGGCTTCTCCTCTGTCATCCGATCCGCCATGTTATGTTTTGTTTTCTTTGCACTGCTGCTGGCGCGTGCGGCTGACGTCACATGGTATAGGCAGACTGAGTAACGTTTAACGCCTTTATTATTAAAAGTGGTAAGAAAAAACATCCATATAAAGTCTGACGTGCTTAAATCAAATGTGTTATTTCCTATTATCGATACAATCGATCGATTACCTTTTAAAACGATATTAGATCGATATATGTCGTCCGGAAGGCCAACTTGCCGAGCACAGAACGATGTAGTTGGATCATAGGAATATAAATCGATACATTGATGTAGTAGATTAATTGTTACACCCCTAATATTTATGTATGTGTTTGCGTTACATTCACACACCTAAAGGATTATTAGGGACACCATACTTATACTGTGTTTGACCCCCTTTCGCCTTCAGAACTGCCTTATTCTACGAGGCATTGATTCAACAAGGTGCTGAAAGCATTCTTTAGAAATGTTGGCCCATATTGATAGGATAGCATCTTGCAGATGATGGAGATTTGTGCGATTGACATCCAGGGCACGAAGCTCCTGTTCCACCACATCCCAAAGATGCTCTATTGGGTTAAGATCTGGTGACTGTGGTGGCCATTTTAGTACAGTGAACTCATTGTCATGTTCAAGAAACCATTTTCAAATGATTCGCGTTTTGTGACATGGTGCATTATCCTGCAGGAAGTAGCCATCAGAGGATGGGTACATGGTGGTCATAAAGGGATGGACATGGTCAGAAACAATGCTCAGGTAGGCCGTGGCATTTAAATGATGCCCAATTGGCACTAATGGGCCTAAAGTGTGCCAAGAAAACATCCCCCACACCATTACACCACCACCAGCCTGAACAGTGGTAACAAGGCATGATGGATCCATGTTCTCATTCTGTTTACGCCAAATTCTGACTCTACCATCTGAATGTCTCAACAGAAATCAAGACTCATAAGACCAGGCAAAATTTTCCGGTCTTCAACCGTCCAATTTTTGGTGAGCTTGTGCAAATTTTTCCTATCTGTAGTGGAGATGAGTGGGACCCGATGGGGTCTTTTGCAGTTGTAGCCCATCCGCCTCAAGGTTGTGCGTGTTGTGGCTTCACAAATGCTTTGCTGCATACCTCGGTGGTAACGGGTAGTTATTTCAGTTAAAGTTGCTCTTCTATCAGTTTGAATCAAGGCTTGTTTATACTTTTGCCTGGCTCCGCTACGCGAGCCTGCGCGCTCCTCCCCAAATGGACGAGGCGTTTATACTTGACGCGCTCGCCATTGTGTTATTCTTTGAAACGACAGAAGGCGACTTGGAGTAATTGTTCCATAAACCAACAGGAAAAAGCGTAGAGAAGAAGTGGGCTAATGTACACAGGTGATGATATTTATCAGTCCCTCCAGTTTTTCGCGATCGCTGAATACAATGCAAAATCAAAATAATGTCGAATTTTTTGCGATCCTGCATAATTTGCCATTTCACTGCAAAATAATCACAAAAAATGTATTTTCAATAACAAACAAAATAAATAAATAAATAAATATCTAACTGAACTATCTCTGATTTATTTAAAGCTTTAATACATTGTTTTCATGAGGATTACAGACGTTGGGGTTCTTGCACAGTGTGTCTTTGTAAAAGCGAGAGTAAATCTTTCTCGCCTGCCATCTCGTCTCGCATAGGCCTAAGTGCCAGGACCGGACGAATTGATTACTCTAGATTGATGAATGACCAAATAAAAGTATGATATGCCCGATAGCACTAAAAAAAGAGTTAATAAAAGCGTTATACCACAAACTCAATTCGCTCCTGACACACGGTGACGGACAGATGTCAGGCGGAGGATTGTTTGCCGGCTGTCAGTGCTCGCGAGTATACAGATCTGTTCTATATAGGCTTATACCCTTGAACAATCATAATCAAATAGCCTACACCCCATTATTATGTCTAAATGTCCGTCTTGGCAGTGTCTTGAGTGAATAGGTTTGGGAAGTGTGTCAGTATAGGCTATTGGGTCCGTGTATTACTGTAGGTAATCTTTAAAGTGAAAGCAACCTAGGCTACCTATCAAATAACAACCACTGAAAAAAATAAAATAACAGTAGCCTGACTTAAATGATTAAAAAACGACTTAAAAAAAGTATTGTTGTAGTTTATTTGTCCTCATATCATTTGTTTATTAGTTCTTATTTTATTACTGACTGTTTACTTGATTACCGTAGTTAATTATTTGAGAACTTTTTATATAGCCTAAGGCAATTGCTTATTGCTGTATTTACTTTTCCCATATATTTCCCACCCTAAGCGGTCATGTTATTAAAGCTAATAGTACACCACTGGCCTTTTTTTGTAAGATACCAAAATAAACAAGATTTGTGCATTTTGTTTGTTCTATTGTTGTGTATGACTATTGTGCATCTAACATAATACATAATATGGTAAATGTGGTATCTTAATTATTTAAAAAAAACATCACAAAATTTTTCACAAATTTCTGGAAATTACCTCTAGAAATTCAGTCATATTGATCGCAAAAATCACAAAAAAATATCGTGAAATCCTGGAGGGACTGATTTATTTTAGTACATTTCAACAAAAACCACACTACAAAAGAATCGTGTAAAACTTAGTAAACCTTCGCTTGATATTATTACTTGTGACATGAGAACAAAATATGCACTAAATAATCTTTAGTGTCGTGATTTATTTATTTATTTGGTTAAACATGGATCTTTATTTAAAATGGCTTATTTCTGCTTTTGTAGGCTCATTTAGTAAATAGAAGCACCTAATTTCTATGTGCAAACTGTGGGACGGTGTGATGAGACGTCATGCTCGGCTAGATTCAACTCTTCATCTTCGGATGCGGAGCTGCGTGCGGAGTTACAAAAAATGTATAATGTGAATATATATATATATATATATATATATATATATATATATATATATATATATATATATATACACATATATATATATTTTTTTTTTAAAGTAAAGATTAGTCCGCAATTACCATTGCACATCTGTTGGTAATGGATAGGTGCATAGGATGAAGGATAACCAGATCCAAAAATCTCAACAAACAAAAGGAAATCCCACACACTATCAATACAATACAATTGCAAAGAATCTAAAACGTTTTATTAGCAGCGGTTCGGTCTCATGGCCTTCATCAGGCATGTTTTTGATTTTTTGCAAGTATTGATAGTGTGCAGGGTTTCCTTTTGTTTGTTGAGATTTTAGGTAAAGATAAAATTATCAAATGCACTAAAAAGTATTTTTTAAATATAATAATAGTATCATATAATAAATAAATCAAATATTATTTTATATTTAAATAATACTATTTAAAAATAAATTATTAATATTTACATAAATAAATTATTCATATTTAATTATTTATTTGAATACTAAATTAATAATAATTGCTGAAATCATTCACACTCAACATCACTTACTTCTCGCTCTCTCCCAGCCACTTGGACACCAGATCTGATGATGAGATGGAGAAGAATGTGGAGTTGTTGGCCTCGGTAGCCACTGCTTTGGCCAAGTAGGACTTCCCTGTTCCCGGAGGGCCAAAGAGCAGAATCCCTCTCCACGGAGTCCTTTTTCCTGTGGATAATGATGTTTAGAACCGTTCAGAAGGACAGTTTCATGTATATTTGATTCAGTATGTAACTTGTCATCATACCAGTGAAAAGATGAGGGAATTTGATTGGTAGGATGACCGCTTCTTTAAGGGCCTCCTTAGCTCCTTCCAAACCAGCAACATCATCCCACTTAATGTTGGGCTTCTCCATGACAATAGCGCCTATAAAGTAAGAAAAGCCAAGTTTTTTTGATTGTAGATCCTATAATGATTTTAAAAGTCTGTACAGCACAAAATGTTGTACCCTGGAGTTGATTTTTGAACTTCTTTTTCTCTGAATCGCCATCATCACTGTCGGTCCTGTAAAAGACAGAATTTTACATTTCATTTTCTCTGTTTAACAGGAAGTTTCCGTAGGAAGGCTGATTCAGTAGGAAGTAGAGCGTCTCACCCTTTATCATCAGACTGGGGAACTTTGACAGGTTTGGAGGGCGGCGCACTCTCTACCTTCTTCAGATACTGCTTGAGCTGCTCCGCTCGGTCCAGGTACTCGGCACACTTTGCTCTGATGCTCTGCTTGGCCTTTTCCCCCTGAGCATCATCTGCACCATAAAACATCCACAGAAGAAAACATCCAGTAAGCATCTGCCATCAGTAGCTCGTCATTTTTGCTTACTAAATTGCATTTAATGAGACACTGAATTGTTTTATATATACTTAAAGACTATATAAAAATATAATACAATGAAAAATAAACATTAAACATACAATTTTCATGTATACAATAATATATATGTATTATAAAACTACACATTGACTTGTGAAATCCATTTAAATAATATTATACATTTATTACAATTATCTGCACAATAAAAACATGTGCCATTATTAGTTCATGTATTTTTCACCTAATACGTTTATTAAATGAATTTCATAAATGTAAGATATGAAATGTAATATTTACAATTTAAATTAAATAAACAATATTTTAGATATGAATAATAATAATAATAATAATACACACAAAAGAATTGTATAAAATAAATATGTAAATACACTTTAAATTAATAGTATATTATTCATAAAATATATATTTTTTATTTTATCATTAAATATTAACTCTATTTTATAATATTAATGTCTAAATAATTATAAATGTATTTCATAAGCACATATGTAGTCTTATTATATATATATATATATATATATATATATATATATATATACATGCATACAATATATTAATACACACACTCACACACACATATATAGTTTTATATTAAGTGTTATATGTAATATTTCTATTCATAAAAATATTTTTCAAAAACATCTAAAAGTTTTATATAGAAGAGCTTACACTTCACCACATGAAGAAAATACTGGATTGAATGTTGATAGAGGCGCAGAGCTTCCTGATAGTTTTTGGCCTTGTCCTCCTCCGAGGCTCTGCTGGCCAAATCAATGGCTTTCTATGGCACAGAAGTAAAGATAGATGAGACCTGTCATCGCCCTCATAAGACATAAGACATCTTACAGACAGGCATTTTATCAACTACAGTCACTTTTGGACAGGTCATTTCCAACATATCTAAAATTGTATTGTGTTTAACATCATTCTGCGGTGGAAATACCATATTTAACATTAGCGATTCATTCTAATATTTTTTTTAAATAAATGGACACAATTAAATATTTGTTCACAAGTTTTGCATAATTTATTAATAAAATGACAGCCTGATTGAAAATGAAATAAATGATTAATCTCAAATAATGTCGCTTGATGTAAAAACAATAATATATCCTAAAGCATAAAATTTCCTGAAGGTAAAGAAATGTTTAAAATCTTGAGCTGAAATTAAATCTCTGTTGGACTGTCTGCGTTATACGGCTGTTGTTATAGTGTGCCGTGTGGTGTAATGTACGGATAACTGGTTAGACCAGTTTAAGGATAGGCTGAGCAATACACAACAGACACTAGTTAAAAAACCTTCACCAAATGTACCAAAAAAGTTAATAAGGACCTTCTTACATGTATGTATGCATGTATGTATGTATGTATGTAACGTTATCGGAAAAGTATACCAGAGCAAAATGCATATTTACCTGCTAACCCAATATAACGTTATACGCTGAACAATATATATATATATATATACTGAACAATAGCATGAATATTTTAGACGCTATAGTGTAAAAACAGTACAGTTAGCTAGAGCAAAACAAGAAGACTACAGATGCTAAAAAAATACACAATATATAGCCTTCACTACATAAAAAGGCCAATTAGTATGATTGTCATACCAATTGTAAAGTCTCTTACCTGTAAAGTGGCATTCGCCATTGTTGACGGTGATTTTAAGGTGAACGTATGATATGTTACGGTTCAAATTTAAACATGTTTTAAATAAATGTATCGCAGAATCGCGGTGTGTTGGTAAATCTGTGCGTCCTCGCGCACTTCCGCATTGAGTGTTTACCGTGACGTCACGGATGACAGGCTTCCATCGAGCCACACCTGCGTGTCCATTGCGACGTATCAAAAATAGATTTACCGAAAAATTGCTAGTTTACTAAAACAATATACATGGAGAGAGAGAGAGAGAGAGAGAGAGAGAGAGAGAGAGAGAGAGAGAGAGAGAGAGAGAGAGAGAGAGAGAGAGAGAGAGAGAGAGAGAGAGAGAGACAACACTTTAAAATAATAAGTAAATTAAATTGTCATATATATATATATATATATATATATATATATATATATATATATATTAGATCATTCCCTCATAAAATACGTTAAAATTCAGCATTTTCTTTTACACTTTGTTACATATTGTTGCCTTTTATTTTTGTTTTTACTGCTTCTATTGCTCTCCTCATGTGTAAGTTGCTTTAGATAAAAGCGTCTGTTAAATTATTAAATGTAATTAGTTTGTGAATGTTTTGCTCACTAAATTCCATTTAATGAGGGACTAAATAACAAAATAGCTATAAAATATATAAAAATACACAATGTATTAAAAAAATCCATAATGTTTAATATTAAATATATAAAAATATACATATAAGGCGACATACTGGTTTATTAAATTTATTTCTAATAATTATTTAAATATTTTTGGAATAGTTCATTCACTTATAAAATACGCTAAAAAGAAGCATTTTTTCTAAATAAAGGAGAAAACATATTTAAGCATCAAGGTTTAGACATTTTCAGCAACAAATAAAATAATAGCAACAAAAAATGACTCATCAAAAACCCAACAATTAGTTCACAAAAATTGAATACAATACGGCGCCATTAATGTTATTTTTATTTTTTTAAATGTGTATGCAATCAAATAACTATTTAAAAAATAATAATCATTAAAGACGTTGAAAAGCAACATTTTCTTTTACATTTATTGATTTGACAAACATACAGTTCAACACGCTTCTCACAGACATAAATGCTAAATAAAGTGTTAAGAAAACAAACATTTAAGCACCGAGATGTTTAAAGAAAATATGAAGTCCAAAAATGCATTTCAGCAGAAAATAAATATGACAAGAAAAACTACTCATCAAAGAGCCAGAAATAATTTTGTTTTATTTGGTAGTGACTTTCTATCTACTGGTTCATGAGCTCTTTTAATGAAAACATGCTATTAATTAAAATACATTTGCAGGCTAAAAGAGATCCTAACATTAATAAAAAAAATTTTTTTTTAAATGAGCATAAACTGCTGCTTATAAAATATGCAAATTTAAAGGGGCACTAATCAACATGGACAACTAGCGGTTGAACTGGGTACTGCAGTTGTTGTTGTTTTTATCGGCAATCAGACAGTAAACGAAGACGGTCATTCTGACACGGAACTCACATTTCAAAGTAGAATATAACTGGCTTTAGCATTGTTTTTCAGAGAAGCTCAGCATGTTTCCCACATCTCTGCAAAACATATTATGGTATTTTTAATCTTTTGTACAGTCAAAAAATGACAGAGCACCTTTTAATGAATGCTTTAGACTGAAAACGGAAAGCCAACGACATTATTACAGTATGTCATAATATTTCATGGAAGAAGAATAAGCAATTCTGCTTTTCAGTGCATTTGTGTTGTGGATCTGAAGCTCAAGCATCTGCTGTAATAGACTGGCATGGTGTTTTCAGTCTCCCGGGAATGAGACGTAGTGCATTCATTTTTCATGGACTTAAAAACAAACACAGCAGTCATCAACTCTCTCCGTTCAGCATCGGCAGGCGCAGGATTCTTAGGATGCGCTCGTTCTTCGTAAGATCCTCCGGCAGTTCATTGTTCTGTAGAGAGAATGTGATACCATTAGAAACTGGTACAATAGCGCCATTAAAGCACGAGATAAAACCTCTATTTTCGTTATCTACTAAGAACTGAATTTGATTACTGCAGCATTCAGCATATTTTAGCAATTGCCTGCATTACATTTATAATACTTCAACTACCACTCTGACCAGTAGAGGGCAGTGCTAGATACGACAAATGCCACGGATACAAGAATCATGCAAAATGTCAAATAATTGCATAATCATTCATTTGAATGGATAATTCACACAATTGTTTATTTTTTACATTTAATAAAGTTGTCCATGCAAATTAATAATATTGTAATTTATATATTTGTGGTTTATTTGAACAATTTAAATAAAGCCTGGGTCAGGGTTGTTATCAATGACTAAAACTATATTTCTGTTTATCGAAATAAAGATGAAATAAAATTAAAAATTAGAAAGGCTGCCTTGGCAATAAACTAAAATAAACTGAAGCACTAAAATTATGAACTGGAAATAAATAAAATCTGAAATTAAAATTGAAATAAGAATAAATTCAACCTAAATAGCAATATTAAAAAAAATAAAAATATGAAAAAATAAATGTGAATTCAAAATATGAATAAAACTATAATAAAGCTACAATAACACTGGCCTGCGTAGAGATATGGAGAAAATATAGGATACAATAAATTTTAATGTAAAATGTAAATACAAATGTAAAATAATACATTTACGTAAAACACACACACACACACACACACACACACACACACACACACACACACACACACACACACACACACACACACACACACACACACACACACACACACACACACACACACACACACACACACATATATATACCCAGACTTTATTTGAATTGTTCAAAAACACCCCATGTATAAATTGCAGTATTAATTTGCGTGGGCAAATGAAAATATTTATATCCACACGTCTTCAACTGACCTTGTTGGTTAAAGCTGGATCGGCATTTGCCTTCAGCAAGAGTGCAACTGTTTTGTGATTCCCACCCATGACGGCAGCATGAAGGGCTGTAGAACCGTTCTAGATTACACAACAAAACACACAGTTCATACGCAGGAGGAAGACATTTGCTTGAAGACCAAGTGGAGGAGGAAGTAAACAAGTTTTTTCCCAAACATGGTAACAAATTGAATCACTTTTTTTAGATGTCAGATGATGTCCCTCGTACCTTCAGAAGGCCAAGTGAGGGGGAGAACTTGAGCAGTTCCTCAATGACGTTACAGTATCCTTTATGTGCAGCCTTGAACAGAGCCGTGGAACCATCCTTCAGTCAGAAACACAAGCCAATACAGCCATGAGAGACTCGGGCGCCCACATTATAGAACAAATGAGGCATTTGTCAAACATTTCATGCATTTTTAATAAACTTCTTTTCCACCTGGCTGAACTGTTTGATTCAAGCCCAGGTAGAGCTATTAAGAAAATGTTGTGGAAAATAAGTAATAAAATAATAATTAATCAAATAAAAAATACAATAAAATTAATAAATCGTAATAATAAATTATATTAATCGTAATAAATTGAATTGTATTTCATTTAAAAGTGCACTATGTAGTATGTTTAGAGTAAAATATCCAAAAACCAGTAGGCCAACTGCTATTTTGAGGGATTCGCCTGTCAATAGCGTCATATCTGCGTTACCCTCGGATTCCGATTTTATTTGTCAGAAGCACTTTACTCTTAGCAGTGTGACCAAGCGTCACAACATCATTTTAAACACACTTAAATGTATCTAATATGATAAACAGAGCTGCGTTACCTTAGCCTGACAAGCCAGACCCACATCAAGATGTTTGGTCTGGAAACTCACCATAGACAGGGCTCAATCCGAGGGGCGGGATAAACGGTTGTCTTTCAAACTCCCTCTGCACGCGATAGGATAGCGCTACACCAACCAGAGCAACGAAGGTGAAGCAGAGCTCGCTGACTGATTAAACATTCGCCGTATCCGGTCGGCTAAACTACGAACACATCTTCCCATTTTAAGAATGATTTCAGTGCCGCTCTTTGTTCTTTTCTCAGAGAAAAGCTTAACTCCAAGTCTTCTAGAGTCGCGGTCATAGCTGATTCGAAAGACCGCCGCCGTTCGCCAGTTTCTGTGTTTACTAGAAGCACGCAAACGCAACTCGGCCGTCATCATTATGGCCCCGCCCACCGACTCTATACATGATGTGATTGGGCCGTTCAGATTTTGAGGAGTTCCTAGACGACACTTGCGGGCAAATTAAATTTGCTGCCGCTAGGGTGCGTCTAGATTTCTAGGCTAGCGTTACCTTATACTTATGACTGAAAAAGCAGAAATAGCGCCGGTGACTGTGTCCCGTCATAATAAAAGTCCCGCTGCTCGGGAGCCGTGTGTTGCGCAACAATCGCTCCAGGGGCGGATCTCAGCTCCACAACACTCGGTCCTGCTCTGCTTTACACTACAGTAACATTAATAACCGCATTCATGATTTCTGCCCGAGTCCTATTTTCCACCAGCTGTGAGGTGAAGAACACGTCCCAAGATGCTGTGCTCAAACTTGGTGTCATCAAACTACACCTTTGTTTTGTATAAGCGCCCTCTAGTGAATGCAAATGTTACATAGTGCACCTTTAATAATAATAATAAAATAAAATAAATAAAAAAGTTATTCAATTTATTAATTTAATGAAACTAAACTAATTAATAAAATAACAAAAACAATAAAAAACAATTAATTAAATAATAACAAATATTGAGTTAATTTTTTAATAACATTAATTAAATAGCAAACAATAATACAAATGTAAATAAAATAAAATATAATAATTAAATCAAATTAAACAGTAATTATTTTTATATAAAATAATAAAATACAATTGTAATAAACTCAATTAAATAATAAAACACAGTAATAATAACATTAAAATACATTAAATTAATAAATACAATTTAATTGAGTTTAAAATTGTGTTAATTTATTTATAAATCTAACAGAAATAATATAATAAAACAAAATATCCGGGCAGAGATATAAAGCTAATGAAAAACTGGATTTAAAAAAAAAGAGAATAATTAATCAAGTTTTCCACATACTTTTCTATCTGCATCACGGTCCGCACCTCGTAGCAGCAGAACTTTCACCACCTCACTATGACCCATCTGTGCTGCCATCCAGAGTGGAGCTGTGCCATCCTGACCCAAAAAACACAATCAACATAAAGAACAAAAAAACATAATAGCATACCAAACACCACTACTGAAACACAGAATCTACAACGCATGAGCCCTGATCATAAAGCAGACCTCTCGAGGCTGATTGACTTTAGCCCCAGATGACATGAGCTGACGTATTACATTCACATGACCCTCTTGAGAAGCCAAAAACAAGGCCGTCGCACCATCCTGAAACAGAGAAGAGGGTTTATTTCATTTGACAGATGAAAATGGAATTTAAAGGATATAAAAAAAAAATCTGAAATCCCCCCCAAAAAAACATGAACAATAATAAAGAAATAAATGAATAACATAAATATGACATTAGAATAAAACTATACTATACTATAATATACTAATAAAACTCTTATTTTACTTTTAAATAAAAAATAATCTAAATGTAAAAATAAGATTATTTAAATATTATATATTATTAATAATAATAATTATTATATTATTATTTAATTATTATTAACAAATATAATTAAAACAAAAAAATGATAAATTAGCAAAATTAACTAAAAACAATCATTATATAATTACATTAAATAAGAAAAAAGTAATTAATTAATAAAGATAATAAATGTAAGAGAATAAAAATAAATGAAATACAAAATAAATAAGTAAATAAATCATGAATTAAATAAAATAAATAAATATTACATTAGATTAAAATAGCACTACATCGGATAAAACATAAAACAAGCAATAAATAAAAACACATACATAGGCTATATGTAAAAATGTTACAGTCAAAACAGTTCGTTTTTAACAGTATATTGTTATTTATTTTATGTTTCATTCAATGCAATGATATTTTAATTAGAATTTTAAACTAAAAAATAAAAAGTGTATATATATATATATATATAGCCTACAATTTATGTAAATTATATTTAAAATAAATCAAAATACATTACAAATAAACTTATATGACATGACATTTTTGGCAAGATTAACTGCAAAAACAAATATTTCCACCAAATTATCTGGAAAAGTCTCCCAAGGATCTATTTGGGCTAAAAGGTAAAAAATGAACTGTGTCTTATCCCGTTCCTAAGAGCAGAGTTTAAACACTGAATCAGCAGAAACCTTAGAGGAACTGGCAAAAGCGTCTCACGAGCAGCTACAGCTTTAAAGAGCAACCTCATGGGAGGGAGACGTGTTGACTAACATTGAGCTGGTCGTGAACATTGGCGCCGTTCTTCAGAAGGGTGTCCACCACTTTGGAGTGACCGTACTGACAGGCTGCGGAGAGCGCTGTGCCGCCATCCTGTAGATTACAAACCCGTCAGTTCCAAATTATCGTATTTATTCCAGATTCCTTCCATGAAAACTGCAATTCTTATTTTAGGCTATAACATACCGCACCTTTGTCCGAAACTCAGTGGATGCTCCAAATTCAAACAGGAGCTTGACAATTTCATTATGGCCCTGTTGTGAAGCAAAGAAGAGGGCGGTGGAACCTGTCTGGAGGAACAGTGACATCATCTGCGTCATCATCAGCTCACTTATGAATGCAAACACACTTCAGATGTTATCAGCAGCACTTACACACTCGTTTGAGGAGTAATATTACCACACATTACTGCCTGCACAATTAACAACCTGTCACTCTATCTATATACAGTGTATATTTAGGTCTGACAAAAATAACATTCCCTGCAGCTTATTGCTGGGGAGATGTCAACAGAAATGCCAGTGAGGAAAAAAACTAAACAAATATAGAAATAAACTTAGATTAAAACAGCATACATATTACATTATCTTAATTATTACTTTTTTTAATTCAGTGTAATTCTATTTTAATCTAATAGGTTTTTTTTTGTTTGTTTTTTTTTATGATTCATTTTGCAATGTTACTGTAATCTAATGTAATCTTTGTTGTAATTTTATGTCTTTATTTATTCCTTTATTTATTATTTTATTTGATAAGACTTTTTATTATAATAAATATTATATTATTTAATTTATTATTAAATTTTTATTTAATGTTATATTATTTTAAGCTAATGTAAATAATTAAATAAATGAAATAAAAATATTACGTTAGATTGAAGTGACATTACAAAATAATTGTAAAAATAAATTAATAAATATAAGAAAACATATAATTGAATTTAAACCTAATAAATTAATAAAATAAACGATCCCATTAGATTCAAACAGAATCTAATAAAAAAATTAAAATAAGTGAATAAATATGATACATTTAATTTATTTATATAACTATTAATTTATTTTTATTATATATATATATATATATATATATATATATATATACACACACACACACATATACAACAATTATATTTTTATATATTTTAAATATAATTTACATAAATTGTATATAATTTATTTTAATATTTATTATATATATATAAAATTAACAAAACAAAATAAAATGAATAGTTTAATAAATAAATATGACTTTAGATTAAAATAAAATAACATTAAATGAAAAATGTAAATAATAAAAAATCTATTTAAATAAAAATACAATATAAAACAAACATTACACTAGATTAATATAACATCAAAATAAATCTAAATAAATTGATAAAATAAATAATAAAAATATCTAATTTTGATAAATAAAAAAATAAAACAATACATTGAATTACTTTAAAATAAAAACATCTGATTAAAATTAATAATATATAAAATCTTAAATCTTTAGCTTAAGAAGTGAAGATGTATAATATCTAATAGTTTAAGACTGTCACATACTGAATATCCTTGAATCATTACAAGGTAACATCAATATTTACATTATTTTTACAATCTAAATATGTCGTAAGACATATTAACATATAATATTATTGAGGAATGAAAGAACTACATAAAACAGTCCATTATAACACCAAAGAAAGCATGATGTAGATTTGTACCTCTCTTTGCAGATTAATATCAGCACCTTGCATGATGAGTTCCCGAACACACTCATAATGCCCGCTGTAAGATGCCACCATTAACGCAGAGGTGCCGTACTGCTGAAACACACCATAAAGCATTATTCTATGGCAATGCTGATTGCATTGTGAAGCATGCAAGAGAGAAGCAGATTCATACACCATCTTTGCAGTCTACATCCACTCGGCCGCTGTTCAACAACAGCTGAAGCAAAGCCAAGTTTCCTTTCCTTGCTGCCCAAAACACAGCGTTGGCAAGAGGAGTCTCCTTCTGTCAGACACATAAACAAGCAGAATCAGACAGAAGCAAAAACATACAATCATCATTTATACCAGAGATCACAATGACTTATACGTCATGTGGATGTTAAATGCAGCTTATTTACTCATACCATTATATCATTGAAGGACTGCTGTCGAAACTATCGACTATACTATACGACTATCGATATCAGCATAAATCCTCTTTTCAAGTCCTCAACATTAGCAAGAATAAAATATAATTAAAAAGAATAAAATAAAAGAATAAAAAGCACTAAATTAAAATATATAATTTTTTAAATTAGTGGTCAAATCGATTAATAGCAATTAATCACATGGTAGAACATGAATACGAACAACATAGAAGTTTGTAATAAAATATATATACACACAAACTTTTATATTAGATGTGATTAATCAATTTGACAGTTAATAAAAAATGTAATATTAAAAATAATATTACTTTAAAATAAAATATATTAATTCACAAGTGTAGACTATGGTGTGTAGAATATGAACCTGTTAAATAAGGCAGTGAAGAAGATACCAAAATAATGTACCATAATAAACTACGGTTACCATGGTGATTTTTGGAAGGGCGGGGTGCGCGGACACTCGTCATAAGGCCCTAAAAAGATGCCCGTGACTAACATAAAAACTCTTAATTCGTTATTCGGTGACACGTTTGTTCGTATTAATCTTTAGACCTATTTTGATTGTATGAATAATGTTTTAGCAAAGTAAATACTGATGTTTACCTTGAAAGACATCCTAGGAATCTCACTCGTGCTTCATCTTGCTGGTTCGGGCTGTGTCCCTTATAATGTCCGCCCGCAGCGCCCATTCATCCCCGGTGAAGATCTAAATGAACGAAACGGATACACTGGCTTGTTTACCGCAGTGAGTGTTACACGGAACCGAGCCAGCACAAACATGAGCGAGCAGCTTATGCATCAACTGCGAATTCTCTCTCTCTCTCTCTCTCTCTCTCTCTCTCTCTCTCTCTCTCTCTCTCTCTCTCTCTCTCTCTCTCTCTCTCTCTCTCTCTCTCTCTCTCTCACACACACACACACACACACACACACACACACACACACACACACACACACACACACACACACACACACACACGCATAATAGATGTGTTCGATACCTGAATGAATCGTTCTTATGAATCGGGTCTTTCCAATGACTCAGTTGAGTTGAACAAAACCGACTCATTAAATCGATAATCATTTTCATTGAGCAGAGGATTTGACTGGTGAGGCGAAAAATAAGTTTAAGTTATCATAGTTAATATATTATGAAAATAATTTTAAGTTATCATAGTTAATATATTATAAAAAATAAGTTTAAGTTATCATAGTTTATATATTATAAAAATACGTTTTATGACTTTAATAGCCAAACAACGAAGAAATGTTACAAAAAACAGCCACAGGAATAAGCGCCTTCATGATCCTCGTTTAAGTTTTCACGCTGAATGTTAAGAACGACGTATGACGTACGCTAAAAAAATCGCTAAAACAGTTCGAATGATCCGAAAATAAATTAAAATCAAATATTATAGTAAATGATCCACAGCCATGTGAAAATGTTAGTACACCCTATTAAATTTGATTAAATTCTCAGGACATAATAATAATAAAACATAATCTAGTGCTTGGCAAGTCTTTAAATTTGGAAAATAAAACCTCAGATGAACAACAACACATGACATAATACACTGTAATTATTATGATTAGCAAAAATAAAGTCAAGATATAAAAACCATGAGTGACAAAGTTAGGACACCCTATCATTCAATGGCCTGTAGATCCACTTTTAGCAGCAGCAATAACCTGAAGTAATCATTTTCTGCATGATTTATCAGTCTCTCACATCATTCTGGAGGAACTTTGGTCAACTCTTTACAACATTGCTTCAGTGCTGAAGTTTGAGGGCATTTGTTAACTCGTCACAGCATTTGAGTCAGGATGATTTGCTGGTGATCTTCGGATTATTGTCCCGTTGAGTGGCCAAATTTTTGCCAAGCTGTGGCTGCTAGACAGATGTTCTCACACTTGACTCTAGAATACTTTGGTATACAGAGGAGTTCATGGTCGACTCAAAGACTGTGAGGTGCCCAGGTCCTGTGGCTACAAAACAAGCCCAAAATCATCACCCCTCCACCAGCATGCTTGACTTTCTGAGGTGTTTGTGCTGAACATAGACAGTAAAAGAAATGGACAGAGCGATCCCATTGACTTTAACGGCGAAAAATAAAGTCAGTTAGAGGCACTCACTTCCTGATGGCTGAGCGAACTGCGCAGGCTCAGACTGAGCTTGATGACGTAGATGTGAGCAACCTGTGTGACAGTTGTAGGTCTTCTAGTAGTTGTGGAAAGTGAAAGCTGAATCACGTTGTTTAAATGTTTTATCCCGTTGCTTTTGGCTCACTATCGGCTTCTCCCCATTCTTCTCCCTTGACTTGATCAGACTTGTTTCCACGTCCCGATTGCCTCATAGACAGTAAAAGATTGTTTCTGAGCGTCTACTCCTGTCTCAACTGTGCAATATAGCGCGTTGGTTATGACGCAATCGTTAGCCTATTTTCACAAAAACAGCTTCTACGGGGCGAAAGTGTAAGATACAAGGTAACGGAGCCTTTTATGCATTGTCGTGTTTCTTTAGAAATAAACAATGGACAAATGGAGTCTTTAAACGCCTCAGATGTAAAGTTATTCACTGTCAAAGTGACTCAAAAATGAATGGGAGTCAATTGGATGCTAACAGCAGGTGATAGCTTGGTTAGCAATGGCCGTCCCTATGGGTGGAACGCTTTCCGAGTGCTAGATTACCCCCTTGGTGCTGATATGCTCTTTTGGTTTCCCCAAACTTTGTGCAGTGCACTATGGCCAAGCATCTCCACTTTATTCTCGTCTGTCAAAAGGACATTGTTTAGAAATCTTGTGACCAAGATATCCATTGATGCTTTGTCATAGTTGCAAAGTTTCTTATCCAAGCCAGTTCTTCTTAAAGGGATAGTTCACCCAAAAATGAAAATTGTCATTTAGTTTCTTTGTTCTGCTGAACACGATATTTGGAAGAATGTTTGTAACCAAGCAGATAAGACCAACCATTCACTACCATTGTAGGGCGGGAAATACGGTTGCTCTATCTGCTTTACAAACATTCTTCCAAATATCTTATTTTGTGTTCAGCAGAACAAAGAAAGTTATAAAGGATTTGAACAACATGAGGGCGAGTAAATGATGACAGATTTTTCATTTTTGGGGAACTATCTCTTTTCCAGCTGAAACACTGGCAAGTAGCAAGAATGCTCCACTGTATCTACTTTGATTGTATTTTCAAAACTAAAGGTGCATTAAAGAAAAGTAACAAGGTCTTTGGTCATTTTTTTTATTTTTAAAGAAATTTGAAATTAATTCTTATGAAAAGTTTGAGCCAATTAAAAAATATTAATCCGGGTAACAATTTCTTGAACGAAATTGAGTGAACGTAAAAAATCTGTGGAACTATATAATTTTTTTTACAGTGTAAGATCATTGCTGAGGTCTTTCCTCCTTGGCATTGTGTGAACACACACCTGAATGCTCCAGACCAGCAAAATGCCAGAACTTCAGCTTTTATAGAGGTGCTCCACTCGCTGATGATCAATCAAAGACATTTGCTTAGCTGCGCCTAACCCTCTTACCCTCTTATGTTAACTGCAGGGTGTCCTAATTTTGTCATCCAGGGCTTTTCCATTTTGGCTTTATTTTTGCTTAATACATAATGACACGGTGTGATATGTCATGTGTTGTTGTACATCTGAGGTTTCATTTTCCAAATTAAGACCTGCCAAGGACCAGAATATTCTATACAGAAAACCATGGAATTCAATAGGGTGCCCTAACTTTTTCACATGACTATATATACTTATATAAAATAGAAACCACAAATTTGATATATTTTTAAAAGATATAGAGAGTTAGAAATGGTCAGTTTTTTTGGTTTTGTTATTTTATTATAAAAGGCCAAAAACATGTTTATTTACATAAAGCGTTTTATTAAATATTGGCTGTTTACTTACCACAGTGTTGTTTGTCCCATTTAATAAAAACAAATGTTGTTACAATATTTAGGTGTCAATATCACTTTTGATATATTATGCAAAGTGTGCATATTTAATACAATAATGTGTAATTCTCATATTTTAAAGTTTACATGAGTAGTCATTATGCAAAACATTAAAAAACAACTTTTATATTTATTATTTTGATTCAATATGGCAAAGTAATTTGTGAGGAAATATACTGTATACATATAATATAAAAATAATAAAAAAGTTATGAAATTGATATGTATTATTTTTTCAATTCAGCAAAGTATTTTTTTTATTTAAAAAAAAATATATATATAATTATATATATATATATATATATATATATATATAACAATTTTTTACTTTAGCCTATATTTTTTATTTTTCTATACTCTATATTATTTTTTATATTATTATTATATCATATAAAATAAAATAAAAATAGAGGCTATATAGTAAAAAAAAAAAAGTCTACCTTCTTTATTTAATATGGCAAAGTAATTTCGTAAGGCGAATTGCAAGGCTGTCCACCTGTACCAGCCCCTCAACACAGACTGTTTATAATGAAAAGCCCCAAAATATGACCTGCAGAGGCAATCATAGGATAAACCGTAATAATGGGGATAAATTATGACACCATTATGACAGCAGTGAAGAACACAGAGCTTGACTGGAGAAGGACAGATGACTCAGCAGTCACCTCCGTAATAAAGGCCTTGGTGTGGTTGGGCTATACTTTGAGGATATAATGTCTGTATAGTACGTTCATTATATTCCAAACAAGAATCAGGCCAGACAAAACACGTCAGGCATCCAAACATCGCTGACTCAGTCCCGATTTAAAATTCAATAATAAAAGAAAAGGTGTTATGCGAACCATGACATTTGATAAGATGGCATTTGGGGGAGTTTTATGTGCAGAAGTGTCAGTGTTTTGATGCGTTGTTGGTTAGGGTTAAGCATTTTAAGACTTGGTAATTAGTGCCTTCCTCTTGCAGAATGACATAGGATAGCAAGTTCTGACAGTATGGACACACCTTCCATATGATGGTATATATAATGCAGAAGACATGCTGCACTTTCATCTGCACAACACTCCAGACACTCAGACACTTTCTGCAGAGCCTGTGCATCAACATGTTCGGTAAGTCTGGAAGGAGTTTCGAACTATGGATACGGTGTAAAATTATTTAGCTCAGTAATTTAATTATTTATGTGAAATATTTTGTTGCAAATATTTATTTAAGTTGCATTGTTGAACCTAAATTGTGCTTATTGTTTTTTTATAAAAGTGAATCAGTCTAGGATTAA
Organism: Pseudorasbora parva; assembly: GCF_024679245.1. Classification (NCBI taxonomy): domain Eukaryota; kingdom Metazoa; phylum Chordata; class Actinopteri; order Cypriniformes; family Gobionidae; genus Pseudorasbora; species Pseudorasbora parva. Next base: position 20,643,908 of record NC_090185.1, on the reverse strand, counting down.
AAAGTCAAAAAGCAAATAACCAACATTCGTTTTGGAGATGGTGTAAAACTAATACAGTTGTGTAAATATTTATGTTACATATTTAGTTATAGATATAGATATTTATTTAAATTAAATTGTTGAACCCAAACCAAAATTGTGCTCTGTATTATTATTTATTTATTTGGTTGTTTATTTATTGTAAAAGTGAATCAGTCTAAGATTTTAATATTTATGTTCAATATTTAGTTATAAATATTTAAATTAATTTGCTGAACCAAAAACTGTAAACTAATCTGTGCACAATATGTATATTTATTTGTTTGTAAAAGTTAATGAATAAGAATTCAAGTGGAAAAAAGACAAATGTATAATAATCAGTTTAAAATATGAACTCTTTCCACTCATCCAAAGTGATAAAGCAATTTTTTTAAACCTACACTGTGTACATTTTTAGTTTATTCTTAGTTAAAAACACTTAGTTCTTTCAAAAATATATGTGCTCATTAATGTATATTTACTTCTTTCAAGTAATAAAGTATTCCCGTAAGTTTATAATATGCCATTGAAAATACATATGGGTGAGGGGTTCGGATGCCGGTTGCCATGTTGCCCCTCCATCTTGAAAGTACATTAGCCAAAGAGGGACATACCCTTCAATTCAAGCTTCGCCTTTCGCGTTTTAACAATCGATGGCACCGTGTCGAATGTGAAGAGGGGGATTGCCATGTTAATCTTGGACTAAATCGGCCACTGTAGGAGTTAAAATGAAATCAGAATTGAGAGGAACAGAAATTAATATTCACTGGATGGTCATATACCTTTACACCGCTAGATGGGGGGAAATATCACACAGTGTAGCTTAAATGTAATGTGTCTTTTGCATAGATACCTATCAAGCACACTGGGTGGCGCTGTTCGGTAGGGCGGCAGTGTTTGCGCTCCTGATGTGGGCGCCTGTGCAGGTGGCAGCAGATTCAGAAGAGGAGGTCGCCTCAGATTGGACGCTGTGGAAAAGGGCCCATGAAATATCCCACGATGAAAAGGTCAGTTATGCTCATTTGGGTGTGGCTTAAAGAGACAGTACACCCAAAAAAAGAAAATTCACTCATTATTCACTCATGCTGGAAAACAACAGGAGACGTTTCGAAAACGTAATGGTGTGTGAATAAAGACTGAACTTTCATTTCTGGGTGAACTGTTCCTTTAAAAACATTTGATTTTTAATTAAAAGGTTTGAAACACTATCGTAACCCTGTATAAACATGTAGTTTAGGAAAATTAGTGTGTTAACTTGATTATATTTTATACTGAATGTTATGTAATGCATTTTTGTGTAATTCTTATTTTTCTTTATAACTGTAGAGTGATGACATTCTGAGACAGACCATCTGGGAGACCAACATGAGGATGATTGAGAAAAACAATGAAGATTTTCGTTTCGGATTGTCAACGTTTAGCATGGCAATGAACAAGTACGGTGACCTCGTAAGTAAAACGATTCATAAACATTACGAGAAAGCCTTTGTTAAAGGTGGTCGTATACTGACACCTAGGGGTGTGGACGATTATATTTGATCTCATTTTTATGTTCTCTTCAGACCAGTATGGAGTTCAACCGTTTACTGGGGGCCAAAATTAATGGCCCGATAGATAGGAGAGGAAAGATCGCATCCGCTCAGGCACTCCGTTTCAAAGCTAACAGACTGGGTTTGACCAATGTTGACTATCGGGCACAAGGATATGTGACTGAAGTCAAAGACCAGGTGGGATTCTCTTCTATTTTCTTAGTTGATCATCATTCATGTGCTTTTTATTTCAAAGTATAGTTTTATTCAGAAAATAATATAAGAACGTTTTGCTAACGTTGCCATTAAGTTATGAAAACATTATTTCAGAATGTTCTCTAAATGTAAATGTTTTAAAAGTGTTTTCTTAGATATGCTAAGAAAACTTTCGGCTTTATCATTCATCAAACATTATGGGAACGTTACTTTTGAACGTTCTCTGAGCATCCTGATACAAGTAGTAATATTTAAAAAATGTTAGATGAAAGAAACATTACAGAAAAAAAGTTCAATGAACGAGTATAAATACATTTTTTGAGAACATTTTTGAGAACATTATTAAAGACCAGATAACTAAGAATGTTTGTTCTTAACATTGTGAGAACCTTCCCAGAATGTTAGCTGTTCCCTGTTGGCTGGGATATACACACTGTTGAAAATGTTGTATGTTTGGTGCAAGAAAGACATTTGTCATTGTCCATTTTTCAGGGATACTGTGGGTCTTGCTGGGCCTTTAGCACTACGGGTGCCATCGAAGGCCAGATGTTCAAGAGGACGGGGCAGTTGATGTCCCTCAGCGAGCAGCAGCTGGTGGACTGCTCCAGGTCTTACGGCACGTACGGCTGCAGCGGAGCCTGGATGGCGAACGCCTATGATTATGTGATCAATAAAGGGTTGGAGAGCTCTAGCACTTACCCCTACACGTCAGCGGTGAGAGACCTTGCTCGTTCGAATTAGAGAAGTAGACTGTATGATTTTTTCTGAGATGGCCATTCTGAAAGTATGGTTATGGTTTCACCAGGATGTTCAGCCCTGTTTCTATGACAGAAGTTCAGTTGTTGCCAGAATCAGTGACTACAGGTTCATCCCGGCCGGAGATGAGCAGGCACTGGCTGACGCCGTGGCAACCGTCGGTCCAATCACCGTCGCTATAGATGCCGACCATCCAAGCTTTCTCTTCTACAGTTCAGGTGAGATTTCATTTCTATTGATTCTATTTCCATTCTGAAAAGAAAAGAAAATGATACATAAAATAAGAATTTAAATTTTTTATTTTTTTTATTATTATTTGTACTATTTGTATTTTTTTACTATTATATTAACTATTTGACTATTTATTTTATATATATAATATATAAATATAGATGTGCACAAAAATACATATTTGTGTAATGTTGAAATAAAGCATTCTATTATATATATATATATATATATATATATATATATATATATATATATATATATATATATAATGTTTAATTAACAGAATTTACAAACAGAATTTATACATACATATTTAATTAATATGTAATTCAATATACATTTATAATTAATAACGTAATAAAATAATTTTATACTAACTCATAGTGACTATTTATTTATTTAACTATTATATAACAATTCAACTAATTATATTGTGTTATATTATATTATATTCATAGGAATCTACAAGGAATCAAACTGTAACCCTAACAACCTCAACCATGCTGTGCTTGTGGTTGGTTATGGCTCAGAGGAGGGCAAAGATTACTGGATAATCAAAAACAGGTAAGAGAACACCCATCATTTAGGTTTATGAGAACATTAACACCTCATGTACTCTGCTAGCAACACAACACACCACACCACACCACAACAAACTAAACACACCTATTAAATGTTGTACACCTGTAGTGTAGATAACTTTATTAGGGTAACAAAAAGTTACTTTATAGAATACCATGTTTCAGTGTACATGTAAAATGCTTTATAAATAAAATGTATCATTATTATTATTATGTCCACAAAAAAAAGCATGGTAATACCTTTTTAGGTTTGTGACCTTTTCTTTTCCTTTCTTTTCTCAGTTGGGGTACAGGATGGGGAGAAGGAGGCTACATGCGAATGATACGCAATGGCAAAAACACTTGTGGGATCGCCAGCTATGCTCTTTATCCCATAGTGTGAGACAAACAAGACATTTTTCAATAAAGACTTACAAGGTCAAAATTTTGTGTCAGAAATCAGTTCATTTTAGGCACTAGAACAACTATTACACTACAGAGCTGTGTTTTATTCTTGCCACGGATCATGTTTGCAGCCCATCTTAAGGTGTGCTTAATCAGATTTTTTCACACAACCTCTCCCACTGTGTAAACTCTTGTGGTTTTTCGTCACATAACCAGGTGTGTTTTGATCCTACAAGACTTTAGCTCTCACAATAGGCTACTAATGGAGAAAAGGTCATATGCTTAACTGTTATGTCTAGTTGAGTGTGTTGATTAACCTGCGTTGTCAACAACTTTTGTTGTGCAGTGCTGCGGAAATTGTATTTAATCAGTGCATTTCATACATGACAAATGTGCTTTAAAACGCACACAAATATTCACAAATTTATGAGGATGTTAAATTAAAAGAAATATTAATAATGAACATAAAAACTATTTAAGTTGCTGTTTTAACTATTAAAAAACAAATGCTACAAAAAAGTATTGCTAAAATCTATCAATGCTACAAAGATAATAATTGTATACTTATTTATAATGATCAATATTCTAAATGTAATTATTTAACATCTAATTGTTTATTTCATAAACAAATTCTACATTGTAAAATATATCTATTTTTTATTTTTATAACGTTTTTGACTAATGAATACACTTAAAAATGTTTCAGAAATAAATCAACCAATGAATAAAATAGATACATGTTAAAAATTAGACAATGCTAGGGCTGAAACATAAAAAGTTAATAATTTATGAAGTTCCTTGAGGTCACAGATATTCCTTGACTTGCCTATTGGTGGTGCCAGCAGGTGGGTAAAAATCACTGCCCTACCTCTCCTCTGTACACACTGCTATCACACACCTGGAGAGACAAACAGGAAGAAAAGGGAATTTTGTAACTTTTTTTCAAGAGTAAAGACCACAAGCAGGTTGCTGTCCGATGGACTCATAGTCTTGTGAATGCATTTATCGCAAGTATATTTATGGCTAAGTTCTTATTCTTGGGAGTCCAAATGAAGTGGACTGGAATACTGGTTCTCTTTTCTCTGGATCTCTGGGTATATGCAGATGAGCTGGGACGTCCAACAAAATTCTGGGGGGACAATGATATCCAGGTCAAAAACAACCATCAAGAGTCATTGAGGCATATTTTCAGGAAGTATTGTGATTCCACACACATTAAGGTAAGATGTTACTTTAAAAGGGGCTAAAAAATGTAAAAAGTCCTAACCAGCCTTAACTGGTCTTTGCTGAGCAGGTCTCCCACCCATAGGCCTACTAGTGGTCTGTTGGGGATATTTTGAGCAGCTCTTAAAATTATTATTTTGTATTTATTTTTATATAAAACAACAAATATTGAACCAATTACTTTGGTCTGATGCATCAACGTCTTGACAGTTCATAAAATGTACGAATTCAGCCACTGATTCGTAAGTGACCCGTACCAGGTCACAAAAACGATTCGTTTGAATCACTTATAGCATTCAAATTTTGACTCGAGAGGGCGCATGTCCATGTTTGGAAACTAGTAAGCTATTTATGATAATTCCGATAGCATGTGGCGTTATTTTGTCACGTAAACTCTGCCCTGTCAATCATATTGTCACAGTTGAATTGAATTTGAAATAATTTACCTTGTACAATGTAAGATCTGTTAAAATCGGGGGGTGTGACGTCATGATTGACAGCTGAGACTGACGGCTTCTCTGAGTGAAGTTGTCACTGAGGCACTAACTGACTTTTTTCGAAATTTTTGCGAGCAAATTGGAGCTTTAGCTTTAATTTCTACATTTACATAACTGTTTATTTCACACCAACATAATTAATTGTTCTGCATTTGCGAGAGTGTGGGCCATAGGTGTGGGCGGGCTTTTGATATCGCAGCTGTACTTCCTGCTCTACTTCCTGCGCTCTACTGCGCAACTCCTGTCCCGAAATCGCTACTGCGCAGACTCGGTCCCAAGATGTCCGCGCCGTGCAGGCCCTGCAGGCCGCCCATGCCCATGAGGCCGCCTAAAAGCCATAGCTAAAAGCTTCAAATCTGCCAAGCGGAAAAGGATGATGTCGAGTCGTCCATATTTTTTTTACGGTCTATGGTCTAATGCATCAACGTCTTGACAGTTCATAAAATATACGAATTCAGCCACTTCGTAAATGACTCGAACCAGGTCACAAAAACGATTCGTTTGAATCATTTATATAGCATTCAAATTTTGACTCGAGAGGGCGCATATGTCCAAGTTTGGAAACTAGTAAGATATTTATGATAATTCCGATAGCACGTGGCGTTATTTTGTCACGTAAACTCTGCCCTGTCAATCATATCACAGTTAAATTGAATTTAATTTCCTACCGTTTCAGACAGAAATGTAGGCTAGCACGGACTCTCCTCATGTGTTTGCAATTGATGTATTTAAAATTATTGACCAAATGTATAATTACAGAAAGTTTAAAATGCTGTTGCAGATAAGTGGATAACACTGAATAAATATTTAGTCTGGTTAGATAGCCTCACATTCGCCATGTTTGTAGTTACGACTTGCATTCGTGTTTGTAGTTCGAATCGAATCCTTGTCCGACGCGATGATAATTAATGTAAATATAAAACTGTAATACAAAAATAAGTGTCTGGACTGCGCCATGTGGTAAGAGAACTAGGGTACTAAATCTTTTTTGAGCACAAAAATGTGTTGAAATAGTGTCAATTAATGGCAAATCGTCGACATAATTTTTTCTCAAGGAATAACAGATAGCTCTTTCTCTGATGCGTGACAGTTGCAACCCTGAGCCTGTCTAATTCAATATTTCTTAGGAATTAAAGGACCCCCGACCAGCAGGTTGAAGCATGTTTTTCTTTAACAGATTTAACATGAGCGCACTGGCATTCAGCCAAAATAAACATGCAAAAATGACACCCGCTGTATAAAGGGAAGACATCTGTGGAACTCGTTGCTTATCTGTCTTTTTGTTAATATATATATCACATTTGTAAAATAATACCGTATATTAAGGGTTAAAGTTCAGATTTGTAACTTGTGTTTTCATTGACCCATGTGGTCCAAACTATAACCACACACAGGCCTACAAAAACTAGCAACTCCATTCATTGTGATTCACTGTTCGCTTTCAGTGCCTTGATTTCCTCGGTTTTGTCCCCTGAAACCGGGTAAATGCCAATGAATATTATACAGTACTAATGTTTTTACCATATAAGTTAACCAATGCCTGTATAGCATACCTTTGTAGGGTTTTCCAAATGTCTGCACGTGCCTGGATCTCATATGATGATCTTGACCTCTGCCTTTGCACCATTTTAGGATTGTGATCGTGGTTATTACATGGAGAGAAGTGGACCGCATAGGGGACAGTGTGTACCTTGCAAATGCAATGGCTTGTCCAATGACTGCGAACCACACACTGGAAAATGTTTGGTATGATTTTATCCTAAAATCTCTTTTTTTCTTCTTCTTTTTTTAAAATCTCTAATCTTTTAAATCTTTCACACCCAAGCTTTTATCTAGCCAACTTAAATATAATACATAATTTTTATATGAAATATCATTGTATAGTAATTATTTATGTTACATAGATTAATGGTGATTAATTGCATCCAAAACTAAAGTTTGTGTTTACATAATATATGTGTGTACTGTGTATAATTATTATGCACACACATCCATGTATAAATTTAAGACAGAAATGTTAAATATATATACATGCAAATATTTATTAAATATATACATGAATGAATGAATGTGTATTTATGTATAGATAATAATTATACTCAGTACACACACATATTATGTAATCACAAACTTTTATTTTGGAGGCGATTAATCGTGAGTAATTGACTTGACAGCACTAATTATAATACATTTAATATAATTTATATTATTTCTTATTTTTAGGTATCTCTGTAGGCTATGTAGCTTTGCTTTCGCTTCGTCAATGCTTATATTTTTATATAACAGTTTTTATTTTAAAACTCCTAAATTATCCCCTATTTGTGATCATAGTCGACCATAACATAAGATACCAATAACAATAAGGTCAGCTTTTATGAGGAATGCATCTCCACTTTATAGCTGTGTATTCGATGCATCTTTTGCCGTGTCACATTGTGGTCCTGTCATATTGAAACAACTCTAATTTAACAACTTAATTTTTTGCAGAACTGCCAGTTTAATACAGCAGGTGACCACTGCGAGCGTTGTATGGAGGGTTACTATGGCAGCGCCGCTCTGAGAACCTGTCGAATGTGTCCGTGCCCTTTAGCAGACCCATCCAACAGGTGCAATGTCATACAATCATAAAAATACATCAATTAAAGTTTGCGTTGTTTATTTAATTCGTTGGTAATTTTTTAATAGATTTTTTAAATATTTTTTAACATTATTTATTGTTTCATTGCTTTAATTGCTTATTAAATAATTGTTTATTAATTTGTTTGTGCAGTTTTGCTATTGGATGTCTACGGGTTGGAGATGAGTTTGAATGTTTGTGCAAGCCTGGTTACTCTGGGGTTCGATGTGAAAGGTGTGTCTGGTTTTTAAAATATGTAAATATGCAAAATATTGTGCATTAATCTTTTTGAAGAGATTTATCTCATTTACTTCATATTTTAGTTGTGCGCTCGGATATTACGGAAACCCTTTAGTGGAAAGAGGTAGTTGTCAACCATGTGACTGTGACCACGGTTACGTATGTGACCCACAAACAGGCGGTAAGCAAGCTCTCAAGTAGACATAATAATAGTATTAATAATATAAAATAGTAATAATAATAATATAAAAATGTAGGCTGCTTAAATAAAAAATAAATAAAAAAATAGTAATAAAAATAATATAAAAGTTTAGATTGCTTAAATATATTTTTTTAAATACTAAAAATATATAAAAAAGTATAATTCATATTTTTAAACCTCTAAAAATGTAATTCATATTATAGTGAGAAAATTTGTTTTCTTTGTTCTCATAGATTGTTTTGAGGCTGATGACCCACACACTGGCAATTGCTACGGTTTGCACTCACAATCCTTAAACCATAACAAAAAATCGGAATATTTAATAATATTCTAAGACTATATAGCTCTACATGTGCATGTGCAGTGTGACAATGCATGACTGAGATCTGGATTAACTAACTCCAGGTTTTTCCTGTTAGAGTGCGATATCTGTGTCATTAAGTTAATGAATGATCTTGAAGCGATGGATAAAGAGTGGGACACACTGAAGAATCAGCTTGAGCCTTTTAGTCGGAATGTTACCTCATACACGGGGCTGGAAGAACTTGAAGATGCCATTGCTGATACAAAGGTCCCTACAACAATTTCCCACAACAGCACTTTGGAATGCTAATGTATTTCCACACATTGTTTTTTTAAAATGAGTTTTCCCTTCTTTAGGTTTTGGTGTGGCGTTATACTGCATCTGTCTTCGCATTGCAACCAAAGGTTTTGGAGCTTGAAACTGATATCAAAAGTGTTAAAGATGACCTCACTGTTCTCAATGACAAGGTACTGTAACTATGTTTATGGTGGTTTATCTTTATGCCATCCATCCAACAAACTACAATTTGTGTTTGTTTCTACAGGCAATTGAGACATCCTGTACTGCAGTTCAGCTTCTAAAGATTTTGGACCAAACCTATCAAAGAGGGGACAACCTTCGATCTGAGAGCGTGAACCTCTTACGAAAGATACAAGGTGAACCCACTAGATCCAGCTGAGCTTTTTATAACCAATATCTTCTTGAAATGTCTTCTTCCAACATGCTGGCAAGGTCACCAGTTGCATGTTTCCTTCTTGACCCACGTAGAGTTCTTGGACGAGTTGAAGCGATCAAACCACACGGGTGGGAACACTGAGGAATTAACCAGGATGTTAAAAGAAGCCCGATGGATGTTGGAGAAGATGCGAAGACATAGCTGCAGGGTTCAGAGAGAGCTGGCTAACCAGGAGCTCAGAAAAGCACAAACACGTGGGTCAATCGCTTCCAAAATACACCAGTTAGGACAGGAGTGTCAACTCCTGCTCCTGGAGGGCCAACGTTCTTGCAGAGTTTAGCTCCAACTTGCCTGGATTGTTTTGGTAATCCGGAAGACCTTGAATAGCGTTTAATTGAGGTTGGCGCTAAACTCTGTGGGACAGTAGTAGTCCTCAAGGAGCAGGAATGGTTTAAAAAAAACCTGATTTAGGAATTTGTTTTAGTGGCAAGCACCTTTTTGGGTTCGAAAGCATTCTTGTTTCTCTTACAGTACTTAACCTTATCTTGAACAACCTGATGGTTCCTCTGAATGGCTCCTTGGTGGTGGCAGATCGTATTGGGAAGAATCTAATGGATCGGATGGAAGATCTTCGAGATATACAAGAGGCGGTTATAGATGCACAGCTTGATGTGATCAAGGCCAATGGTGTGAATAAACTCAATGAGGAACAGCTGAAAAATGTTTTGGTAATCAGCAAATAATAGTTGGCGAATGTCCTCAATAATGTAAAACAGTGACTTTCTTGACTGAGGACTAACTTAAAGGCACAATATGAAGATATTTGGATTAAAATATTCAAAAACTACTAGAACAATATTATATATTTTGTAGACTTTTGTACTTACATTATCCCAAATGTTTCCAAGAAAGTTTAAATCCAGAGAAATAAGCAATTTTAACCAGGACATGGACTGTGTCCGTACGTCGCCTATCAGTGACATCGTACCTGGGTTACTCTCGATTTCCTTATTGTTTAAATCTCGCTTTCTTGATTTACTGAGAGTAATGTTTTACCATGCCTAATATTGATCTGGGTTACTCCCAGTGTGAAACAAGTGTTATAGTAGCAGCCGATTGAACACACAGAGTTGCATTATAAGATAACTTTCAACACAATCAAATGCATTTAATATGATTCACTAGTTCACACTTACATCAAATTAAATAGAGTAAAGATTATGCGTATTTGGCATGCTGTCCGGGGGAGGGCTCTGGGCTCGGAATTTGGCCCGAACCCAGAGTACATGGTACCGGAAGAGGTCGTCTGCGGCATAATAAAAGCTCCACTGCTCTTGATCCATGTGCTGCACTTGTCTCTCATTAGCTCCAGTGGCCTCGTTCCGTTCTAACAGCTTTCAGCCACACCCTGCTTCATACAACAGTGACGTTAATTAATCTTTAATGCGTTAGATCATCCATGAATATGATTTCTCCCTGAGTCCTATTGAAATCTTTTTCACCGGCTGTAGAGGTGAAGACAACAACTCCCATGATTCCGGGAAAACAAGGTGTCATCAAGCTACACCCTTCTTTTGAATAAGCGACCTCTAGCGGCGGAAATTACATATTTTGCCTTTAACTTAACAGAGTTTGAGAACCACTGCAATATAAGATCTGCATTTGTTCACATATGTCATAAAACACCTCCATTGATTGTTTGTTTAACAGAAACAGTTAAAAGTATTGAGGAAAAATCAAGGAAACATCATAGACAATGTGAACATGACCAGAAAGACACTAAAAGAGACTATGGATCTTCAGGAAATTATGGATTCCCTAACAGAGGTGACAAATAATGATATTTTTGTGTAAAACGTTCACCAGTATGGATACTTACATTTTGTTCTCTGCCAGGAAATGTCTCATCTGGCTGCTTTGATTGATGGAGCAAAAACTGATCTAGATGCAAAACTCGAGCTACTCTCCATTGCGGTTACTAAGGAGGGAATTGTGAGACGGGCTGAGGAGCACGCGCAGGAACTTACGAAGCTGGCTATGGACTTTCAAATGTACATGTTTCAAAAGTCCTCCAAACATCCCATTGTTTTTACTGAAGTTTTAATGAGTACATGTGTCTCATAGGATTATACTGACAATCACCAACACAACCGCTGTTCAGAAAGCAATCGAAGCCATCAGAGCATTTACAGACATTACAGATGCTATAAAGGAGGCGGAAGCTGCCGCCAATCGTGCCAAAGAAGCAGCAGACCAGGCATTCAAAGTATGTCATGCGATAAAGAAATAAAATGACTATAAATTAGCATTAAATGATGAAGATAATGCATTATTGATTAAATATACAATACTTAAAGAGAAATTAAAACACACATTTCTTTTCTCTCTCTCTTTAAAAAAAAAATCAAACTTTTAATTTTATTCCCAAGGATGTGCAAGTACAATAACGACAAAATAATGCCATGGAGCTGAAAAAACATGCAAATACTCAATTTAATTCAGTTGGGGCAACTCAATTCTGACCAATGTAATTGAGTTGAATTGGGCCTATAACTGATATTATACAGATATATTTAACATTTTTGTTTTCACTCCACTTGTAACCACCATAAGCAAACAAAAATCTTTAAAAAATCTATCTTTTTTTTAATTTAAACTTTTAATTTTATTCCCCAGGATGTGCAAGAACAAGATCTACAAAATAAAGTGACAGATCTGAAAAATCATGCTAATACTCTGCTGGTGAAAGCCAAGGAAGCAGAGATACAGCTAGAAGGTATTGCCATTTTCACATATTAACCTTCATCCTTCCCTTGCATGCTGTAACAAATCCTTCTCTTGTGGGTATTTTTATAACTTTTAGTATTTTATTTTTTATATGTTTTCTATTTTTTTAATGGTTTATTTTTTTATCTTCAAATTACTAGATTTGATCAATAAATAATTCTTTCAACTTAAATTCAATATAACTCTCCAATAAATGAGAGTGGACTGCTTGTGGGAAAAAAATAATATAACATGATCAGTTCTCGAGTTTATAGCTTCAGAAAAACCTGAAGCATTCCTCTCATTCCATTCAATCCTAAGGGGGTCGAATTGACCTGCGAGGGAAGGAGTTTTTAGAATTTCTTTTTTTTGACAACCACAAAAACTCCTTGAAACCAGACATGTATTCATGGTTCGAGTGCGCCAAAAGTCCTGAGATCTTGGACCACTCCGCTGAACACTCAATTAAAAAAAGGGTGGATGAAGGACTAAGCCATCCAGTATATCAAGCCAAAAAATATCTACTTTTAAGAATAACACAATCCTAATCATATGAGTTCATGGGCTTTTTCATGGAGATGTTGTGCTGTGTAGTAACGAAACTGTCTACATCTACAGATGTTACACAGAAATGTGAAGCTTACAAGAACCTGATCCAACAGGCCAAAGACAAACAGAACGAGCTGAAGCAAGTCTTGCGAGATGTGTTGGAGAGGATGAACAACATCAGAAGGGGTGAGAAGCATTTTGCGCAATCATTTTCCCACAATAAATATTGTAATGTCTTGTCAGATGAGCACTTTGGTGGTTTAATTATTTTAGAGGATATTGACGTCCTCATCATCCAAGCCAAGGAAGGTGCTTCAGATGTGAACGCTACAGCAAGTGATGCAATAAACAGAATGCAGAACATCAGCGAAGAATTGAGCAAAATGAACATTTCCTCTGAAGATTCAAACCTGGACAACTTACTTGATGGTGTCAACAAAACATGTGAGTCTTCTCAGTTTTTGTTTCCTTTAGTTGATCTACTTCAGTACTACTCAGTTTAAAGATATCTAAATACAAAATCTGAGGAGCGTTTGTGTTCCTGGCTTCTTTAATTCTGAGGAGCATCACTGAAGGATCTCTTTTACAGTGACAGAACTGGATCAGTCTTTCCCTTCACTAATTGACACACTGCACAAAGTGGAGAACCAAAGTGAGCACTTGCCTGATTCAACAAATATATCCAGCAGCATCCAGAGAATCAAAGAAATGATCGAAGAGACCAGAGACGCGGCCAACAGAGTGAGTGCTCATGGGAGAAGAGATGCTTCTCCAACCGCCTTCAGATGTTTATCCTCTTGCTTCTCTCCTATGTTCCAAGATCAGGGGGCCGATCTTGTTTTCCGGTGATGGTCACATTGAACTTCGACTTCCTAAAGACCTGGAAGACTTCCGAGCCTTCACGGTTCTTAATCTTACTCTTCACCAACCAAAACCTAGAGGCGACGGAAGGCGTAGACGCCAACTGGCTGATGAAGACGACCAGTTTGTTCTTTACTTTGGAAATAGACATGTGAGGAGACCTTTCGTTACTTAAAGGGATTGTTCACCCAAAAATGAAAATTCTGTCATCATTTACTCACCCTCAAGTTGTTTCAAACCTATATGAATTTTTTTATTTTATTTATTTTTTCCTACTATGTTTAGTCAATGGTGGCGGAGACATCTGCTTTGTTATAAACATTTTTCCAAATATCTTTCTTTGTGTTCAGCAGAACAAAATAATTTATTCAGGTTTGGAACAACTTTAGGACGAGTAAATTATGTCAGAATTTTGTTTTGATTGGGTGAACTATCCCTTTAATATATAAGTGATGCACAATATATTGAAATTGATATTAGTGATTTTTTAAAAGTTTATTGATATTAGATGGTTCATGCTCATTTTCATTATCTGTACATTCAGAAGAGCTTTTCTGTGATCTGTTTATCACTTAAAGTTAAATATGCTAATAATAACACTGTTGAATAATCTTTAGCAAATCTCAAAATCAATAACACCTTTTTTATAATGTTGTGATGCTAAACTAATTTTGTAGCTTTTATTTAGGGTTTTTTATTTAGACAAAATAATATAATTTTTTTAAATATCGGCCAATTATCGGTTATCCATAACATGAAAACATTTATTGGCTTATCAATATCAGCCAGAATTGTAATAATGGTGCATTTTATTTTGATATTCAAGGTGTATATAGTAGGGCATCTTTTTATATGTAACTCTCTGGACCAACAGACAGTCAAGGATTTTATTGGCCTGGTTGTGAGGAATGATGTCCTATTTTGTGTCTACAAACTGGGCAGCAATATTTATGAGATGGAGACCAGCAAAATCACCAAGTCCAACAATATCAATGCCTTTATGGATAGGGTGGATTTCCGCAGGTAAACATTCGTCATAGTAGAAGTTTGCAAATTGCGTACGTTTGCATTTCTGAAGACCATTTGTCCATCTCTTTTTATTTCCTTTGTTCGCTAATCAGAGTGTATCAAGACGCACAGGTCATATACACACAGATTTTCACATCAACTGAACCCAAAGAGCTGCCGCCCATGACTAATCGGCCTCGAAACAGGAATGGATTGCTCGATCTGGATCCCAATGAGGTCGTCTTATACGTGGGCGGATACCCAAGCAATTTTACGGTAAATAAGTCAGCAAAACTCTGAGATTTTGGTATGAATGCTTTCTTTACAGTATAATACATTACACCTGTTACATTTTGCTTCCAGCCCCCTGTAGAGCTTCAGTATCCAGGTTTCAAGGGCTGTATTGAGTTTACGACTCTAAATGATCATATCCTCAGCTTGTTCAACTTTCGACGTGCCGTCAACATTAAGAAAAACGACGTGTGTCGAAGGTACGTGATGATGTTGAGATGATCTTAAGCCGTCAGAAGTCATTTTTTCTTGTTTTAGAACTTCAAAGTTTGGTGTCAATTTTCCGATATTACATCCCTAGGGGAAAGGTCAGCACATTGGGGGATTATTTTGATGGCACGGGTTACGGAAAGGTGGAAATATCTAGCTGGAACTCTTTTATTAAGTTCTTTGTTCTGAGTCATCAAGTGGATGCTGTGCTTTTTTACATGGGAGACGAGGTAAAATGTTGGTTTTAAACCCTTTGATTTGATTTCCAGTACTGGATCACAAAAAGTTAGCATTTATTTCCAGATAAAAAATGTCAACAATTGTTTGATATTTAATGTCACAAGATTGAAATTAAATGTAAATAATTTGTATTTGTTTACAGAACTCTCACTTCTTTGTTACATTGGAAGGAGGCTATATTGTTTTGCGAGGGGAAAACAATGGCACAATAATTGTTGAAAAGTCCAAATTAAAAGTATTTCCCCAAGTAAGTTTTGCCATAACCTCTTTATATTATATTATATTATATTATATTATATTATATTATATTATATTATATTATATTATATTATATTATATTATCCCTTTAGACAAAATTCATCCAGATCAGAATGACTATGAGTGATAGAAGACCAACAACAATAGTTGTCACAGATTATATCAACATTTTTTTGGGATATGTCAAAGGGCTCTTCAATGAGGCTTACATCGGAGGTGTTCCGATTGCAGTCCGGGAAAAGTATTTATATTCTCTTTTGTTAATGTTTATTTGTGCATTTCTTCAGTTTTCTTCAACTAAATATTATTTTTTACATAATTTTTCTGCTTCCAGATATAATATTTTTCTTCCGTCACTTAGAGGATGTGTCAATAACTTACAAGTAGATATTGCTTCTACTTTTACAGAGGAAGTTGGAATTGTCCAAGGTTGTCCAAATCCTTTACTGGTAAGACTGGTTTTTGTGGACTACTTTACAAGTAGTGATGGGAGAAGCAAAGCTGAAACCGAACTATTTGCTTCACAAAATAAACGCTACACGCTGGTGACAGAGACCTAGTGGCACAACATAAAACATTTGGAAACAGTTATGATGAAGCCTAATTTTCTGAAATTACTTGACTTTGGCAGTTTGATACACTCTCCGAATCACTGGTTCGAAACAAATTATTCGCAAATGTTTCAAAGCTTCACAAAGAAGTTTCGAAAGTGCCCATCACTACTTGACGGTGTATGTGCATCAGGAGAAAATTCATCTGAACTGTTTCTGCTTGGTTGTGTTTTCAGGGTTCCCGAGAGGCTATGTTTGAATTCGGGAGTTCTTTGTCGATGTCACCCACTGTTAAAGACACAGACAATGAGACAATGGTTTCATTTGGATTTAAGACATCCCAGGAAAATATTCCAGCCTTAATGTTGACTGGTGGAATGGTTAGTTAATCAAGAACTAATATTTCTATAAATAGGGTTCAGATTAAGCTTATGGCTTTTGATGGTTCTATTTTTTTTGTTGTATTATTTATACCTTTATATATTTTTTATTTTATATATATATATATATATATATATATATATATATATATATATATATATATATATATATATATAATAAAAAAAATATATATATAAAGGTATAAATAATACAACAAAATAAATATAACTATTAAATATAATATATATTAATACATTTAAAGCTGCAACCCGTAACTTGTTTTGGTTAAAAATTATCCAAAATCAATTTGAGCAAGTACGTAACCAGTGTTCAAATCTCTTTACCTTAGCCCGATTCGCAACTTAAGCTTGTAATAATGTGTTATAATTTGAGTAGTACTGGTAGCTTTCCGTGGGAAATTCGAGCACCATTCGTCTTCATTTGTAGCCTTTTCTCACAGCAGCTGGAATAATTGAACTTGTCATTTTAATGCCGGATTGTAATCCAGAAAGGTCCAAACTACAATCATCAGTGACAACTGGAGATTCACCCGTAGTCAAAAGCAATAGATTACACTGTAAAGACACTGAAATCTACAAGTAACGCTAATACAAACTAAATACATGTAGTGATGTTGTTGAGAACAAAGTATTACAATAATAATAATTTTCACGGTTTCATGTGATATGAGCTAAATGATTGTTAGATTTAATCACCGTTGGTAGCACGATTTACTGTAATGCTTTTTTTTTCTCAGTTGGTCAGAACAAAAGTGGCAGACATGTTACTTACTTGTTCAATTCCGGTGAAAGTTCTTATTTTTGTCATACTTCCCAGACATAGAATCTGTGATTCCGAAGTACATTATCCACACCGTTGCGGTGACTGACAGCCACACATACACCTCAAAACATTAGATTCATCCGCACTGAGGAGCCGTGCCGATGCACAACCCATGTAAAGATGGTAATTCTGCAAATAACTGCAATTGCAGGTTTCAAACAGAGATGGCGACAAAGAGGCAAAACTTACGGACTGCAGCTTTAATTCAACACAATTAAAGATATAAATAAGAGATTTATTTATGTTTTCCTTCTGCAGAAAAATGAGTTTTTGCTGTCTTTGAAAGACGGCTTTGTTGAAATGAGTGATCGTAAGGAAAAATTAACTTCCAGAAACAAATGCGAAATTGGGAAATGGCACTACATAACAGCCTACAGAAGCAGCGTGGGGTAAGTAGAAAATATCTTGGTATACTTACTTGCACTTTACCTGCTTTTCAGTACTTCATGTTGAAATTGTCCCATCAGGATGCAGCTAAACGTTGACAACACAGACATTGAAGATCCGCCATCATCATCCACGTTTGATGAACTCGGAGAAAATGTTATTTTGGGGGAAGGTTTATTTGAAGGTTGTTTGAGGAACTTGTATATACGGAGGTTTGATGTTATGATTTACTCTCATTGCGTTATCATGACATAACAGAAATAAGAAACTCACAATGGCCTTATGATTCAGTCTACAGAGCGACTACATTCCAGCTGACTTGAGCAGCTTCAATCAGACTGGAAGTGTATCTTTGGGATTCTGTAAATCAAAACACCACCGTCTGGACACCACTAGGAAGCGTGCAAGACATGCCAGAATTAAAGGGTTTATAGAGACTGAAACTGAACAGAGCGTTACTGACAGAACGGGAAGAGAGGTACTACAACAATGTTAAATATTGAAAAATGTTTTTAGAACATTAAAAGGGATAGTTCACCCAAAAATGAAAATTATCCCATGATTTACTCACCCTCAAGCCATCCTAGGTGTATATGACATTCTTCTTTCAGACGAATACAATCAGAGTTATATTAAAAAAATGTCCTGTCTAATCCAAGCTTTATAATGGCAGTGAATGACAGCCTGAAATTTGAAGCCAAAAAAAGTGCATCCATCTATTATAAAAGTAATCTATACAGCTCTGGGGGGTTAATAAAGTGTTAAACAAGTAAATCGATGGGTTAAAACTTCATAAAGTAAAATATCTAGCTTCCAGTGGACCGCCTTCCAATATTCCATGGAAACCTATTCTAGTAGACCCCGAAAACAAAACCAAGGATTTTAAGAAATAATTAAGAAAAGCACTGAAAATGGCGTCTGGGAGACTAAAAAAAAAAAAAATTACAGAGGTATCGCTAGTCTCTAAAATGCCTTTTTAGCTGCACAAGTACACATAAAGTATTTCTATATAAAGCAGGACACTCTTATGGTGGCCGCCATGTTCACATGAACTTCAATGACTTTAGCACCCCCCAGTACCGAACACTTTCGGTTGCAAAACAAAGTAATGATGAGCTTGTCTACAAATAGGTTATCTTTAAAATGGCAGTTGCAACTGAAATGTTTTGGTGCATAAGTGCCTCCACACCACTAGGTGTCCGCATTGAGTTGATAACATGTTAACAGAGAAATATAATGCACCTTTAAACATTGTACACTGAGATCAATAAACAAATACACATTTTAAGGGGCAATACATAACATGTGATATTTAATGTCATTTGTTAGTCTATGCTTTGTTGTTTTTAGAAGGGAAGCTTTAGGCAAGGCTGCAGAAACCCAAAATCTGTCAAACACACCTACCACCTTGGTTCCAACAGCCAAAGTCAGTTCAAAATAAATCAGGAGGAACTCCATAACAGGTAAATGACGTTAATGACATATTAATATTTCATTTTGTAGCTCTTTTACGAGATGATCTTTGTCTTACAGGCCCCATTTCTCCCTAGACATCCGGACCACATCATCTGAAGGACTTTTACTCCATATCTCAGGGAAACATGGTGTTCCTCTTGTGATCCTGTATTTGTATGATGGAAAAGTAAAACTCTCTGTTGGGGCAGATGAAGTGATTTCCTCTCAGAAGATCAATGATGGTGACTGGCACAAAGTATGTAGCAAAATGCTAAAATGGTGCATTTTTGTAACTGTGCGTAAACTAACTCTTAGTTCATGACGTGTACACAGATCAAGTTCAGAATGGAGAAACACAAGTTTCATCTTGCTGTGGATGGTGTTCGAACACTTGATGGACAGCAGTTGCAAGGATCCACACATGAGCTGAGGTCTCCAGTCTATGTGGGACACGGACAACTTCAGACGTTTGACAAGACATATGTACGAAAGTGCAACTTCCTTATTTCAGCACGTTGGATAACCACAAGTCTTGTGCTCTTGTAAAAGGGCTCACACTTTTCTTTTTTTCTTTTTTACAGGGAGAAGTCCCTCAGAAGAGTATAATCGGATGCATCCGTGACCTCATGGTTTCCCAGGTTCTCTTTGGGCTTCCAGCTGTCAATCATGGGGTCATGCCCTGTTTTGAAGGCGTGACTGAAAAGGGGGCATATTTTGCTGGAAATGGCGCACATTTGGTCTTAGGTTTGGCCCTTTAAGTTATCACAAATGTGTATTGTGACAGAAAAATAGGGTCAAGAAATTAAATAAATGTTTTTTTTTGGCAGAGAAGTACCTCATCACTGGTTCTACGTATGACCTGGCTTTTGAAATTCGACCCAGGGACCCCACCGGCCTCCTTTTCCACAAAAGCGATAACCGTGGACGGGTGCTCACTCTGTTTCTCAAGAGAGGAAAGGTGAATAAAAATATCGTTCAAGATTATTTAAAAAACATTGTATTTTGGCTGTATTATGGATAGTAATGGTTTTTGAAAGAATAAGCTACGCAAGTGCAGAATGCTAATGTTTAGCATGCAAACAATATTTTTGTGCTTCTGTGCTGGTAAAAAACCTTTTACAGTAAAAATATATGATCATAATCTTAAACTTAATTTTAAGTTATTTATTCTGTTAGTTACACTGTTCTAGTTATTTACCTATAATGACTAACGAATCCGAATTCTCAGACATTCATAGGAAATGGCTATCTTTCGCGTTAAAAAATAAGCAATTTCTTGTTAAGATTTTCATCAAAATGTTGCCATAGAAGAAGACAGCATGTCTCAGTTACACCTTGTCTACACCAGATGCGAGCGGTGCGACAAAAGACAATATTACCCATTGGACTGTGGGTGAAAATTAGCTTTGGGCTAAATCCGGAACAATACATGAAATGGAAACATTTATGTTAAAAATTGTACATGGTCTTTTTTGAAAAATAAAGTAAACTAAAAGTAAAGCATTATAATCAGTGATGTTGTCTACATCTCATTGTACTTATAATGTACTGACATGAAGGACAAATGCTTTGCAATGGTCGCTTTGTCGCGTCCAGTGTAGACAGCTTCTTGCTGTCACGGCACAACGCAACGCATCAACGGATTAATTTCATTTAATGTTATTAATTAGGCAGAATTTTTTTGCAAGAAGCTCTTTATGTGTAAACAAATTATTCACATAATTAGTGAATGAGACCCAGGGTTTGCTAATGACCGCTAGCACCCCTTGTGGACACTTGATAATTCAAGATGGTCTGTAATCAGGCTTAAGCCCAAAGAATACTTCGACAGTTCGCGTGACGTTATTTTCGTCATGAGGGATCGCAGTTAATTTTTGAGACTGCATAATTTTGTAAATGTAATGATTGTGTGTGCGACAGCACATGCGCAAATAAGACAGAGGAGTCAGCAATTGTACTGCTCTTGTGTCGAACTCGGCCATCCGTGCTCGTCCACAGTTGCGTATAATCTAAAAATCTAAGCGGACAAGGCTGCCTGCGAGACACTTCTAGATGCAGAAAATACAATATATATACCCAGGCCTTTATGTAGCTTTTGTTTGTGTTAATATACTTGCCTTTAATTGAAACTACTGAGGAGATACACCCCCTTCACTGATCGAATCGTTAGTTTCATACTAAAATGTAATCAAAATTCACATCAAATTAATTATTTATATGCGCATGTTTTGAATTAGGCAGTTTTTTTTTTCTTTTTGCGAGAAGCTCTCCCATGTAAATAAACACAAATGATTCACACAATTAGTGAATGAGACCCAGGGTTTGCTAATGACCGCAGTGCCTCTTGTGGACACTTTAGAATTTAAGAAGGTCTGTAATCAAGCTTATGCAGCTTGCATTTGTGTTAATGTCTTTTAACGCTATAATTAGATTCAATATTACATATAGTATCTGATCTGTGTGGGATTATCCTTCATTAGGTGGTAGTAAAAGCAAACGACGGAAAGCACCGCTATGGCACCGCATTGACCCCAACACGACCCCTCTGTGGTGCATTTCACAGTGTGATAGGTACTACTTTACTTTTTTTTATTAACAATGTAGATTAAATTATAAAAGACCATTTTCACAGGAAACATAAGTGAGGTTTTATTTACTTTAAAATACGTATTCCACAGTGTCCATACGGCGGAAAACTATCGAGCTGAGAGTAGATGAAGCAACCTCACGAGTCAGACGGCGTTCTGTATCGGGTCCTTCAGCGCAGGGAACGATTTACATCGGTGGCGTTTCAGGTAAAGCCGGCATTCATGTAACAAAAAATGACTTCTTGCATGAAATGCCTTTCAGTACATAATAATTTATAGTTCTGTCTCTTGTTAATGCAGAGAAAGTTAGCGGAGTGGAGATGCAGACATCTTATACGGGGTGTTTGCGGAATATACGGCTTAATCAAAATCCTGTCTCATTTGAGGACGTGAATGTATTCGGACCCATAAACACTAGCGAGTGCCCGATGGAATAATGGAAGAATGAAATACTTTGACCTTAAAAATAGACTTGCTACACAAAATGCAGGGGTTGTTTTGAGTCCCTCTCTTGAAGGGAATTGCTAGCACATTTCCTCAACTATGAAAATTGTTCAAATCATTGTATATGACGGATGCAAATTTTTAAAGTGTATGGAAATAAAGTATATTTAAAATTGGTTGCCTGTGCTTGCTCTTGCCATCCGGTTGGCTTCTCCTTGTGTAAATATGTGTATTTACACAGCAGTACTTCTGTGGTGTTCAATGCATCACACCAAGAAGTTCAGGGCATAAAGACTACTGAGATGTCTGCCTGCACTTTCATCATTTATTCATAGCGTCCATTAATGTTTGAATAATATGTTCTTCCTCATTCAGGCCATGCAGAAAGCTTTCTTCCTATTTTTTCTTTCTGTCTCTCTCACTTTCTGTGTGAGTGTATGGAATTATTGTAGGCTGCCTGTGAAGGTGCATTTCATTGGCTAAAACTATTGAACAGACATGCCCCCTTTCCTTAGTTGTGTCCCAAATGAAGAATTATACACTATGTACTTAAGCACTATATACTGTGTAGTGGATGAATTTTATACGGTTATTCTGTCATTCAACATTAGAGTCTTATAGCCCCTCCCCCATCTGCTACATAAAGCTGTGACAGTCCAACATTAACACTTTTTCTTTGGTTAATTAAATGCTTCATCCGGTTATTTAAAGTTTGGAATTTTTTGTGTGAACACAATACTCACACTATTTTATACCAAAAAACGGCATAGAATAGTTCATAAGTGTGCAAATTTGGATGCACCTGTTGTTTTGAGCCTGAACGGGACTTGGAAAGGCACTTTTTTTGCTCACATATTTTGCTCGTGAACAAACTGAAGACAGAATTATTGTTATTTCTGGAATCAGTAGATTTGTAGACACAAATTTTAAAGAAAACTTATTTTGTATCTGTGTTACCAAATCGTGAATTATTAAATGGCTCGTTCAGAAGGCACTTGCTTGTCGCCACCTACTGACATGCAGGAAAAAGATCAGTGAACAAATTGCCTGTGTCCGAAAATAACAATATTCTCTTGAATAAGACCACTTTGAAAAAGTAATTGCTCCAAGTTGCTAAAACACTATATTATTTGTTCTATATTTGAATATATGTATTATGAATCTTATCTTGATGTACTGCGTTGTGAATCGAAAGTTAATTGAATGTGAATTAAGTGTGAATTGAAAGTGAATCAAATAAAATGTGAATTAATTGTGAATTGAAAGTGAATCGAATTGAATGTGTATAAAGTGTAAATTAAATTGTAAGTGAATCAAATTGAACGCAAATCAAATGGAAATCGAATTAAAGGTGAAAGGAAAGGGAATTGAATGTTAATCGAATATGAATTTAATGTGAATCGATCGAATCAAAAGAATTTAATGTCAATTGAATCAAAGGTCTTCTAGTTGGGAAATAATCATTTTGAACTTTTTGCTAATAACATTTGCATTAAAATATGCACATATGTAGGCTACTTTTATTTCTATGCCTGATATGTCGAAAACATTAAAAAAAAATTGTCTCTTCAAACTTATAAATCACATAAATGCATATTTTCAATTCAAAACTACCATATTTGAGGAAAAAAATCGAGTAGTTTGATCTTGCCCCCCTCAATCTATGCTGCTTACGGCCCTATAGCTAGGCTACTATATAGTTTTACGATTACGGACTCAGTCTTCTTTTTGTTTGACCGATTCAAATTTATGATGAATCCAAATCAGGCAGAGAAACTGCAAGCCAAGGGTTAACGTGCTACTAGTCGTTTCCTGGTTGGAGGCAAATTAAGGGCGTGTTACTGTCTAGACTCCAGAGGAAGCTGTCAAGCTTCTCTTTCAAAGCAGCATCAGTTCTGTCACCTACTGCACCTCAGTGGAGTGAATGAGAAGCGGATACGGGACAATAACGTCACTGCTCTCTGTTGCTCCTTTTAATATTGCGTAACGCGCGATGCTGCTATGCTATGCGAACGACCAGCTGATATTTCATAGCTAACGGCGGCCTGATGGAGGGGACGACTGCGAATCGAAAAACATCTTAGCACCGCTGATCGAACACGGAAGGGATCAAACTATATCCAGACGACATTTCACCAGCGGTTTGCTCTGCATTGGTAAATCAAATATCATTTCATTTCGCAGGGTGTCGCGCCTGTGGTGATTGTTTATTCGGCGCGTTTCGCTTGCGAACAAAACAACTAGCCTGTTTTATTACTGCGTTTATTTACAGCAGAACGAGTTTTTTTTTGGCGAATAAAGGAATAAACAGAGAGGATGGCAGGCCCTGATTCCCCGCAGCAGCAGCAGGTTGAGGAGAACGCCGAGCAGATCGATGACGCCGAGCTGGCGTTTCAAGGCATCAATATGCTGCTCAATAATGGCTTCAAAGAAAGCGACGAGCTCTTCAGGAGATACAGGTAAGATTAATATGCCTCTATGAGTTTATAGTGATCTGTGTTTTAAAATGGGCTGTGTTTGTTTGGAGAAATGGGAGGCAAATTATTTGGCCTCCCTGTCTTTTTCTATTCATTTTCAACATGACCAACACATGGGACATGCCTCAAAACACTGATCCATCTGTGTCATTTTTCTTCTAGATATAAACCATCATCATTATCATCAATTAAACAATTGTTTATCAACACACACACACACACGGTTTGAAATTAACTTTTTTCACTCACTGGGTAATTTGGCTACTTAATTTTTAAGTCAGAACTTCTACTAGCCCAATTTATAAAAAATAATAATAAACCATATTATCTATTGGTCGATTGATAGTTAGATATTTTTAATGCTTTATTTTAAACAAATAACATGTAAATTAAAAGTGCACTATGTAGGATTTTTGCAGTAAAATATCAAAAAATATCCCATATGTTATATCCCAAATGTTTCCAACTATTTGTAAATTGCTCTGCCTTGCTCAGCTCCTCAACACTCTGTGCTGCTCTGCTCATACACACATTAGGAGTAGTGAGTCAAGAACACACTAGCAAGTGCAAACTTACAAGGGTAACTTCCATATTACATCAGAAGAACATCACACGCTATCACATGCAAAATACAATAGGAATAAAAAAGAGACTAAAGCGAAAGAAAGATCAACAGCAATCATGATGACTCACAAATTTCATATTTCACATTTCACATTTGCGCTAAATCTGAGCAGATTTGGCTTTCACAAACTTCCCCAGCAGAGTAAAACATTTTTTTAAAACAACTTTTCAAATCAGCTAGTGGCCAAGCACCATTTCTCAGTACTAAAAACTAAAACTGAAATAAAAATGTATAACAACTACACAGATAAAATATAATTCTATATTTTTAATAAGCATAACCATAATAATAGTATCCCAATTATATTAAAATAACACTGGTGCTACTAAATACTTAAAGTAGCTTCTTATTACAATAATATGAATATCAATTCATTATGTTGTCAATAGTTTTGTTTTAATTGTTGGATACAGTAGAGGTGGAACAGTCCAAAATCGGACTTTTGACATCGTTAATTTTTGTAAGAGAAGTTTATCAAACACATTTAATAGGTCTCATGGGATTTGTCCTCAAATGCTTTAAAAAAAATAAGGATACAGTGGAGCTAAACCTTCTCGTGAGAACATAGACAACTCTTTGTCTACATCAAATAAATAAAATTATGGGTACATAGAAGATGAATGGTTGTTTGCCTGGTGGATGTAGCCCTAGGCATGGGCGCACGCTTGAACAAAAACATGGACTGATGATGTACACACAATGCAGATGGAAATATAAAAATAAGTCACCTTTTTTGAGTGGAAAAGGCCTAATTTTTGTATCTATTTGACTGATTTGTGAATGTGTAAACTGTAAATAGTAATTCAAATATTAAATTAATGCAATAAAATTGAAGAAACAGTAAAAAATTATTAGTGAAGCATGAGGGTTTATATATCAGAAGAAACCGCTACTTAAGTCATGCTTAAGGATACAGATAATCATGGTAATTAGGTTTAATGCTATTAAGATTGTAGTGCTTAGGCTTTATATGCAGTAATTCCTTGTTTAATGTGAAATATAATCTTATGAGCAGGTCTGCACGGAGTTACGCATCATTAAAAAAGTTCTACACATCCCTGCCACAATTTATGTATTTAATATTATATAATACATTTTATGATATATAATATTCAGTTTTATTTTGCTTTCAGCCACCAACTGGAATATACGGGTACTGGTCATATAATTAGAATATCATTAAAAAGTAGATTTATTTCATTCCATTCAAAAAGTGAAACTTGTATATTATATTCATTCATTACAGACAGACTGATCTATTTCAAATGTTTATTTGATTATAACTGACAACTATGTAAAATCCCAAATTTAGTATCTAGAAAAGGTTCAATATTGTAGACACCTGGAGCCACACTCTAATCAGAAAATTAACTCAAAACACCTACAAAGGCCCTTAAATGGTCTGCCAGTCTAGTTCTGTAGGCTACACAATCATGGGGAAGACTGCTGACTTTACAGTTGTCCAAAAGACAACCAATGACACTTTGCACGAAGGAGGGCAAGACACAAAAGATTATTGTAAAAGTGGCTGGCTGTTCACAGAGCTCTGTGTCCAAGCACATTAATAGCGAGGTGAAGGGAAGGAAAATATGTGGTAGAAAAAAAGTACAAACAATAGGGATAACCGCACCCTGGAGAGGATTGTGAAACAAAACCCATTCAAAAATATAGGGGAGACTCACAAAGAGAGGACTGCAGCTGGAGTCAGTGCTTCAAGAACCACTACGCACAGACGTATGCAAGAAATGGGTTTCAGCTGTTGCATTCCTTGTGTCAAGCCACTCTTGAACAACAGACAGCGTCAGAAGCGCATCGCCTGGGCTAAAGACAAAAAGGACTGGACTCCTGCTGAGTGATCCGAAGTTATGTTCTCTGATTAAATTCAGTTTTGAATTTCCTTTGGAAATCAGGTTCCCGGAGTCTAGAGGAAGAGAGGAGAGGCATACAATCCACATTGCTTGAGGTCCAGTGTAAAGTTTCCACAGTCAGTGATGGTTTGGGGTGCCATGTCATCTACTGGTGTTGGTCCACTGTGTTTTCTGAGGTCCAAGGGCAACACCAGGAGGTTTTAGAGCACTTCATGCTTCCTGCTGCTGACCAACTTTATGGAGATGCAGATTTCATTTTCCAACAGGACTTCTCACCTGTACACAGAGCCAAAGCAACCAGCACCTGGTTTAAGGACCATGATATCCTTGTTCTTAATCCCTGTTCTTAATTGGCCAGCAAACTCGCCTGACCTTAACCCCATAGGAAATCTATGGGGTATTGTGAAGAGGAAGATGTGATATGCCAGACCCAACAATGCTGAAGAGCTGAAGGCCACTATCAGAACAACCTTGGCTTTCATAACACCTGAGCAGTGCCACAGACTGATCGACTCCATGCCACGCCACGCCACATTGCTGCAGTAATTCAGGCAAAAGGAGCCCCAACTAAGTATTGAGTGCTATACATGCTCATACTTTTCATGTTCATACTTTTTAGTTGGCCAAGATTTGGCAAAGGATAAAAATCCTTTCTTCGTATTGGTCTTAAGTAATATTCTAATTTTCTGAGATACTGGATTTGGGATTTTCCTTAGTTGTCTGTTATAATCATCAAAATGAAAATAAATAAACATTTGAAATATATCAGTCTGTGTGTAATGATTGATTATAATATACAAGTTTAACTTTTTTAAACGGGATTTGTGAAATATATAAACTTTTTGATCATATTCTAATTATAGGACAGCACCTGTATATTGCTCTCCGCTCTATAAGGCATCTTACCATGCTTAAATCAGTTTTTAGATTTTTGGGAATATTTAATGTTTTTTCAGAGGCTAAACATTTTAGTGTGTTGTTTCGTCACCTGGCTTGCCATATCCCATGATTCCATATTTTGTCTGCAGGACCCACAGTCCTCTGATGAGCTTCGGTGCCAGTTTTGTCAGCTTCTTGGTAAGTGAACTCCATTAAAAGACTATTAGGGGCCATTTACACAACACCGTTTTTAACTAAAAACGTAAAACTTTGTATGCGTTTTGGCCATTCATTTACAAGACAACTGTGTTTCGGTGGCCTGAAAACGCAAACTTTTAAAAGTGTGTTGTAAAAGGCATGTTTTCTGTGTAAACTACAAAAACATGAATTTGTGAAAACTGATATTATACATAATGCACATCACATGTCCAGTCTATAGGTGCGTAGTGTTTATTTACCAAGTGACATTGTAGATTGAGCATACATTGTCGTGTAAACGTACCCTTAGTTAGTACATCCAGTGCGCTTGCCACAGAATTGGCTGAAAGTGATACTAGCAACTCTGCAGTTCATGAAACTCCTTTTAAGATTTTTAAAAGATGCTTGCCCAGAATATTAGCCACTAAGCGAGTTTTAACGCTAACCCTGTATTTATTGGGGCAAGTAGCCTGCTGTTTAACAGAAAGCATTCTGAGAAAAAACAAAGCGAATAGCAGTAGTGGCAACATCCGCTGGGCAGCCCAAGGTCATTGTCTTGTCTAATTAGTTTGACATCAGCCCCATCATTCCTTGTCCATCTCTGTAATCTCGGTTATGTCATGACACAGTCAGCAAATGCTCTCATTCGTACTCCATCCGCAGTCCTGTTTCCTGCAGCGCTGCTCTCGTTTCATCCTGACCATTAATAAGAGTGAGAGGACAGGAAGTGAAATGAGAAAATGAGACCATGTTCAAAACGATTATTTTTTTTAAATTATTATTATTTTTTAATTATAGGATTTTTTTTATTCTACATTTATATATCGAATATTTTATTTTTCAAAAATGTTATATATATAATATATATATAAAATGTTCCCTTTATTTTATAGGAGAATAGCAAATATTGTTTTTTATTTTAAATATATATATATTTTTAATAGGATATCTTTTTTCTGAAATTCAATAAATAAATACATTTTTATTTTATTTTTTATTTCCTTTTGTATGAGAATAGCAAATACACATTTATTTTAATTTTAGTCTACATTTGTATAAAAGATTTATATTTATTTTTTAATTTAATTTATTTATCAAATGTAGTTTTATTCCCTCTAGCTTCCCCCACCCCCAATTTATTTCATTTCTAAAGTCAAATTATTTCATTTTTATTTATTTTTTGTATGAGTGGCAAATCAAATTTACATTTGTATTGAATATTTTTAAGGTAAATTGTAATTTTTATTTTATTTTATAGGAGCATAGCAAATAATTCAATATCCTATTGTATAGGATATTTTTTCCCCTGAAGTGAATATTCTATTCTATTCTATTCTATTCTATTCTATTCTATTCTATTCTATTCTATTCTATTCTATTCTATTCTATTCTATTCTATTCTATTCTATTCTATTCTATTCTATTCTAGTGCCCTTAATGTAATAATGGTAGTGTTTGGAATAGTGGAATGGCACACTATAATGTACAGTTTGCATGGAAAACCCAAAAGGCGAATGTTTATGGTTGTGTAATGCATACTGTTTCACATTCCATTAAAAAAAGTAGTAGGCGGTTTTGAGATTTTACTGTGCAGTACACTGTATGAACACAGCTCGAGTTTCTCCTCAAGAGTTAAAGATTAGACCTTATCATAACCTCTTATGTCAACGCCAGTGCCTCAGGATGTGATCTGTGATGTCACTTTTGACTGGTAGTGTACTTCACATTACAGAAAAAAGAACTGTCATGGCTTCTATTTCACCAAGACTTTAAGTAAAGGCCCTTTTTTTGGGACTGTCTATTCTGTATTTTACTTCCGACAGTGATATTACCACTTTCTTACTGTTATGAAAAATAACAGTGTAACTAGTGAGGGACATGTATAGATGTTGTAGTCCTTAATATTCTCATTTAGATGGATTTTAATCCATTTTAAGTGTGCGTTTTTTCAGAAGATGAAAGAGGTTTGAGTTTGTTCTTGTAAAGGTTTTGTAAAAGGATGGCACATCCAAAAAAACGCACAAGTATTAAGTTCACTTTCGCTGTTAGAAGGTCCACTGTCTTCGACTTTGAAAACCCCTTTTGTAGAATGATTTTTTTCCAAATATAGCTGTTCAAGTCATCTGGTGAAAACCATTGCTATTCAAGTCAATGGTGAAAAGCGAAATATTGCAATGTCAGTTTTTTCCAACATTGTGCAGCCATAATATTGGTGTGATCATAGAATGCCATGATGACATTCGAGGAGGAAAAAATGCAGATGGCCAGTGACGACCTGAGGACTACTGAAAAGCTTTGCGAGAGCGACAACGCCGGCGTCATCGAGACCATCCGCAACAAAATAAAGAAGAGCGTGAGTGTGTGGCAGCAGCAGCGGATGGGATTTGTTTGCCAGATTCCTTGCATTAACATTCTTCACATTTTCGTACTTTTTTTATCTTCATGCCAGATGGACTCGCAGAGATCAGGAGTGGTGATTGTGGATCGTCTTCAGAGACAGATCATCGTGGCTGACTGCCAGGTTTACCTCGCCGTTCTGTCCTTCGTCAAGCAGGAACTCTCAGGTGGGTTCTGAATGCTTACGTTTTACATTGGAAAAACTGCTTGAAACATTTGCATGCCAAGGGTAAACAAACTTTAAATATTAGAGAGGATAGAAGTGCAGGTATTGTGCAGAACATTGTATTTTTATTATTATTGTATTTATGTAATAAATGTTTTTTGATTTATTTGAAAATTATTTATAATAATTAATACTACTACTTATCCTATATAATGAAATTGCTTTAATTTTAGATTTTTAAATATTTTATTTACTTATAGTAGTTTATTTACATATATTTAGTTATAGTAGTATACACAGATTAAGATTATTAAACATAATTCAGCTTCTCAGCTTCTTGAATGAAAAATTGAATTAACCTTGCGATAGTGAAATAATAAGAGTTCAGTACATGGACATCACATACTGTGAGTCTCAAACATCATTGCCTCCACCTTCAAATGTAAATCTCGTGCATCAGAAGACACAATGGAAAAATAAGTGCTTCTCAACATGAGGCCAACCATGACGCAACCATTGGTGATAATTTATATGTACGCCCCCAACATTTGCATCTGTCAAAACATGTTCATTGTCAGGCGAAACTGACAAGGCAGAATCATCAGGACTGCAGGTAAACAAGACACTTGAGAATAGCAAAAACGGCAACTCTCATGACGCACATAATGTTTAGGCTTTACAGGGGACGTGAGGACTTTTCATACGTTAACAGTCATGGTTGAGGTTTATTATAATCAGATAACACAATTAATTTCAAAATCGTTCGTTTGTTCGGCCCATTTCAAGCAAGCTTCGCTCAGTGTCTTAAACTGAAGAAAGGGGCAACTATATTCCTGCAAGCAGTAAGATTTATCCACTTATTGACTAGCTGTCTAAACAATTTCTGATTAAATTGAAGGTTTCTTAGAGAGACAGCATTGTCTAGATAACGCAAGATGCTAGTACAGTAACAACAGGAAACTCCAAGTAATACAAAACTAAATAGTGTGTCTAATGACAAAGGGTAATATTCCTTTGTTTAACAAAATACAACCGTAGGTACGGTGCTTACAGATTGTTCATTCGATCCTTCCAGCAAACGTCCCCTTTTCCACCATATAAGTTATAATGATAGTCATTTGACAAGGCTATTCATTTTGTAAAAATATAAGTTATATATTTATATTTTTGAGAACTTAATAAAAGCATGCAAAAACATCATAGGCCTAATTCAGAGTACATCACAGTCACTTGCACAGCCTACATTGTGACTAACGTTATATAAACATGCAATATCATTGACGAAAAAAGATTAGTCTAAAATGTAGACTGAATGACACATTTTAAGTAGTGTTGGTGTTTTCAGATCGTGCATATGGTTGCCAGATTGGGCATGTTTAGGTAAAACACAGCATAGTATACGTGTTCTTTTCACAGAAAAGAAAAGTTCTGTTTGGAGGATTTAAATTACTGAAATCTGGCAACCGCAAGCATGCGCGCTCTCTCTTTCTCGTGCGGATGATCTGAAAACACCAATAAACAAGTAGCCTGTATTTTAGCAATCTCCATTTGACATGTTCTGCTTAGTGTCATTCAGTCGGTCTGTGTTCTGTCAGGACGGTCAGGACTCACGAGCGCTTCACTGAACTGCTGAGCTGCTGAAATAAGCCAATCAGAGCAGAGCTCAACATTAACATTCATGACTCTTCCAAATAAGGCAAAAAAAGAGCATTACATCCTAGGGACAATTTCTAGGGTTGTAAATGAACCTGCCCTTAAATAAGCCACATACCCTCTATGTCAGAGAACAATTTAACATATTGTATCAACTCATTCTATGGCACCTTTAAAAAATCTTAATAATGCTGTAGAACATTACAGTGTTTTGGAGCTGTTAACACATTTTCTTTAATTTAATATTGCAATGACCTGTCGCCCCTCAGCATACATCAAAGGAGGCTGGATCCTCCGTAAGGCCTGGAAGATGTACAACAAATGCTACAGCGACATCAGCCAACTGCAGGAAGCCTGCCGGATACAGTCCTCCGACCAGGAGGGGGCGCTGGTCTCTGATCAGGCCAACCAGAACACGTCAACTGAGAGTGATGGCCGGGTAACAGAAGAGGTTCTGGATCGCCTGAAGGGTTCGGTCAGCTTCGGCTATGGGCTCTTTCACTTGTGTATTTCGATGGTGCCTCCACACCTGCTCAAGATCGTCAACCTGCTGGGCTTCCCTGGAGACCGTCACCAAGGTCTTGCCTCCTTAGCATATGCCAGCGAGAGCAAAGATATGAAAGCCCCACTCGCCACGTAAGCCAACATTTTTTTGGTGTTTCTCGCACCAATGACAGTCCAGCTTTTGACGTGATTGTATTCTTGCTTATTAGCATTTGTTGAAATGTTTTGAGCTTATATGCCAGAGGAAATTTCCTCCCTTATGATGTTCTGTGCAAAGCCGTGTATTCGTGAGTACATGCTGTTACACCGCTGAACTAGGGGTTACATAATTGATGGCATCTGAAAGGTCACAATTAGAGATAAAGAGCATTAGAGGAAAAGGCCATCTGAGCACGTGCAAGCAAATGTTAGCACAGACTCAACCATTACTACTGAACATTACTGGTTTTAATAAAGAATGGAAGAAAGAAAATGATTTAATTTTGAATTCAAATATTATCAAAAAGCAGATGATATTGTATTTTCAAGCCCGTTATCATCAGACTTTTAAAATGTATTAAAAATAACTTGCATTGAAGGTCTTTCAAAAAGTCCATCAATAAAGCAGCCACCATCCATAACACCTTAGCAACAGCCTGGCAACCACCCAGAAAAATCTAGCAACACCCTTGCAACCATTCCCAACACCCTGACCCTAGCAATTTTGGCAAATTTTGTACAGTCAAACACCATTCAGATACCAGCAACAGCCTAGCAACCACATAGCAGCATTCTTGCAACCATCCACAACACCCTAGCATTATGGCAATTTCATACAGTCTAAGAGTCTAGTAACAGCCTAGGAACCACACAACATTATCAACGCCAATCACCCATAACACCATAGCAATAGCCTAGTAACCACCCAGAACAATCTAGCAACCATATAGCAACACCCTTGCAACCACCTGCAACACCCTATAGCATTATGGTAATTTTTGTGCAGTCAAACACCATTCATATCCTAGCAACAGAACAATCCACAACCACATAACAATGCCCTGACAATCATCCACAACACAGGGCAGTGTGTCCATCCATATCATCTTAACCACTTTGCAACAGCCTATCAAGTATCCAAAACACCCTAACAACCACATAACAACCCCTTGGCAACCATCTAAATCACCATAGCATTATTAGTAGCAAGACCATCCATAACACCTTATCAACCACCTAGCAACAGTCTAGCAGCAATCACCCAGAAAACGTAGATTTGGCCTAACAACATCACAGAACAATCTAGCTACCATATGGCAACACCCTGGCAACCATCCAAAACACCCTAGCATTATTAGTAGCAAGACCCTCCATAACACCTTATCAACCACCTAGCAACAGTCTAGCAGCAATCCCCCAGAAAACCCTAGATTTGGCCTAACAACATCACAGAACAATCTAGCTACCATATGGCAACACCCTGGCAACCATCCAAAACACCCTAGCATTATTAGTAGCAAGACCATTCATGACACCTTATCAACCACCATAACATAAAAATGGCCAAACAACCTTCTAGAACAATCTATATACCACAAAGCAACACCCTGGCAACCATCCAACACACTCTAGTATTATTAAAAGCAAGACCTTCCATAACACCTTATTAACCAGCTAGCAACAGTCTAGCAACCACCCAGAAAACCCTAGATTTGGTTTAAAAAGATCCCAGAACAATCTAGCTACCATATGGCAACAACCTGGCAACCATCAACTACACCCTAGCATTATTAGTAGAAAGACAATCCATGACACCTTAGTAACCACCAGTACACCATAGAAATGGCTTTACAACCCCCCAGAACAATCTAGCTACCACATAGCAACACCCTGGCAACCATCCACCACACTCTAGTATTATTAAAAGCAAGACCATCCATAACACCTTATTAACCACCTAGCAACAGTCTAGCAACCACCAAGAAAACCCTAGATTTGGCCTAAAAACATCCCAGAACAATCTAGCTACCATATGGCAACACCCTGGCAACCATCCAAAACACCCTAGCATTATTAGTAGAAAGACTATTCATGACACCTTATCAACCAACATAACATAGAAATGGCCAAACAACCTTCTAGAACAGTCTAGATACCACAAAGCAACGCCCTGGCAACCACCCATAGCCTAGAAATATGGCAAATTCCATATAGTCATCATTCTGATTTTTTTCATTGAATTTAACAAAAGTAGTTTTTTTTTTAAAGAGGTAAGACTTTATTCTTGAACTACTTTTGACTACGTCGAACTGAATTGTTCATAACCCTTTTTACACTTCTCTGAGATTCATTGTTCTCGGTTGTTCATGGCCAGGGGCTGACAGATTGCGGAACAGTTCTAATAATAGAGATGAATTTAAGCATACTTAATCCAGCCTGGGACAAAACCCTCCCAATTTGCTCTTCTGATGAATAGATGCAGGGTTTTTTTCCCGAATCGATGCCGCTGTAGCATTTGTTCAGTTTGTACACACAAAATATATTATATATTAATATAATATATGAATAAACATCCAAACGGTGTCATATATACTTTCACTTCTTTTCTCATGTCATCTCTCTCAGTTTGGCTCTCTTGTGGTACCACACCGTAGTGCAGCCCTTCTTTGCCCTGGACGGCTCTGACTCGCGTGCCGGGCTCCTGGAGGCTAAAGCCATTCTGCAGAAGAAGGCAATGGTCTACCCAAACTCCTCTCTCTTCATTTTCTTCAAGGGACGGGTGCAGAGATTAGAGGTGGGCATTTAGGGTTTTCGCATCAGTTTCACCAGAGCAGATGATGGTTGCTTGATAATCCATTGACGTGATTAAGTATTTGAAATAATAGTGCGGTTTAATCTTCCATGATGTTTAATTACTATACAACCACTGCAATTACTTTCTTTTAGTGGGTGTGTTGGATGCAGTGGAAGCCATCCAAAGCCAACCATTAATGTTTAACATCTCCCAATACAAAGAGAAAAAGAAATGTCATTTTGATACAAGATGATACATTGTTTCATGCATCTCGAGTTAAATCAGGGCACAGGAACATGGTCTAAAAAAATAAGAAAATTGAGTAAAAGGAAATCAAGTCAACATTTATTTTTTACAATGAACATGGTCTGAAAACAATGCTTAGGTAGGTGGCATGTGTCAAAGTAACATCCACATGGATGGCAGGACACAGTGTTACCCAGCAGAATATTGCCCAAAGCGTTACAATGCCTCCGCCCGCTTTCCTTCTTTTTTTCCTTTCTTTTTTTCACCGGCTTTCCTTCTACCCATAGTGCATCCTGGTGCCATGTGTTCCCCAGCTAAGCGACGCACACACACCCGGCTATCCACGCATTGTAAAAGAAAACATGATTCATCAGACCACCTTCTTCCATTGCTCTGTGGTCCCGTTCTGATGCTCTCATGCTAATATATTTGGATAGGGGTCAGCATGGGCACCCTGACTGGTCTGCGGCTATGCAGCCCCATGTGCAATAAACTGCGATGCACTGTGTATTGTGACACCTTTCTATCAGAACCAGCACACGGGCCAGCCTTCGCTCCCCACGTGCATCAGGGGGCCTTGGCCACCTGTGATCCTGTCGCCAGTTCACCACTGTTCTTCCTTGGAGTACTTTTGATAGATACTGACCAATGCAGACCGGGAACACCCCACAAAGTGCTTTGGAAATGCTGTGATCCAGTCCTCCAGCCATCACAATTTGGCTCTTATCAAACTCACACAAATCCTTAAATTTGCCCATTTTTCCTGCTTCTAACACATCAACTTTGAGGACAAAATGCTCACTTCCTGCCTAATATATCCCACCCACTAAGAGGTGCCAGGATGAAAGCATTGCCAGTGTTATTTACTATACATGTCAGAAGTTATAATGTTATGCCTGATCTATACGTGTGTGTGTGTGTGTGAACAAATCGTATCTGTATACATCGTGGTTTGATAATGTATGTATCTTTTCTTTTTCAGTGCCAAATCAACAGTGCACTGGCGTCATTTCAGGATGCTCTGGAGTTCGCCTCAGACCAAAGAGAGATTCAACATGTGTGCCTCTATGAAATTGGTACAAATATATATTCGTCTTTTTAGTGGGAACAGAATCAGTGCTTGCAAAGTATAGTGATTTTGTTTTGTTTTTTTTAAGCAATTTTAGTGAATTTAGGCCTGCCATTTAGAAAAACATGTACCTAATCGTATGTGGAAAGTTTCCAACCAATTAATAATTCATTGTTTTGTGTATATCGTTCCGTTTGTTCTGGATTTGCAGGCTGGTGCAGCATGATAGAGATGAACTTTGAAGATGCCTTCAGGTCTTTTGAGCGACTGAAGAATGAATCCCGATGGTCGCAGTGTTACTATGCTTACCTCACTGGAGGTCAGATTATTTTGTCTGTCAAACTCTCTCGAACGTGTCTTTTAAAATAACCGTTTTGATAAAAGCTTTTGCGTCTCAACCCAAAGTATGTCAGGGGGCTTCTGGTGATCTAGAGGGAGCCAAAGCTGTTTTTCGAGATGTCCAGAAGCTTT
Organism: Pseudorasbora parva; assembly: GCF_024679245.1. Classification (NCBI taxonomy): domain Eukaryota; kingdom Metazoa; phylum Chordata; class Actinopteri; order Cypriniformes; family Gobionidae; genus Pseudorasbora; species Pseudorasbora parva. The sequence goes on along the minus strand of NC_090185.1, from coordinate 20,606,275 downwards.
TTAAACGCAAGAACAATCAGATTGAGCAGTTTGCACTGAAAAGAGTGAGTTATTTTAGTTAATATAATTATGTAAATATTGTATGAACCACATTTTTTTAATTTTTTTATTAGTTATTTCTAAATTGTTTCTTCTACATTTTGTCTCACTAGGCAGAGAAACTGAGGAAAGTCCCACTTACGCGAGAGCTGTGCATTCTGGGTATTGTAGAGGTGCTATACTTATGGAAAGCTCTTCCAAACTGCTCTTCCTCAAAACTCCAGCTTATGAATCAAGGTAAAGAGAACCTTGAGTTAAAGCGAGATGCAATGCATTCACTCTTCCCTCATTATAACACTTATCTTGATGCTGTATTCAGTGCTACAGGGGCTGGATGACCCATCAAGCCTGGGCCTAAAACACCTGCTGCTTGGTGCTATTCAGAAATGTCTGGGAAATATTAAAGATGCTGTTCAGGTTTGTTCAGTTAACCAAAAACAGTTAAAAAATTTCAGGGGCAAATGTTACAAAATGCAGAAGATGACACCTTAAACACATGTTTCAGAATGATCTGGCACAGGTTTAATCTTTATCCGCTCACATACAGTGCTTAATACTGCTTCTGATTTTGTTCGCAGTCGTTCCAGCTGGCAGCGCAGGATGAATACGGCCGTCTGAATAACAGCTACGTGCAGCCATATTCCTGCTATGAGCTGGGCTGTGTGTTACTGGCTAAACCTGAGGTAAATAACATTCCGAATCACTTTATTCTCAATTTAAAGGCACTGTGTTTAGTGCAAAATCCTGTGGTAAGCATTCACATATAGAATTAGTGAACTTTACTCCATAAATTATGTTGGATATAATTATGAAATAAATGATATATTATCTCCTTAAACCTTAATTTGGAGCAAGTGATATAAAAAAACATTACACCGTGAATCTCATTGTGTGGCTCTTGTTCTTTATTATCCAGCTAGAATTAAGAAATTATATGAATAATATCTGGATTGGATTTTTTTTGTTGAGCAACTGCATAGCAACACCTAGCAACCAACCAGAATATCAATACTGTATGGCCTTAAAAATCTTCAGACTACTTTGAACTGAAAACTAGGGATGCACCAATGCAACTTTTTCAAGAAAAAGTCTGATACTAAAACTTTCAATATGGTAGTTGCCAATGCTGAGTAACGATAGTTGCATTTATAAAAAATAAACAATTAAATGTCAAAATTTAAATTTAATACATTTCTTATTTTAAATAATATATATATATATTGTTTAAACATTAGGTAGAGAAATCAAAATAATATTAATTATTTTAGTTGGTATATTTTGTTTAGCCAAATAGTTGTTTCCTTCAGTCACATTCATGCTTAATTATGCCTGTTATAATGTATTGTATGGGCTTCTGTTACTGTTCTGTATTATATTTCAAACCGATACTGGTATCGGTGCATCCCTACTGAAAACCTTCAACCTGATACAGATACCAATACTGGTATCTCTATTGGTTCATCCCTACTAAAAAACACTTTCAAACCGATATACTGGTATCAGTGCATCCCTACTGAAACCTTTCAAACAGATATATACTGGTATCGGTGCATCCCTACTGAAACCTTTCAAACAGATATATACTGGTATCGGTGCATCCCTACTGAAAACTTTCAAACCGATATACTGGTATCGGTGCATCCCTACCGAAAACTTTCAAACCGATATACTGGTATCGGTGCATCCCTACTGAAAACTTTCAAACCGATATACTGGTATCGGTGCATCCCTACCGAAAACTTTCAAACCGATATACTGGTATCGGTGCATCCTTACCGAAACCTTTCAAACCGATATACTGGTATCAGTGCATCCCTACTGAAACCTTTCAAACAGATATATACTGGTATCGGTGCATCCCTACCGAAACCTTTCAAACCGATATACTGGTATCAGTGCATCCCTACTGAAACCTTTCAAACAGATATATACTGGTATCGGTGCATCCCTACTGAAAACTTTCAAACCGATATACTGGTATCGGTGCATTCCTACTGAAAACTTTCAAACCGATATACTGGTATCTGTGCATCCCTACTGAAACCTTTCAAACCGATATATTGGTATCGGTGCATCCCTACCGAAACCTTTCAAACCGATATACTGGTATCAGTGCATCCCTACTGAAAACTTTCAAACCGATATACTGGTATCGGTGCATCCCTACCGAAACCTTTCAAACCGATATACTGGTATCAGTGCAAGCCAAAATTAGGATTGATATTGTGCATTATTATAAAATATATTTTTGTTGGATTTTTCTTTTTTTGTAACGATTTCTAAATATGCTTAATATCGTTTTTTTCCGGTGCATTCCTACTGAAAACTTTCAAACCGATATACTGGTATCGGTGCATCCCTACTGAAAACTTTCAAACCGATATACTGGTATCGGTGCATCCATACCGAAACCTTTCAAACCGATATACTGGTATCGGTGCATCCCTACCGAAACCTTTCAAACCGATATACTGGTATCGGTGCATCCCTACCGAAACCTTTCAAACTGATATACTGGTATCGGTGCATCCATACCGAAACCTTTCAAACCGATATACTGGTATCAGTGCATCCCTACCGAAACCTTTCAAACCGATATACTGGTATCGGTGCATCCATACCGAAACCTTTCAAACCGATATACTGGTATCGGTGCAAGCCAAAATTAGGATTGATATTGTGCATTATTATAAAATATATTTTTGTTGGATTTTTCTTTCTTTGTAACGATTTCTAAATATGCTTAATATTGTTTTTTTTCCCTAAGACTCTGAGTAAAGGAAGATCATTACTGCTTCAGGCCAAGGTAAGACCATGACATGTCAGTGATTTTAGTGTCTTAAATACATCAGTAAATTGAGTTCAGTTGATGACTACTTTTGCTTGCAGGAGAACTACACCGGGTACGACTTTGAGAACAGACTGCATGTCCGTATCCATTCTGCCCTCGCCTCAATAAAGGAAGTGGTCCCTCACTGACCCAGTCCGACCTCCAGGTGCACCGTACTTTGACCGCTCCTGTCCAGCACTTTTCGAAATGAAAGCCATTTGAAGTAATCATGCTTTTCTGGAAGGAGAAACCGAAAGTCAGCGGACTTCAGCTGACAGAGGACGTGTTCGCCAATATTTTTCCGCCTAGTATTGAATCACTGTTCATGTAGCTGTTGGTCCCAATGATATTGAATTTTCACGTTCACATTTACACCCACATCATAGTGCAGATACACAGATTTTGTGTTCAGGATTGATCTGAAGTGCAAAACTTAACTCTCACAAAGAAACACGATAAATCGAATAGACTAACTGGTTAGATCCTTTCCCATAGCTTGCGCTATCATACAAAATACATTAGCATGGGATAGAACATAGATAACATTAACACATAAAAATGAAACATGTATTGTGTAACGCTTTAACCCTTTAATAAATAAGAGTATCCAACCTTACCTGTATGTCAAATCAAGATTGTATGCACCATTGTGAAGTGTAGTGATCGACCGATATGAGACTGAAATGATTGAATATTTTAATCTATTATTATTTTTGAGCCCGATTTGAGTAAAATCTAAAAAGTTGTTTCACTCAAATTTGTAATGATGAATTATTTATTTGTTTATTTTTTTCTACCAGTCAGAAGTTTGGAATAATAGTTTTTTATGTTTTTGAAAGAAGCCTCCTATGCTCATTAAGGCTGCATTTTACCAAACAATACAGAAAAAACAGTAATATTAAAAATAATATTGAGAAATAACTGTTTTATATTTAAATCAATTTAACTATATAATTTATTATTGTGATGCAAAGCTGAATTTTTAGCATCCTTTCTCCAGTCTTCAGTGTCACATGATTCTTCAAAAATCATTGTGATATCCTGATTTGCTGCTCAAGAAACATTTCTTATTGAAACATTTTTTTCTTCTGAGCAGGCAAAATGGTCACATTGGTCGTTGAATAGGTCTGGCTGATTTATCTCTTTGTCACTAGTCTAGTTGAAGACACTTCTACAGGTTAAAATGCATTACAATCAAAGTTGGCTGTTTTTATTGTATTTACTGCAAAGTTTTAACACTAGGGTTGATGATTACAAAGGGGTCACAAGGTTTAAAGTAAGTCAGGGTTCCTCTGGTGATGCTATAACATACATTTGACTAATTTCATCTAATCTGTACACCTGTGTATTCAGTTTAAGAACAGCAGCATCTTTGCCATAACATTCATTCTCATGTCCTCTGCTGGACAGCAGACATTTTCTGAAGTGGAAACCATGCACAACTACCTACTGGTCTTTCTCTGGACCAGAGGAGGTCATTTCATTTTGGACCTTGTTTTTGACAAACTATGTTGTATTTTGTTTTTGTTTTTTGTGCCAGGTGTTCTGTAATAATATTCTTCACCCAAGCTTTTCAACAGCAAATCAGTATCTCCTTTTGATGATGTCGCCTCTAAATAACTTGAATTGAATTTGAGTCATGTATATATTGTGAAATTGTTGTGAAATTTGCTCTTCCTTATTTTCTTGGCCCCATAGATGTAATATGTTTGTCCCTCGGTGGGCTTTATTCACTACTGTACACGATTCTCTATGAAAAAGCCCCTCTGGTCTCTCTCAGTAACTCGATCTTAAGCTCAAAACATGTCTTCACTGTGAAACGTGTCAATATTGGATGTTCAGGGTATTTATACCTTGTGAGGACAATAGAATTAGGAGATTTCAATAATAAAATAACGAAACTTGCCATCAAACACTGTACGTGAGGTCAATGTGTTCATTGAATTATGATAACAGAAGATGCCTTGTTTTGAAGCAACATGAGGGTGAGTAAATCATTTACATTTTTGGGTGAAGGCACGTAGACTAGAACCTTCTCTGTTTGAAACAGGGAAAATAGGTCAAGCTTATTCATTTCACATTATTATATGTGTGTGTTAGATACAGGATAAATGGGCAGTAACAAAGATCTGAGTAATTCTGACAAAGATTAAATTGGTATAGCATGGTGACTAGGTCAGATTATCTGAAACGTCAAGGCTTGTGTCTTGATCCTGGTGGGCAGTATTTCGGGGAGAGACAAACCACAAGCCCAAGCCAAGGCTTATTGATGTACGATTACTGATACCATAAGAGCCAACAGAAGGTCTAATGTGGCACAAGCCACTCAAAATATTAATGGTTATGAGAGGAATGTCCCACAAACTGGTCACAACAACGCAGTACATTCCACTCTGTTGTGTAGCTGCAGATCAATTAGAGTGCCCATGATAACCCCTGTCCACTATTGAAAGCGCCAAAACCGGACCTTGCAGCAGTGTTAGAAGGTCACCTGGTCCGATGATTCCCATTTTCTTTTACAACATGTGGACAGTCGTGTACATGTGTACCGTTTACCTGGGGAGGTGAAGGCACCAGGATGCACAGTGTGATGACAAGTTGGTGTGTAATACTCTAGGGCTAGGCATTTGTTCTGCTGGGAAACCCTGGGTCCAGCCATTCACGTAGATGTAAATTTGACATGTGCCACCAACTGGACAGTTTCACAAGACCAGGTACACCCCTTCATGACAATTGTGGTCTCATGGTGGAAGTGGCCTCTTTCAGCAGGATAATGTTTGTAGCTAACGTCTTGGTGCTAGATACCACAGGACACATTCAGGGGTCTTGTAAAATCCATGCCTCTGCATCAATTTCCATCATAATGTCTTTTCATATTGCATGAAATGATCATACACTTATTTTTTCATTTTATTTCGATGTGATGTAAATATAATCTTTAATGCCTTTTAAACAATTTTGTGCATTACATCTGTAGGCATTTTTGATAAATCTCTAAAAAATATGCACACAAGAACATGTAACACACCCACACAAAATAAATAGCTATGGGGTTAAAAGACTGCATTAAGTTACTATTACAGCTCCATGTTTCTGTTACTGACGAACTTTCAATTTTAAAACAGACGAATAGCTAACTCATGATAAATACATAATTAAAAGAAGCTAGTTATATTATAAAATAATATAACAAGACATTAGTTCAATAGATTAGTGACACCATGGAGGCATCCCTCTAAATAAAAATCAACCACAACAAAAAGAGCAGCAGAAATAGACTCACTGTTCTAATACTGTGTTGTGAGTGGAGAATATGAACTGTGAATTTGCATATTTAAAGCTGTAATCCAAACGTAACAGTCATTTGCAAACTCAATTGTGTTTTATACCACATTCCACACTCGGTACAGTAGGAATGTTAAAAACTTAAGTTAAAAGTGACAAGTGATTTTTTTTTTTCTCTCCAAATAACAGAAAACCGAATTGGACTCAGGCTTGAGCCTTGGGAGGGCACACAAATTTACAAATCCTACATTATTGCTAATACAGTACACTGATATTACCATATCATGGCCAGCTTGTGACTATGCATTGTTGCATATGCATCTAAATATGAAACTGAAAAATCTAAATTCAGTTATACCGAGCCCCCATCCTTCCCTTGGTGGTCAAAATGACCCGAAGCCCGAAAATTTTATCCAGAAAGCTTGTATCGTTTAATTTTTATAATATTTAGTCTATTTTTTTAATGCAGATTTTTTTAACCTTTAAATGACTAGATTTTATCAATAAATAATATCATTTAAGCACATTCTTCAAACTTAAATTCTAAGTAACAGCTAACAGCTCAAATCAACTCAAAATATCTTACATTGGTCAATTTGGGCATCTCTACTGACCTCTTGTGGGGAAAAAGTAATATAACATGATATTTCATGCCACTATGTATTTTTGGTAAAGTTTTAGTGTTAGGTTTTCAGTGTATACTATATAGCGTTCCTCATATGCCATTCATTCCCAAGGGGATCAAATTGACCTGTGAGGAAAGGACTTTTTCCTTTTTTATTTCAAACCCATAAACTCCTCAAATCCAGTCAATTTATTTGTGTATTCATGGTTCAAGTGCGACAAAAGTCCTACGGTCTTGGACCACTCCGATGAACACTCAATTTTTGATTAAAAAAATTTAACAAAAAAGTTTAGGGTCAAAATGACCTAAGAGAAGAATGAGGGTTAAAACAAAGTTGCCTTTTGAAAAAGTACTGTATGTGTGATATTTCAATTATTAATCTGTCCTACCAGCCTAAGGTACTTGTTTTTATAGTTAAATCAGGGGTAGTCTTAACTATACATTTATCAGTGACAGTGCAAGATTCCTGTTGATCAGTATATGTCCGGTAATTGGGAATAATCACGGTCCCAGTAACCGCTGGAGAACAGCCAGTCCTGAGAGCCATTGTGTGGATTTGGACCTGGATGAAACCACCTGTTTTGGGCAACGATAAAAGATTGAGATCAGAAAACACATAAAAACATGATAGTTGATTATAAAAGGGACCAGGGACCTAAGGGACTTGTGGTCAGTCAACTTAGCCAAACATCAGTAAGAAAATGTTTCTTTGACCCCCATTACAATAATCTCTTTCTTCATTTAATAGATTCAGTGGAGCATTTGGCTGTAACACTTAAACCGGGTGTAAAGTTTCACCGTGCCCTCGCAGTAGAAGGCCAGAGAGCTCTGTTTACGTTGTCTTATTCCACATTAAAAATAGATTGTCTAAGGGGGACCAAAAAAAACAACACTCATTCCTTTGGTGTGAAGTGCCATTTACATATAATAACCGAAAAAGACTGTAGACTTACTATATTTATAAATTTGGTGTAATACTAGTATTAATTTGACCTATTTGAGGTTTAAATAGTTTTTTTTAATCATAATGGCCCACACACAAATGTTTTACTATCATTGTGAATGAGATAAATAGTTGCAAATGTTATTTTATAAATATAAATTGTGCAATAATTACAGACTGTGGGTACAAAGATCCCAGGAGGGATTCAGGAGTGAAACTGCAGACGCAGTTGAATGCAAAGGACAGATTAGGAAAACAAGCATCAAACCTGGGGCCCAAGGCGACGTTTCTGCTCTCCGCAGTCACAGGACAGATGATAATGCCAAAAGAAACAAAAGGGGAAATAGGATTCAATGCAAAGGACAGTGTCCAGTAAATCAGGACTAAACTAAAGATAATAAATGGTGTAATAAAGTCTAATAAATGACTAAATTTAGTGTGCATAAAACAATTTATGCTGTTAGTCACAAGTAAACCCTAATATTACAACAACAACAAAATATGTGTTTACATGTGCATCTTACATAGCATAGTTACTAGGCAATGACTAGTCATTTTACTTGATTGATTATGATTTTAAGTAGTAAAAATAACTAGTAACTTTTTGAAAAATCGCATAATTGTGTGGAACTACAAAACTGTAAAAGATTATTTCTGCACCTCGACTTCCACTCATCATCCGACTTCGAGCGGTTCTTACGTGCCGCCCTCTGTTTCTCCTCCAGTCGCTTCTTCTCCTCGCTGGCCAGGTCTGGGATGACCAAAAAAGGAAGTTGAATCTCTGAATATTTCAATGTTGCTGCTTTGCGAGAAGTTCTATAGATTTCGAATATTACATCATAAACACAGCAATGGCACAAAACTGTCCACAGAAATATAGAGACACATACCGATATCTCCGTTCTCCATGGCCCGTATGTCTGGCCTCAGTCGGCTGTCCGTTTTTGGGATGACCGTTTCAATCTCTTTGTCCAGCTCGTTGAGTTGCATTGCGAATGTAGTGAAGTTGTACATCTTTTTATATGCAAAAAATATATATAGGAAAAATGAAAAAAATATAATAGAAATGTTCAATTGACAGATTTTGTGGCATAATGTTGACTACCACAAAAATTAATTCTAACTCGTCCCTTTTCTTTGTGTCAAATCACGTCAACAGATATTGTTCACCTCTTGCAGCTATACTATTGAAACCATGATGTTATGAACATTCATAAACTGGCCTCATTCACTTGCATTGTTTTTTTTAAAGAAAAGGAGGGACAAGGTATCTTAGAGCATCAATTATTCTGGAACGGACCTCGGTAGAGTTTGCTGGTCTAGGTGCTATTCTCCAGAGCAACTGACTTCCTGGGATCACATCCAGTGAATCTCCACCTGGTTGAGGTGATTCTTCTGATTCTGATGTCTGAGAGAGCTGAAACACAAAGAAAACAGTTATAAAACATGTACTGTATCTCTCACATTTAGTCTTATTAGTCTGGCACCATGACAATAGACGGGTATCTTGACGAATGTTGTATGTAAACGTTCAGAAACACCTGTTTACTGCTTTTCTTGTCTTCCGACGCTTTCTTATCATTCTTCTTTTGAGTTTCGAACAGAACTGGGTCGACTATGTACATGCACTCCGTCCATTTCCCGTAAAGAATGAAAACCTTCTTTTTGCTATGTGGAATTAACAAACAATAAATGTAAAATAGCGTGGCCTTGGTGTGAACAATTATCTTTGAAATTAAACTCTCAAACCACTGACCTCTTGTCCAGGATGTAGCCTTCAACCTTATGTAATTCTTTCCCAAAAAGGCCACATGGTTTGAAAGTCAAGCAGCATTTTTCACCAGTTCTATTGGCATATATCAGTCAAAATAATCCGTCATTAGTCAACTTTGTAAAGTGAAACCAGAACTACATTTACAGAAGAGTCTGGTTGATACCTGTGGTTGATAACCTCCATACTGCCATACTGTTCGATCCACAGCTGTCCCACGATGATGTTGTGGACACAACACGTGGGGTTCGTCCATGTGTACGCCTCATTATGCCTGTAACGAGTTTTCATATATGACATTTACTAAAACACTGTGTCTCTAACCGGGTGTACGCATTCATTTGTTTTCACAAACAAATCATGATTGACCAAAAACTTTCGTACCAAAAGTTATTCTATATTTAGGACATTTTTTAGAAAAATTAAATCACACACATGCAAAATTCTTGTACTCTTGGAGGGCTAAAAAATGTTTTTAGAAGACATTTTTAGGGTTGCGAAGGGACTGAACATTTCAAAAAAGTTTCAGAAATGTTCCAAACATTCTTGCAACTCTAAACTTTATACACATTTTATATTTTATTTATATTTAATCTTAAATATATTACATCATATACTAGGGAAGGATAAGGATAGCTTCATAAAATATGAGCTGTGAGGTTTCACTCTATAACAACACCGATGTGAATTTGTACAGCTGGCTAATTAGAGGTCTGTAATCTGGGTCTTTATAGAAAGTGTTAATTGTGTTTGAACTGTTTTGAGGTTGTGTGGAATGCCCTTATCTAAAAATGGTTCAGCCATGTTTTATGCAAATGACTAGCCTCAGGCACCTAGTGGCTCATTTAAAATACACCAGATTTCTTAACATTATGCTGGGTTCACGCACGCCATGTCGTAATTACTGTAATTATAAGATGACAACTGGTGACATTGAAATTGTAAGTCATTTTCAAAATCAATTGTGTTTTATACCCCATTCCACACTCCACACGGTCTGAATCTTACCAAATTAAGTTACTTTTTTTTTTTCATACCAAAAAATGAAAAACTAAACGGACTCAGACTTGAGCCTTGGGGGACACCCAAATTGACCAGTTAACAAATCTTTAAACAAATGTCCTTTTTTTGTAGAACTAAAATAGCACATTATTGCTCTTACAGTACAATGCTTACATGGTACATGTTGGAGCTCTCAGAAAATTCAGTTTGCAAGTTGTAATTACGATTTTTACAAGGTCGTGAACTCTTTTTACAAGTCAGAATCTCACAACAATTTTTTTACAACAATTACAACAATTCCACCATGGTGTGAAAACACTAAGAATGAGGTTAAGAACAAATTCATGTCTGTACGCACATGTGAATTAGGTGAACATTTTTTCATGAAAAATTCTCCTGTGCATACAAATACAAAATAGTCCACGCAATTATTAGCAAATGAGAACCAATGTGCAGATATTAGTCCATATGTGCTCCATCGCCCATGCTTACTTGGGAAGTTCTAGAGTGATGATGCCCTTAGGTTCGGCCTCCACGCTTTTGCCCCAGAACTTCAGTTTGGGGTAGATGGAGCCATGAAAGACAAAGTCCTTCTGCATTCCCTCAGCATGGAAGGCGCTGACGGGAGGATGGTGGCTAACTTGTTCCGATATCAGCCGGAAACCAAGATCATCCCTGAAAGTTGAGGAAAAAAACATGGTAACTATACCCAAGAGCAAAACACACAGATATATTGATATTCACACACTAAGGGGAAAAAGTTACAAATTAACAGTCAGAAAAAGAAAAAAATTTGTGGGCAAAAAAGGTCCATTGCCTATTCTCAATAGTGTAGCATTGTATGAAGCAAAACGCACACATAAGTCCCTTTAAAAACAAAAAAACGTTCTGTTAGTCAATGTGATGAATTTGAACTCGCTGTGAAATCCGTTTGGGAAATCTTTTGACCCTGTGTGAAATTGATTCATACTGAAATTACTGATTTGCCGAACAAGGGTAAATGTGACCGAACCATAATTCCAATGGTAATGCTAACAAATTAACATTCAATCTCTCACCTGACTAGCTCGTATGTTTCTCCTAGCAGGGGGTTGAAGGGTTTACCCGTCCTTTCCCACTGAGACGCCACGGCTGATACCGCAAATGCTGCCACACACTAGAGAGAAAACACGAATTCACTTCCTTAGACGATATTAGAAATCTATAGGTTAGACTAGCAAAATGAATTTTATTTATTTGACAAGATATTTAGTACAAGGTTAACTAATATTTCATATTTTAAGTCCAAAGATGATAAAAAGTTGGCAGATTAATTGGCCATTAGTTATATTTCATAGTCATGTTAGCTTGTCATGTTTGCTTGTCATTGAAAGTGTACATTGTTTTTTTTTACCTTCATTCTCTCAATAGAGTCGTCTGAAGCATTGGCCTGGTGGATGAGGTAAGTGTGCTCCATATATTCTGTTAGCCTTTGTAGAAAGCTTAGCGGCTCATTAAAAATAACCGGCATTGTGATCTTAGATAGCTCCTGAAAGAGAGATGGAGATATGGAATGAATGAAAAAAAAGAGTGTTTTGAATGAAAAAAAGACATTGTCTTAAAGTTGAAGGTTACATGATAGTAAAAACCTCACCATCCCGATACACTTCCTCAGTATGCTCCAGATACTGAAGTCATTTCTGGAGAACATGGGAGCTGGTAAACTCGTCCTGTGGAATAATTAAAAGTAACTGAGCTGTGCCTTTTCAGCTTCTGAAAAAATCCTGTTTTCATTAAAGGGACATTTCACTCAACATTATTTACAGTTCATGACAGTCTGCAGTGCGAGCTTCCTGTCATTATATAATGATGTATGCGCAGTAGCTCAAATGTAAAAGTAAATGTTCCCAATTGAGATTTTGCAAGCGAACCTAATTTTAATTCTTTATATAGATTTCGGCATCCAGTATAAGCGCAAGTGCCATTTTGATGAACAACACATGTCTTGCCTTTCTGTCGTAAACAAAAACAGTGTCAGCCTCATGTGTGAGGCCTCTCCCGCACATGCATCATTGTGTGACAGGAAGCTTGTGACAGGAAGCTCTCCAGACTGTCATGAATGAGCTTAGGACTGTTTCTCGAGGCTGTGGATTACAGGTAATAATGTTGTAAAAAAAAAATCAGTTTCCTGCATAGACCGATCGTGTCGCTTCATAAGACCTCAATGTAGCGTCAGGAGCCACTGCTATTAATTTAGTTTTGTCTGTATATGTTTTAACAGTTGCCATTGACTTGCATTATATAAATCCCCAAGGACCACGGTTTCAGCTAAAAACCTTCTTTACTGTTCTACTGAATAAAATAAAGAAGACACCTTCATCTTGGATGGTAGAGAGAGTGAGTAAATTAACAGTCAATCTTCATTTTTGGGTGAACTGTCCCTTCAGTTCCACTAAAATAATGAAAAACAGACTAGTTAACTGTTTCCATGTTAACTGGCATTATCATACAGATGGAACACGTCTAGACTGGTGTTATCAGACAGGTAACGGAAGCTTTATATCTTATTCAGCAAAGCAAGGCCAGTGTCCTGATCAGTTTCCGAATACTCAGGATACTCCAAAACCTTCTCTTTTACATCGTACGCATGGCGTTAAAGTATAAAGTAAATATTGTGAACGATATGAGAAGTTTCTAAAAAAGAGGGTATATATCAAAATATTTAATGGATAACAAGAAATTCACAACGCACGTGTGTGTGTGTGTGTGTGTGTGTGTGTGTGTGTGTGTGTGTGTGTGTGTATAGAGCACTACTCTAAATACAATATTATAAAATAGATTTATCCAGACATCAGATAAAAATACTCTATGATCGGATGTAAAGTCAGTCAACTATCCGCCAACAGGCCATCAGTCAACATGCCGAGCCTTAAAAGTTCAAATTACGGCGTTAAACTCGGCTACCTCATCAATCTTTTACTGTTTCATTATGAGCACCTCTTCTGGCCTTGGCTCGCTAAATTATTTACCACAAGACACAAACCAAAACAAAACAGAGAAGTTGCGTCTGAGAAACTGGACAAATAACAACAAAGCGACATTAAAAAACAAACTGGGCCGAATGTTACGTCTAAGATAACATTTAATTTTATACTCTGTACTTTTAAGTTTGCTTTTATTTAACATTTCCAATTACTTTGAACTTCCAACTTTAGGTAAATATTTATAAAATAAATACTTGCCATGAAAAGTTGGTATTGTAGTTTGTTTGTTCTGCATTCCTACCTGTGTTTCCTCACTCCATTAACTCTGGCCACCTCATCTTCATCCTCTTCCTCGCCACGTCGGTCTTCCCGGGACATCCTGCCACCGAGATGAGTTGGGACGCTGCAGTAGAGCTCGGATTTGAGGTCCTCTCCGTCTTCGTACGAGTGGCCGGCCGTCTCAAAACCGCTCAGCACGGTCTCAGTGTCCGAATCTGTGGCAACCAAGCACAAACAGACATGGCTCAGCGGGACAATGCCTGGCCGAAAGAAACAGGCTCTCAGAGGAAACCTGAGCAGGGGATCAGGTGGCGTTTCATGGAACAGGAAGTGACTGGACACATCACTGAGAAAGGTGGTTCATGATTATGAAGCTCACTCTGAAGATAGACTGTAACAGTAATTACACTGCAAGTTGTTGATAAGTATAAATTGGGCTCATGGTCTTTAATGATATTGTAAATCATGGATTTCATATGATTGTGTTATAGGAATAATGACGTAAATCTATATACTTATTATCTTGAGATAACTCATTGTAATAAAAGGTGAATCGTTGAGAACTTGGTGCACATGTGGGAAATGCAGGTTTGAATTCATTCTGCACAGTTTTATGATCTAAAACATTTTTATCACTACTATTTTATTCAATAAAAGAAGCAAATGGGTACACCTAAAACGTTACAGAAATTAGCATATTTACGTTTGCTTTTCATTTTAAATGTTCTTCATTACTATATCTGCAAAATATGATGTATTTTTTTACTTGTAAAACATGGAACAATTATTTAAAAGGTAAGCCCACCCGAAAATGAAATTCTGTCATTCCAAACCCGTAAGACCTTCGTTCATCTTCTGAAGATATTTTTGATGAAATCTGAGAGCTTTCTGAACTTTTAAGGCCCAGAAATGTAGTGAAGAGTTTGTTAAAATAGCCCATGTGCCTCCAGTGGTTCAACCATAATGTTATGAAGCGACAAAAAAACTACCAAAAATAACGGCTTTATTCAACAATCTCTTATCTTCCATGTCACTCTCTTAAGTTATTCCCTTTGTTGGGCTATTCACAAAATGCAGAGCTTCCGGGTTTTTATGGCAAAATTGTGGTGCTTTTTTCTTTGTAATCGCTAGATTACATGGCATGGTACAGAAGAGATTGTTGAATAAAGCCATTATTTTTTGTTTGTTTTTATGCACAAAAAGTACTCTTTTCGCTTGAAAAAAAAAAGGATGAACCACTGGTGTCACGCGGACTATTTTAACGATCTATTTACTACATTTCTGTAGCCTGACATCAAGATGTTGGGTCTGTGGACACACCATTGGCAGGGCTCAATCCGAGGGGCCGGATACATGGTTGTCTTTCAAATTCCCTCTGCATCCAATAGGATAGCGCTACAACCAACAAGAGCAACGAAGAAGGTGAAGCGGTTTTAGTTAGATTTAACTTTTGGCAAAACACATATTCCTTTTTTAAGAATGACTTCAGTGTCGTTCTTTATTCTTTTCTCAAAAAAAGTCGAGGCAAGACCGCTGTTCGCTAGCTTCTTTGTTTTCAAGTAGCATATGGAACCGTCCCCACTCTGCCATCATTATGTTAAGCCCCGCCCACCGACTCTATTCACGATGTGATTGGGCTGACCAGAGTTTGGCTTTTCAAGCTCGCAAGCCAACGGAGAGTTGCTAGATGACCCTGGCTGCAAATTACATTTACTGCCGGTAGGGTGCGTCTAGATTTCTAGGCTAACATTTCTGGGCCTTGAAAGTTACGGTGATGTTGCGGTCTATGGATGGCTCAGAAAACTGTCAGATTTTATCAAAAATATTTTAATTTGTGTTCCAAAGATAAACGTAGGTCTTACGGGTTTAGAACAACATGAAGTTGAGTAATTAATGACAGAATTTTCATTTTTGGTTGAACTAAACCTTCAAGGCATTCACTAGGAGTGCCGATAATTATTTTTATGTTATGGCCAATAAGCAATAGCCTAAATGGACGCTATTAAAATGATTATACACTTTAAATTATACAAGTGAACAAAAACATTTAAAAGCGTGATAGGCGTATGATAAGTAAATTAGGCATCATGTTATAATGTACCCACCAGACAGAGCGTCATAAAACTCGTCTTCACTGAGGACGCTGCGGGGCGACGATCCTTTGACAAGCGACTGCTCCAGCTCGTGATGTTCAGTGGCCAGCGTCTGCAGAGCCTCTGATAGGATTTTATTCTTCTCCACCTCATGCTCCAGTTTCAAACTGCGTGACTGGACAAACAGACACACTCAGAAATCCACTATGCAAAAAACTCATTGTGGAATATAATCTGGTAGATTTCTCATATCTGACCCAATGAATATGTTAGATTTATCTATAAGCTAGTGTGCTCCAAAAAATTTGCATTTAGAAGATGTAAGCATTCGAAACGTACAGTCTCTCACTTCCGCCAATACGGCTCAATGATTTTGATGACATCACTCTGCACTTCAGCTTCTTGTTAGATTTTCTGTCCAATCAAATGCTCTCTAGAATATGAATCGTCCCACCCCCACATTATAAATAGACGCTGAAGCTGCGGCTGAAATCGGTCACTTACTATTTTCTACATGGTGAATGGCACATAATTCATTAAATAGGGGATAGGGAACGATTCAGACTGCGTAAATATTTTTTCCATTGGGACAAATTAAGTTAGTGTCATGTGAACCGCCGCAGTGCACACACAGTCTTTTTTCGGTCCAGAGAAACTATAATATAGAGCGGATCATATGACCGAATCAGAGCAGAGACAACAAAACCCATTTTAATTCTGCACAAAATCCTATATTGTACAGTAATAATGGAGGAGATTAGGAGAAGAAACAGTTAGAGATTCAGTGGGCCTTTAACAGCAAAATATGTGATGAAAACTACATTTCCCTTGATGCTGTACAGAAAATTCCACCAAACAGAGAACCAGTGACAAGCAAATAATAATGCACTAATGCACTTATGGAAATGTGCAGCGCAGTAGATACATAATGGACATGTGCAGCGCAGTAGATACATACTCCTTCCTGTCTGGAGAAAAGCCCCAGGCACTGGTGCAGTGAGGAGCAGGTTTCACTGGAGGTTTCGCAGACCTCCTTCAGCTTCTGAACGACTGTCGCAGGAAATCCTTAAAAAAAAGCACTGTGTCTTTAAAAAACAGATCTACAGTATATGCAGTTTGGGCCATTAAAATGCAGCAGATGATTTAAGCCCTTACGTTCCTCCAGGCCATCTTCTTTCACCATGGACAGGAGGACCAACACATCAGCCTCCAATCTCTGATGGCACAACTCAGCCCGCTGCCAAACAAAAGAGGAACAAGACAAAAAAAAAAGGGATATTGTGGAAGAGAAAGGTTATGAGTATGACTGTAAGGAAAGGTATGGTTTAGTCAACTTTACTACTTCCTGTGGTTAAAGCAAAAAGGGGAAGTCAGAATTCATTTTCCTTTTACTGCAGAAATATATGAGCATGAGACAATATCTATTTATAGGTCTATATATATATATATATATATATATATATATATATATATATATATATATATATATATATATATATATATATATAAAAAATACACTCTTTTGTTTGAAATTGTGGTCTTGTTTTTTCAACATTTCATGGCATTTTAGTGTATGTACACACACACACAATATTTTACTGCTGTGTAAATTAAATATAAATTAATCCTTAGTAAAGCTACAAAAGTTATTCAGTCAAGAGCAATGCGCTGATTTGCTGCTCAAGAAACATTTATTATTTTGAATCAATGTTAAAGAGGATTCTTTGATGAATAAAAAAGTTCAAAAGAACAGTATTTATCTGAAATAGAAAGCTTTTGTAACATTATAGACTACCGTTCAAAAGTTTGGGGTCAGTAATAATTTTTTATTGGAAAAGAAATTAAAGAAATGAATAACATTTATAATGTTACAAAAGAGTCTATTTCAAATAAATGCTGTTCTTTTTTAACTTTATATTCATCAAAAAAATAAAATTGTACATAACTGTTTTCAATACATTGATAATAATAAAAATAAATGTTTCTTGAGCATCAAATCCGCATATTATAATTTCTGAAGGATCATGTGACACTGAAGACTGGAGTAATGATGCTGAAAATGTAGCTTTGATCACAAGAATAAATTGCATTTTAAAATATATTCAAATAGATACAAAAAAGTAATATTTTAAAATATTATTACAATTTAAAATAGTTGTTTTTATTGCTATCAAATAAATGCTGTCTTGGTGGGCATTAGAGACTTCTTTTAAAAACAGATTTTGAACGGAATTGTTTATATTAAATTATATTATATTATACTCTCATTTTTATTTTTATTAAAATGTTTTTTCCTGACTGAATATAGCTTTCCTTGTCCAGCCATCTTTGTCATAATTTCTGTAAAGATAAGGTTGTCACATGATAGTTTCAGAACATCCTCGTAGAAGAGGAAGAAAGGGCGGTCACATGCATTTTATCAGCTGATGTGATCGCCAAGACACACATTTCTCACCTGAAGTGAGTCAGAAAGCTCAATTACAGACACAATGTTGTCTTCCTCTTCCTCGCTGTCTGGGTCCTGTGAGCAGTAATGTGTGCTAAACGCTGAATGTTCCTCTATGGCCTCCAGCCATCTCTGAAAAATAACAAACATTTACATAATACTCTCCACTCCAGAATTAAGAAAAGGAGCAGAAAGGAATCTCACTTTTCTGGTGTCTTCGGGGTTGTTCTTCTGTGACACTTTGAAATGGTGAACACTGTCGTCAAAGTATTTGACCGTGAAATAGCAGTTATCCTTCGCTTTAATCTGAAAGTTGCAAAGAAAAGCAGTTTTGCAAGCTTGTTCAAAATCCCACACAACATGATTCGGCATCTTATGATAAATCATAAAATGGTTATTACCATGCACTGTGCTTGTGTTAGCGGTTTGGAAACTTGCCGGCGAGTGCTTGAATCTGCATCGGACCTTGGTGAGTTGAAAAAAGGATGAAAAATACAGTTTTCAAAAAAATGTTATGCAACTTTTGCTAAATATGTCGAATTCCATCAATTTTGCTATCATTCAATGTTATTATATATTATAACATTGTCATTATCATTGTCATATGTCATTATATTTTGGGAATAGAGGCAGATACTCACTGTTTAGGGTACCATGACAAGACTCCATCTTGAAGAACTACCCAGTAGGAGTGCCAGCCAAAGAACCTTGAGCTCTACAATAAATTAAATAAACAACAAAGAAATTCAAGAACAGAAAGAATAAAGAAATAAAAAGAATAAATATAGAAAGAAATAAAAAAATACAGAAAAAACAGAGAGAATAAATAAAGAATAAATTAATACATAAAGAATACTTTATATATATATATATATATATATATATATATATATATATATATATATATATATATATATATATATATAAAAACAAATAAGCAAATACAGAAAGAATAAACACAAATAAATAAATAAAATAAATTCAAAAAGAATATGATTTAATACATATTTTATAATAATTAAAGTATTTCTATTCCCATAATAATAAAATTATATTAATAATAATTCATAAATAAAACATCATATTAATTATTTGTATTTCATTAATAATTAGAATATTCCTAATTGCATAATATTAATAAATAGTAAAAATTATAAGTTGATTTGAATAAAAAAAAATTAATACAAAAGGGACGGAACTTTTGAACTAGCTGAAGATGTCCAAATTTTTTATTTAAATATTTTTAAAAATCAGCTGGGTTTTTTTGTCTTTTGGACTTAAACGTAAACATATTTTATGTGAAATCTCTTATTCTGGACAGCACTAAATAAAAAATAACATGTTTTGCATGATTTATCTTATTTTGTTAAAATTATTCAAATTTTTACAGAGTCTGCACGTGGTTCACATACTTTTTTTGCAACTGTAAATACAAATAAATAAATACAAAAAATAAGCAAATACAGAAACAAATAAATGTAGAAAGAATAAATTAAATAAATAATAAAAACAGAAAGAATCAATAATACAGAATGAATAAATGCAGAATACAAAAAGAATAAATAATATATATATTATTATGTTTGATAAAGCATACCTTCCAAAGAGGACCCTCGAATGTTTTAACATGTCGCGTCATGCCCTGTACAAAGTGATCATAAATGAGTGTAAATTATGCTAAATATCAGTGTTATGATATATGGTGATGGACAAGGTATTTTTTGAAACCAGCCGCACAAGTTATGATAAAAATATTGCATACATTTGTGACACTCTTACATCAGAACGGTTCAGTTAAATGAACCTACTTTCACAACATTTCCTGCAATGATCTGCTTCATTTCAGCATCATTAGCCAAGTCAAAAACAGTCTGATCTGAAAACAATTATGCAAAAAGAACATCAGCATGTTATGAGTGACCACAAAAGATGATTCATAAATCAATGGGACTGTACAGTAACAAAACTGAAACAGAACATTTATAGAACTGCACAGGTAATTGAGCATATAATGAGTTAATATGATGTTGAAAATGATGGCACACTAAGTTGTCGCCCAGTACCGTTTTTGTTCTTGACGTTCGGGTTGGCCTTGTGCTGCAGGAGTTTGACGGCACACTGCTTCTGACCCCTGTAAGCGGCGCAGTGGAGCGGCGTGTTTCCCAGCAGGTCCATGCAGTTTATGTCCGGGGGTTTCTTCATGTTTAGCTGCACAATTAAGAAGATAGTTATTATCAGCGTTTAAACAACGTGAAATGATGTAGACGTCTTTAAAATGGTTAGGCAAATGTTACCAGTCTAGTGAGGGTAGCTATGGCCCCTTCCCGCGCCGCCTCCAGCAGCTGCTCCTCTAGTTTCCTCTCTTCAGTCCTCTCCGCAGCTAGTTAGTAAACAAGTATTAGCAATAATTTAGGAACAAATTATTCGGCACTCGGCAGATTTTATCCAAAGCACCTTCAGCACACATTTAGTAGAGGGACATTTCATGCAGTTTCAGCATGCTTACCCTCCAACATGCTTTTAATCTCAACGCTCTGAGTAACATCTTTAGGTATCTGCGCCGTCCCGTTGATGACAAAAGGACAAGCGTCATATTGAAGAAGCAACATGACAACCTCCTAAACAGCAAAATCAGCATTCAGCATTCAGAGACCAATCAGTGTTCGCCATTCAGCATACATCTGGTATTCAGAATTCAGTTGAGTAGCTATTTCGGTTAAAAACATAATATTCATTATAAATATTTTATTAATAATTAATATATTACTATTTATATAATATTAATAATATTCATGAAATTACTATTATTGTAATTATAGATTGTATAATAATAACATTTAATTAATAATTATTGTTTTCTGTCAATAAATGTAAAAAAATATATATTCATGATAAGTATTTTATTAATAATTAGAAAATTACTAATTATATGATGATGATAATAATAATATAATTACTATTGTTGCAATTATAGATTGTTTAATACTAATAATAATAATAATAATACATTGTTTTATTAATAATAATCATTATTACAATTGTTGTTGTCATATTTATGCCTAGTTCTTTTGTCAATAAAAGTAAAAACCTTTTTATATATATTCATTATGAGTATTTTATTAATAATTGGAATATGTCTAATTGCATAATAATAAAATAGTATTAACAATAAATTATAAATAAAACATAGTAGTATTTAGTATTTCATTAATAATTAGAATATGACTAATTGCATACTAATAATAAATAGTTATAATTAAAAAAATGATTGTAATTTTAAAATACATAAATTGTAATTATTATAATAGTAACATCATAATAATAAATTGTTTTTATTATTATTATTATTATTATCATCATTAACCATTGTTGTTGCAATATTTATTCCAAGTGGTTGTCAATATGACAATAAAAACATATTATTCTTAATGAGAATTTTATTAATAATTAGAACATTACTAATTACATACTAATATGAATAAAAATATGCCAATAAAAATATATATTAATTATTAGTATTTTATTTATATTCAGAATATTACTAATTGCATAATATGAATAATTAATAATGATAAATTATAATATTACTAATTAAATATGTCAATAAAAACATAATATTCATTATTAGTATTTTATTAATAATTAGAATATTACTAATTGCATAATACTATTAACAATAATAATAAAGAGTAATAATAATAAAATGTATATTATTGTTATTAGAAAATGTATAATAAAACATAATATAAATTGTTTTATAATAAATTACTATTGTTGTCATATTTATGCCAAGATTTTTCAAGTCAATAAAAACTTAATATTCATTATGAGTATCTATTAATAATTAGAATATTACTAACTACATAATATCAATAATAATAATAATAATAATAATAATAATAATAATAATAATAATAATAATAAATGTAATATTATTAATACTTATTAATACAAATATTATTAAGTAATTGTAAAATGTATAATAATTAACAATACATAATTGTATTAATAATTATTAATACTGTTTTTTTTTATATTATATTATTTATGCCAAGTTGTTTTATGATCTGAAAGGTTGCAAATGTATTTCTATCCTTGTTTTGGACAGTCTAATTGTTGTTAAAATGTTGGGTGCTATTTTCTTTAAGAGACCCTCTAAATGGGGACATTTATCCATCAAATAACCGGAAATAACTGCTTATTATCCATAGTCTCAGTGCATATTACTTTTCTCCCTGTGAATGCTGCTTTATGAAGGGCCGTGTCTCCAACATTATTTGGCACGTTGGCTTCTGCTCCAGCCTGTAGGAAGCACAGAAGAGCTCAAATCAGAAACTCTCACAAAGCCCTTCTTCCAATCTAATTCTTCTCATAAACATACACATTGCACACACATATACAGCTATGAAAAAAAAGAGACAATCAATCTTAAGTGGTCTCTTAATTTTTTCCAGAGCTGTTCATCAAAATTATATCAAAAGACTGAGATCAATACCTTCAGTAATGCTTCAACAACATCCTTGTGTCCGAAGTAACTGGCCAGATGAAGAGGCGTCCAGCCATGATTTGATTTGCTCTTGCCTGAAACAATGCAATGCCATTAGAAGTACTTAAAAAGGTCTAGAAAGATATGAACGGCCAATGGAAATGTGTCGCACCTTTGCAGTTGATGTCGATCTTAGCCTCCTCCTTTATCTTGGACATCAAAAGCTTCTGGATACCTTCTAGGTTCCCGTTCCTGGCATCCCTGAGGAACTTCTCCTCCGGGTCCAGCTCATCCATGGCTTTACCAACAAAACAAACAGAAAAGCATTACAAACCATAAATCTGAGCCAGTAAGTGTGAAGAAGGGAAGGACTGCGAGACATTGTAGCTGAACACTTCAAGATACTGTGATGTTGTGAAATCCATTGTCATTTTTATTAGCCTTAAGCGAAAATTTTGAGGGCAAATTCTTTGAATTGACTGCCATGTGATTTCCTTGTTTAGTTTGGAGGAAAAAGATGACAAGCACATGACACCGCTTCGATACGCAGGAATTTTCATACAAAATAGAGCAGGAATCTATTCATCATGGTATTGGATTGCATTATATGTTTTTGGTTTACTCTTTATTTTAAGGTGTCAGTACAATTACAGTGTAATAATTATACATTTAACAAATAACTAAATGTTCTTACTGTAGTTAGGATGAGGGTTTGGTTTACAGAAAATAAATTTCTGCTTTACAGAAAATATATATTTTGAAATATTAATGTTTTTTTAATTTGTGGCAGAAACAAACTCTTATGACTTTTACCATGACAGGAAAAAGTCAAAACTGTGCCAGTCAGAATTGTGAGATAAAACAAACTTCCATAAGTATGAGCCCCATATTCTTCTATATATGGGTGATTATATGATGTAGGATAATATTTTTTCAAATGGTTATATACTTTTTATTATTTTAACAATTTGCTACTTATTGTCATGGATCACAAGATGTTGCAGGCCATAACAATACAATATTTTCTCTAAAAAGTGCCTTGTATAGCTGAAAATCATGATTTCTTATTCTTGATTTTTTTCCCCACCATGTATTATTGTGTAATCAAAATATTTTATTTTACTTTTGGCAATATCTCATTTATTGTATTTATAAAAGTACTAATTAGTCATTTTCCTAATTCTACAACATTAAATTGTACAACAACAGCTTTTATCTTGTAATCACAACTGCAAAAATGTGTGTCCATAAATCTTGAGTAAATTATTTTACCGTACCACACTTTGCCTTTAAATTGGCAGAATTATGTCCAACAACAGCAAGATACAGGAATTTATGTCACTTTTCCTCACTGATAAGATCTGAAGCATTGAAATGTGTGTGCGCTATCTCAAAGAAAATATTTTAATCTAAAAAGTTCTTACACCAAGTTATTTTGTAAAATGTCAAAATTGTTTGTGTCACACAATGTTAAAAGAAAAACAGAATCTATCACTGATTACACAGTGAGTTGTTTAAAAGTCTTTTAATCATGATTTTATTAGTGCTCTGTGCTAGCTTTATGCTAGCAAGTAGAGTTTTTAGCTAAAAAGATTAAAATGGCAAATTCTGTAAGGGTAGAGTAACATTGTTGACAGTATGTGACAGAATTGTCAGTTAACGGAGTTGACAAAAACAATACTGTAAAGAAATCTGTTTTTCGTTAAAAGTAACAAAACTTGTGTTTGGCAAGCACTAAATTATTAAAATTGTATATTGTTTTCAATAAGATAGTGGAAAGCATTTCTGTTTCGTTTTTCCCGTTAACTTTTTTAAATGTTTTTTGCAGTTTTTGCATTTCAGAGACGTCGATGTACAACAGCTACTGAACCATCCATGAAAGAAAAATGCCTTGGTATGTAGATTAACAACATCACTTTTAACACAATAACCGTTTGGTAAAACCATAAAGCTTTCTTTGTGTTGAATGTAGGTCAGTAGCCTAACTAGTATATTTACGCCAAACCAGGTCTAAACCACAATTTAACCGAATAAAAGTGGGAATTGACAAATAAAAATAACCTGGTTGTGTTTCCAAGACAACTAGATCAATAGACTATCCACGGCATAGGCTACATTAAATTGCAAAAGCTGCAGTAGGCCTACATTTTTTTTTTCCTTCAATGAAAGTTACACCAAAAATTTATGAAAGCGCGGTGCTTTTGTAAGTTACGCCTATAACGGCTGAAAGATGAACAACAGTGAAGATACAATTTTACCGTATACATAAATTAATGCACAAAAAGTGGACTCAGCAAAATCATGTTACTGTCATGTGACTTTAGACCTCTCAAGTCTGGGCACGAACCTGTCTGAGATAAACATCACCAGAAGTTTTCAACTTGATCAACCGTCTTCATTTTATTGCTTCATATCCTTGAAATAGTAAAGACAACTGAGACTTAAACGATAAGATAAACCCTATGCAACGCATAGAACCGGTTCTATACACCGACTCCTTTTCATTTAGAGCATTGGAGATCTTGTCAGCAGGATGTGGGTTTATTATGACTTTAAGGCTATTAGGTGAGAATTTGGACATGAGTTGCAGTCAAAAATAGTCGATATGCATAATTAAAAATCCAAAAACTATTATAGCCTATATACAATGCAAGTCTAATAATCATAAGGTTATTCATTAAAAATATATTCAAATATTTTACTTAAAAAAAGTAATATAAAGAAGACTTGCCTGTTTTTGAAAGTTAAAGCATGACTTGAGTTTCGAGACACGCTAACATCCCTAATCCAGAATCACTCCGGAATAAAAACTAAAAATACATTAAAAAAATACTTCCATAAATTATGCTTTATCATAGATTTGACAAAGCATGTGATGCACGCTTCCTGTTTGTGTAACTCACACATGTGAGTCTTTCCTAATAGTGCAAGGTTCTTTACAAACATCTTCCATAAACATTTTACAATCTGTTGTGCAACTACACACAGAATGTGCGCGTGCCGCCTCTCGCGAAATGAACCCAAACACAAACTAACATGATCATACGGCAGTATGTAAATGACCAGCTGACTGACAAAACAAATGATGACGATGCAATTCCGGTTTCGACAAAAACATTAAATATATACGATAAAAGTCTACAACAACAACACTCCTCCTCCCTCCTTTTCCCTCCTCCTCCTCCTCTTTCCCCTACTACTACTACTACTACTACTACTACTACTACTACTACTACTACTACTAATAATAATAATAATAATACATAAATATATACAATGTCACAAACATACATTTGTCGTTGACGACTTTTATTTTGAAATGTCTTGCGGAAGTCAGTCAGGTTCGTCCGTCCATCAGCATGGAGGGATCCACAGGGGACGGCGTGTCAGCGCCTTTACCTGGCCGATGTGCTTTTTATGTAGTAAAAAAGAAACGATACTGCAAAATGATTGTTGGAAGTGGGAAAACCTTCTGCGGGGAACATGCAAATGCTGTATGTTAGTGAAAATACGTTCTAATGTACATGTTATCCTGCTCTGAATGAACGCGCTTCTTCTTACCTTGCTCCCATTAATACTAGTTTATCAAATAAGTAACTGTTTGCTTAAACTTTGTCATTTTCATATAGGGAGAAGAGAGTGAGAAAAAACGAATCCCCTGTCCTTTGGACCCAAAACAGTAAGACCTTTCTCAGTAAGACTAACTCTTCTGAAAAGTTTGAAGAGGTTTCTGTAGTCAGAAGTATAAACGTGGAACTTGTAGTTCAGTGCAAATAGTTCTGGAAATTCAATAAATCATTTTAAATCGTGTTAAATATTTAATATGAATACTGACTAATTTAGTGAATTATGACTAATGTGTCAAACTGTTTTTCAGTTCCATCTTTGTCACCACAGTCAAGATAGAAAGGTTACTGTGTATTATACTGTAAAAAAAAAAATATTTTCAAAATATTATACTTTCATAAATGTCTGACTGTTGACAAAAATGACAGCTATGAAACCCAAAAGAGGAGTATTTAAATTAACCAATAAAACCAAAGATACATATTTATTTTATGTTTGTGTTATGCATATTTTTGATTGTGACACACACACACACACACATATATGCTGTCATTTAATTAAAATGAACTTATTAATCACACATTTCTGTAATTGCAATTAAAAAATCTGCATTTTTAATATTTTTGCTATTATAATTTTTTACTATTATTAAATTAATGTATAAACAGCTTAAATAGGGTATATTTTTACTTATATAATGCTGGTCAGTTAGTGTATACATTGTATACAAGTTTTTGACCAATATTTTCCACTTCTGATGTCATTTCTAGCAAGAAATTACTATTGTAGTAATTAAATATTTCTTTAGTTCTCACCAAAGCTCTCTCTTTTTTGCTGTAGATCATTAAACTGTTACGCTGCCTTAGAAGTCTTTCCAAAATTCGTATTGTGAGTTGCCTTCATGCACAAACGTCTTACAAGTCATTGTCTAATAAGGCAGCGAAGAAACAATTCAGCACCCTAGGTTTCTCGGACGCAGCCATAGACAGGACATTCATAGACATTTTCTTTTGTCTTGTCACGCTTGAATGGTTTTAAAAACATTTGCATGAATAAGAGCGTGATCATATTATGTCACGGTACTCAAATGATGACAGAAAAAACGTATCCTCCATTAATGGTGTTAAATAGTTTTAACGTGTTAAACTGAATAATTTTTATGCATGCGTTAACTGGCTAATTTTGAAATTGAAACAAAAACCATCTCTCTTTTTCTAAACAGCACTGTATTTGAAGATAATTTGGCTAAACATCTGAAGAAATGTAACTCGAAGGAGAAACCAAAACCTGTATGTATGAATAACTCCACCAACCCTTATCTCTCAAGAGTAAATTTCATAGCACAGTTCTTCTGCTAATAACTGCTATGTTTGATTTGTGTATATCAGATTTATTATGTGAAGGACATCAATGCTGGGTGTGCAAGTGAAGACGAAACCATAGAAGAGGTAACCGTACTGTCTATGAGCATTTATCTAAATTTCATAGCTTTAAAGGTAGGGTAGTTAGGAATGATCTAAAACACTTTTGTGCAAATTTGTTTAAACTTTCTTTATATGTCAATACATAATTAAAATGTAAGTACTCTTAAAAAGAGAGTATAAAAATCAATTAACTCTAGACTGTTTAATCTGCAACAAACACTGCTAATTGCAACCCTAGGAAGAGCAAAAGCATTCAAAATGCACGGTGCTGGGTTTTGCAGTCAGCGAAGCCAAACAATGCAAAAAAATGAAGACACTAGGCCTACATGTAAAGGCAAAAGTCTTTAGATAAACAATGAAATCAAACGCAAGTAAATATGGGCTTGGCTTTCCAACGATGTCGAGAACTAAGGGACCTAAAAGGGCTGAAAAATTACTCATTGCTGACTGTATTTCTGCTGGACAGGTGATCTATCATTTTGATTATACATTTTTTCAGTTTATGTTTTCATGAAGCATGTATAACTACTAACTAGCACATGTAGCTGCATAATATAGCATAACATTACTTAGCATAAAGTTAAAATGTTATACACTTAGCCATTAGTAGAGATAATAAATACTCAATATGCTTAGCTCAAGTTGATCGCTGTTGTGTTGAATTGCGCAAAATGTAACTTTAGATAACAAAATGCATGTGTAAAAGCTAGTACACCGCATCCAGGAACTTTTTTTTAGAACTAATCGGCAATGCTTTCATCATGAAAACTCTTACATGCAAAACACAGTATATGTTATGAATCTTACGCGAAATTCCTCTTCATCACAGTATAACTGATGTTATTGGGGGGGGGGGGGGGGGGGGAATGTTAGCTTTTAGCTAATTTTAGCTTTGCCTTATAAATATAATTAGCTCGTTACCGAATTAAACAAAAATATATTTTAAAAATGTCCAGTACCGGTATTCTAGCTTGATAGTGAGTACTAAAAGACATCTTATTTGTTTATATTCATACTGATAATTGTAGATTTTTTATTACATGTGATTCTGACATGATGTCACTACATGCACACCGCTCCTCTCAGGTAAATAATGCGTGTTCCAGCTGAGCTGTCGCCGGTCGGTTTGGCGCGTTCATGTATTTTGGGGGCGTGGCTTTGGAAAGAGCCCAGAAGGGAGAAGGTGGAGTGAATGGAAATAATGAGCTGTCTTTAAAACAGTCGTGAGAGGTCCACAGACACTCAAATTTTATACTTTCTTTTTTAGAGTACTTACATTTTAATTATTTATTGATAGATAAAAAACGTTTAAACAAATTTGGAAAACAATTTTTTTAACCAATTCTTACCTACCCTACCTTTAAAGAAGATAAGTGCTTAATGATGTGTTAATGCAGGTATCCATTGCCGATCGATCCAAAGAGGAATTGGATGAGTTGATTGTGAAACTCAAAACTGCATTACAAGGTAAGCAGCTGTCATTTGGGTTTTATCACGACTATCAAATCTGTTTATGTTATTCATTCATTTGATGCCAAAAGACATTATGAACAAATAGGGGAAATAAGAATTGGTGGCTTTGATGTTGGAGGGATTAATGTCATTTTTGTGTAATTATGAGGTATGTTTTCCTCAGGTCTAAATACCAAACTCGTTGAAAAAACACTCTCACATTCTGCTCTATATGAGCCTCTAAATGACCCAAAAAATGGAGATTCTGCTTTTAAACACCTCAAGCAACAGGTAAATCATTCCAGAACTATACATACTGTACTTTATATCAGGGATGGGCAACTAAAGTTCTACAGGGCCACTGTCCTGAAGAGTTTTGCTCCAACCCTGATAAAAACTCATTTGCTTGAAGCTTTGGTTGAAACCTCATTAGTAAAGACGTATCATCTGCAGGTTTGTGCAGGTTTGATATCATATCATCTGATTTCACAGGCTTCGATTCTTGGAAACATGGAGATTTTGGAACTGCTCAGTCCAAACAGATGCTACATAGAGTTTGGGGCAGGGAAGGGAAAACTGTCACATTGGATTCACATTGCACTTAAAGCAGCTGAAAATGTCCATTTTTTACTTGTGGAAAGGTCCAGCACTCGCTTTAAGGTTTGGTGTCCTTTGCATGAAGCTATCCTTTCCTCAAATACAGCAAAATATTGTTCTTTCTGCTAGAAAGTGAGGTTCAATTTGAATTTGATGCGATTTTTAAGGTAGATGGCAAGCACAAAAATGCAGACTCGACATTTGATAGGCTTCAGGTTGATATTCAGCACCTTGATTTACGTGAGTAAGCTTCTAAAACAGGTCCTTATGATGTTAATATTGTTTTTCAGACTTTTTCTTTGATCTTCTCATAAATAATATTTCCCCTTTGTACCTTTCAGGGAAAGTTCCTCTCCTGAGAGAAAAGCGACTTCCTGTTATTGGTGTTGGGAAGCACCTCTGTGGTGCAGCAACTGGTAGACTAGAATTCAATAAACATAATAATTGTCATCGTGGTATCAGTCCTGCAAGATTGATGTAGTATCAACTTGTCTTCACAGATCTGGCACTTCGCTGTTTATTTGAGCACAACTGCATTGACAAAGATGATGACCCTCCAACCAAGCGTGTAAAACTTAATCAGACGGAGGGTGCTGGTGATGATATGAAGCCTGTTCCCTCAACCGAAGGCAGGGAAACTGGTGAAGGACTCATAGTGTCAGGACTGGCCATTGCTCTCTGCTGCCACCACCGTTGCGACTGGAGTCACTACGTGGGAAAAGAGTTCTTCAGGCAGAAAGGTCTTGGACCGGAAGAGTTTGCTGCTTTTCAGCGCATGTCAAGTTGGGCCACTTGCGGGATGAGAAAATTCAGCTCCAAGATAACAGAAAAAACAACTGAACTTAAAACCGATGAAGAGGAAGAACACGAGATGAGCGAGGAAGCTCTGCCAGACACTCTCAACGGGTGAGTTTTCTGCTGATCGACCAATAAGTATTATGTTAAGCTCATGATTTCATTTGTTAACATTCCCTCTTCGCAGTTTGATGTCAGTTGAAGATCGAGAACAGATCGGACGGCTTTGTAAGCATCTGATTGACCATGGAAGAGTGTATTACCTCCAGCAAAAAGGCTTTGAAACCAGTCTGAGATACTACACAAGCAGAGATGTGTCATTGGAGAATGTGTTATTAACTGCCATTCCCACTGACAATCAGAACAGAGATTCTTAAGACAAACAAGCACAAGTGCAGGACACATATCCTTCATTTTATTTGATCAATGTTTATGGATTTTATTGTAGTTCATCCACAAACATTAGTTATGACATACTAGCAGGAAGAAGCAACTCAAACAAATGACAGGCAACAAAACATTTAAAAGAAAGAAGTGCTCTTCACAGGACTTGGGGGGACAATACTTGACATGATGGACTGGAAGATCAGGCCAAAAGGCAGATGAGCAGACAGAAGCCAGCATGCAAGTCACAAAGACGATGCGGTCTCTGACGCGACGTCCAGTGTCAGATTTAGCACTGACATGAAATTTTGGGATCCTGCAATAGACATTTAACGCAAAAGTTGGTCATTAAGAGGCTCTGAAGGCTTTCATTCCAGTTCTGTTTTATTTATATGTTTTATAATAAAGTTCTGCTACACTTTCGGCACACAATACATATTGAGTATGGCATAACCTCTTTTCCGGGCTTCTTGGATGTAGTAGTGCATGAACTCGCGACCAAACATCTCCCTGTCATTCTCTTCCTCGTCTACATCCTCTTTTAAATCAGGAAGCATCACGTCATATGTCAAAGGATTGTCTCGGAAATTCACAAACCTGCAGAGAGCATTTTAAGCTTAGTAATCATAATAATTTGTAAAATACGGTCCATGAATGCTTTGCCAATGCATTGCAACTCAGTCCTCAAAGAACTTACATTTGCATATTTGCTTTCATGGAGCTTTTTATTGGTCTCCAATAACGTTATACAAATTAAACAAAATACTTAGTGCTTACCTGAGGTTACTCATCCCCTCCATAAGCGTAGGTATGTCTCGTAGTTTATTTTTGCTAAGAACTAGCGTGTCCAGGCTTTGCATGCGACAGATGTTGTCGGGCAGGTACTCTAGTTCATTTCTCGGGAGCCACAGGGTGTGAAGTTTTTCCATTCTAGATTAAAATATGACTAATGTCATTGCATCCATTAAAGGGCATTGACAGAAAAAAAATGGTATTTACCTGTGAATATCTTCTGGCAAACTCTCCAACATGTTGCTGCCCATATCTAGCCACTCGAGAGAAGGAAGGTTGACCACACAATCTGGAATGGTGGTGAATTGGTTCATGGAGAGGTCCAAATGATGCAGCTTTTTAAGATTGCTAAACTAAGGAAATTCAGTTTAGAGTAAATACAGGTGATGGGTATATAGGGATATCATATCTAGACAAAATATGCGGTGCATATTGGCGTTTATTGTTATTAATACCTGGGTAGGCAGCTCATCCAGATCTTGATTCATTGCAAGTTCTAGTTTCTCCAGATTTTCACAACAACAAAGTTCTTCTGGTACGTAGCTCACTCTGTTATAGCTCAACAGCAGCTCTCTTAACCGAGTTAATTTGCCTGTTGGTTTTAAGAACATATTTGAGTTACTTTAAAGAAAGTCATCAAAGTTCATCCAGATTCCACCCATTTTTTTACTCACCAATCTCTTTGGGAATCTCTGTGACTGAATTACGAGACAAGTCCAAGACTATGAGACTCTCAAAGCTCGAGATGAACCGTGGGATTCTTTGAAGTCCTATTCGGTGTAACTGCCATTCTTGAATCTGGGAGAGATGGACTAGAGCTGGAGGAAGAGTCTGCAGAAAGGGTCAAGGTGCCAAGAGTTGAGGACTAAACACTCAATACATTTTTTGTTTAAATGAAGATGTTAGACTGCTTTATCTGCAACTATCTGTAGTATTGTCCTTGACCAATTAAAAGTATTAACTCTTAAGTGGAAATTATTCAATTATCACACGAATTCAAAATTGACAAATATACTGAATTACGACAGTGTATACTATGACATAAAAGTGGAAATTATTCAATTATCACACAAATTCAAAATGGACAAAAATACTGAATTACGACAGTGTATACCATGATATAAAAGTGGAAATTATTCAATTATCACACGAATTCAAACTTGACGAATATACTAAATTATGACAGTGTATACTATGACATAAAAGTGGAAATTATTCAATTACACAAATTCAAAATTGACAAAAATACTGAACTACGACAGTGTAAACTATGACCTAAAAGTGGAAATTATTCAATTATCACACAAATTCAAAATGGACAAAAATACTAAATTACGACAGTGTATACCATGATATAAAAGTGGAAATTATTCAATTATCAC
This sequence comes from Pseudorasbora parva, assembly GCF_024679245.1. Lineage (NCBI taxonomy): Eukaryota > Metazoa > Chordata > Actinopteri > Cypriniformes > Gobionidae > Pseudorasbora > Pseudorasbora parva. The sequence goes on along the minus strand of NC_090185.1, from coordinate 20,573,120 downwards.
ACAAATTCAAAATTGACAAAAATACTGAATTACGACAGTGTATACTATGACATAAAAGTGGAAATTATTCAAGCATCAAACAAATTCAAAATGGACAAAAGTACTAAATTACGACAGTGTATACTATGAGATAAAAGTGGAAATTATTCAATTATCACAAATTCAAAACTGACAAAAATACTGAATTACGACAGTGTATACTATGACATAAAAGTGGAAATTATTCAATTATCAAATAAATTCAAAATTGACAAAAATACAGAATTACGACGGTGTATACTTTGACATAAAAGTGGAAATTAAATGAATTACGACAGTGTATACTATGACATAAAACTGGAAATTATTAAATTATTACACAAATTCAAAATTGACATAAATACTGAACTACGACAGTGGACATAAAAGTGGACTATGACATAAAAGTGGAAATTATTCAATTATCACACAAATTCAAAATGGACAAAAATACTGAATTACGACAGTGTATACCATGATATAAGAGTGGAAATTATTCAATTATCACACAAATTCAAAATTGACAAATATACTGAATTACAACAGTGTATACTATGATATAAAAGTGGAAATTATTCAATTATCACACAAATTCAAAATTGACAAAAATACTAAATTACGAAAGTGTATACTATGACATAAAAGTGGAAATTATTCGATTATCACACAAATTCCAAATTGACAAAAATACTAAATTACGAAAGTGTATACTATGACATAAAAGTGGAAATTATTCAGTCATCACACAAATTCAAAATGGACAAAAATACTAAATTACGACAGTGTATACTATGACATAAAAGTGGAAATTATTCAATTATCACACGAATACAAAACTGACAAAAATACTGAACTACGACAGTGTATACCATGACATAAAAGTGGAAATTATTCAATTATCAAATAAATTCAAAATTGACAAAAATACAGAATTACGACAGTGTATACTTTGACATAAAAGTGGAAATTATTCAATTATCACACAAATTCAAAATTGAAAAAAATACTGAACTACGACCATGTATACCATGATATAAAAGTGGAAATTATTCAATTATCACACAAATTCAAAATTGACAAATATAATGAATTACGACAGTGTATACTATGACATAAAAGTGGAAATTATTCAATTATCACACAAATTCAAAATTGACAAAAATACTAAATTACGACAGTGTATACTATGACATAAAAGTGGAAATTATTCAATTATCACAAAAATTCAAAATGGATAAAAATACTGAATTACGACTGTATACTATGACATAAAAGTGGAAATTATTCAATTATCACACAAATACAGAATTATGACAGTGTATACTTTGACATGAAAGTGGAAATTATTCAATTATCACACAAATTCAAAATTGAAAAAAATACTGAACTATGACCATGTATACCATGATATAAAAGTGGAAATGATTCAATTATCACACAAATTCAAAATTGACAAATATAATGAATTACGACAGTGTATACTATGACATAAAAGTGGAAATTATTCAATCATCACACAAATTCAAAATGGAAAAAAATACTAAATTACGACAGTGTATACTATGAGATAAAAGTGGAAATTATTCAATTATCACACAAATTCAAAACTGACAAAAATACTGAATTACGACAGTGTATACTATGACATAGAAGTGGAAATTATTCAATTATCAAATAAATTCAAAATTGACAAAAATACAGAATTACGACGGTGTATACTTTGACATAAAAGTGGAAATTATTCAATTATCACACAAATTCAAAATTAAAAAAAATACTGAACTATGACCATGTATACTATGACATAAAAGTGGAAATTATTCAATTATCACGCAAATTCAAAATTGACAAATATAATGAATTACGACAGTGTATACTATGACATAAAAGTGGAAATTATTCAATTATCACACAAATTCAAAATGGACAAAAATACTAAATTACGACAGTGTATACTATGAGATAAAAGTGGAAATTATTCAATTATCACACAAATTCAAAATGGACAAAAATACTAAATTACGACAGTGTATACTATGAGATAAAAGTGGAAATTATTCAATTATCACACAAATTCAAAATGGACAAAAATACTGAATTACGACAGTGTATACCATGACATAAAAGTGGAAATTATTCAATTATCACACAAATTCAAAATTGACAAATATACTGAATAACGACAGTGTATACTATGATATAAAAGTGGAAATTATTCAATTATCACACAAATTCAAAATTGACAAATATACTGAATAATGACAGTGTATACTATGATATAAAAGTGGAAATTATTCAATTATCACACAAATTCAAAATGGACAAAAATACTAAATTACGAAAGTGTATACTATGACATAAAAGTGGAAATTATTCAGTTATCACACAAATTCAAAATGGACAAAAATACTGAATTACGACAGTGTATATTATGACATAAAAGTGGAAATTATTCAATTATCACACAAATTCAAAATGGACAAAAATGCTAAATTACGACAGTGTATACTATGAGATAAAAGTGGAAATTATTCAATTATCAAATAAATTCAAAATTGATGAATATACTGAATTACGACAGTGTATACTATGAGATAAAAGTGGAAATTATTCAATTATCACACAAATTCAAAATGGACAAAAATACTGAATTACGACAGTGTATACCATGACATAAAAGTGGAAATTATTCAATTATCACACAAATTCAAAATTGACAAAAATACTAAATTACGACAGTGTATACCATGACATAAAAGTGGAAATTATTCAATTATCACACTGTGATGGCCGAACCCGCGGCCACACATTGATAAGGGTAACTTGCATTCATTCCTTCGTACATTCACAGAGCATACATTCTTCTCTAATACATTCCACTATATAGTCATTTATTTTGATTATTATTTTCCTTTTATTTAATTTAGTATCTGAGGTTATTATATAGTTTTATATAATAAAAACACTACACATACCTTTTTGACATATTTTCAATGCTTTATTTAGGTAGTCCTTTGTTTGTCAGTTTGGAGTGCACACTTACTGGCTCACATTGTGCTATGTCTGTTACTGATCCTTGTTTCTATTGAGTTTAAGTTACCGTGAGATGAGTTGGAGTTGAGTATAATGCCGCTGGTTGCAGTGTGTGCGTCCATCCATCGCCGTGGTCTCGACTGGCAAAAGGCTGACGATCATGCAGCAGTGGAGATTTATGGCCGGAGAGTTCTGCTAGGCGATACCAAGTGGAAGTGACGTCATGGGGGGGTGAAGGAAATTGAATGTGATTTCTGGAGGTTTATTAGTTTTTATTATTAACATTTATTGGTTTGCATTATCATTATATTGAGTTGTTGGTTATTATCTTTATTTTGATGTAGTTATATTGCCAATAACTTGTTGCTTTATAAAATGTTGCTTGTATGTTTTCCCCTTGTCTTGTTTAAGTGAGCTCACCGTTTGGCTTATATACCTGTCTTTTTGTGTCAGTTGGCAGGTCAGTCTGTTCTGTTAGGTTCTCCTGAGTTTTCTCTTTATATTGAGTTAAAGGTTGTTTTGCTGACCTCAGTTTATTTAAGTCTAGCTAGATTATTTGTTAGATTAAATTGATTTACTTTTTATTCTTTATTTTGTGACTTTTTGTAATTTTTTTTGGGTAAAATAAAACCCATTCTTTTGTTGGAAAGTTGGTGTCCTCGTGTCTTACTCTCTGGCATTCTCACATATGGTGGCAGTGGTGGGATGAGCCAGTAGAGGACACCGTTCCCCCCCCCCCCTAGATTAGTTATATATATATTTTTTGAGGAGTTATGAGTCGACCGCCAAAGAGAGGAGCTCTAAAATTTGCTCCGTCAGAGCGAGAAGAGGAAAGAGGCGAAGAGAGGCCTACGGAGGAAGAGGTGGTTGATGGGGATCAGGAGATGGCAGGCAGGGAACCATCGTTAGCTGATGTGACGAGTCTGTTTCGAGCCCACATGGCAAAAATGGATACTCAGGAGGCGACAAGGAAACAGGAGTATGGAGAGCAAGAGCGACGATTTGGAGCTCTCCAGCATCAATTTAGCTTATTACAAACGGAGGTTCAAGCCCGCACATCACTTGCTCCTGAGTCCCGCCCTAATGATATAGATTATTTTGAAGGAGAGGGTGAGCAGGCAGACACTGCTATCCAACTTTCTTCTACCCAGTCTACATCCCACATGAGGGATGCTGGCCCTACTGGAGGTTATTCAGGACCAGCATGGCATCGTAAACCTCGACTAGAAAAGCTAGCTGACTCTGATGATATAGAGCACTTTTTAGTCACTTTTGAGCGAATTGCCACAGCTTGCCGTTGGCCTCAGACTGACTGGACTTTTCATTTGATTCCATTATTGACTGGTAAGGCAAGGGCTGCGTATGTTAATATGGACTTGAATGATTGTGTTGAGTATGATAAGGTCAAGGCCGCCATCCTCATGAAATACGATATCAGTACAGAGACGTATAGACAGAGGTTTCGCTCTGTAGATGTCCATCCTTCTGAGAGTCCAAAGGAACTGTACGTAAGGCTTAAGGAACTCTATTGCAAGTGGATCAGACCCAGGGAGAAAACAGTTGAGGAAGTGGGTGAGATGATAATTTTAGAACAATATCTTCGCATGCTCTCTCCTGAACTCCAGGTCTGGGTCCGGGAAAGGGACCCTGGGACGGCAGCAGAGGCCGCATCATTGGCGGATGTCTTTGTGGCTGCAAGGAGGAAGCATCAACCTTGGGCCTGGAAAACGGGAAATGAGACCCGACGGCCACCGTTCCCTCAGTTCCATCCGAGACCTGTAGCTGGGTCGGGTAAGTCTCCCAAGGGAGATTTTCCAGACATTAAATACCATACAAGCCTAAAGGGACCGGTTGTTTGTTTCCAGTGCGGACAAGAGGGCCACACAAGGCCAGTCTGCCCACAAAATGCAGCCAAATTGACAAATTTATGTTATGTTCCCAGAGGTGGGGCAGCGGATGTGAACACGCCAAATGTACTGCTACAGACAATGCCGGTGACTGTAAATGGCAAAGAGCTGAAGGCCCTGATTGATACTGGGAGTGACAAGACATTGGTGAACAGGAGGTTTGTGGCTCCATCTTTAGTCAGGTCTTTTAATAAATTACCCATTTGCTGCGTTCATGGGGTCGAACGAATGGTGCCCACTGCAGACCTATACATTGGGGTAGAAGGTCAAACTTATCTGTTAGAGGTGGGGGTGGCCGATAATCTTCCTTATCCTGTAGTTCTGGGTCGTGATCTACCAATACTTCTTGATCTGGTCCGGCCTTCACAACAATGCAATGTGGTGTTAACCAGAGCCAGGGCAAAGAAGCCAGAGGAACCCATACAGACTCTTACCGCACTGCCATTCTATAATGCTGAACTGGAGACAGGTCCCCCCAAGTTAAAAAACTCTCGACGCCAAAGGAAACGAGCACGGCTTGAATATAATGCCTCCCAAATGCCCGTAGAGAGTGTATGTAAGCTAACTCCACCGGTCCAGCTACCTACCAATATAGTTCAATTACAACAAGAAGATGCTAGTCTTGCGTCATGCTTGGGGAAAGCAAGTGAGGATAATGCAGGACAAGGACTCGTGAATGACAAGGGGAAGTGTTATTTTTTCAAACAGGGCATACTTTACCGCCAGACCGGATCGGTGAGGCAACTGGTGGTCCCGAAGGAGGTTCGGGAGGTGGTCCTTCACCTGAGTCCCTCAGTTCCTTGGGCTGGCCACCTGGGAAAAAAGAAAACAACAGCGAGAATTAAAAGACACTTTTACTGGCCCGGCCTGGAAGTGGATGTTGACCAGTACTGTAAAAGCTGCCCGGAGTGCCAAAAAGTATCCATCAGGCGTTTGTCAAGAGTGCCCCTCCAGCCCCTTCCTGTAATCAGTACACCATTTGAAAGGCTAGGCATGGATATCGTTGGCCCAGTGGAAAAGAGCTGTGCAGGTAACCGGTTTTTACTGGTCATCACCGATTATGCTACGAGGTACCCAGAGGGTTTTCCCTTAAAGTCTATCAAAGCCAAATACGTTGCAACTTGTTTAATCCAGTTTTTTTCCAGAGTCGGTTTGCCTGCAGAATTTCTCACAGACCAAGGGACCAATTTTATGTCCAGCCTCCTGAAGCAGGTCTACCAGTTGCTGGGTATTAAGAGCTTGCGTACAACACCCTACCATCCTCAAACTGATGGGCTCACAGAACGATTTAATCAGACATTAAAGCAGATGCTCCGTAAATTCATTGATGAGACTGGCCGGGACTGGGACCAATGGCTCCCGTACCTCCTTTTCGCATACAGAGAGGTACCCCAGGCTTCTACTGGGTTTTCTCCGTTTGAATTATTATATGGTCATGAAGTTCGAGGACCTCTGACGTTGCTTAAAGAAGTCTGGGAAAGAGACCCAGATAAGAGTGAACCGACTAACATTGTGTCTTATGTCTTGCAAATGCGGGAACGTCTGGAGAAAATGCGGAACTTGGCACAAACTCACCTGAAGGAGGCCCAGAGGCACCAGAAAGCATGGTATGACCAATCTGCACGTGAGAGAGGCTGGCGAGAAAGTACTGGTGATGCTGCCGAGCCAGGAGAGTAAGCTGTTGGCCAAGTGGCAGGGCCCCTTTGAGATCAAGAACCGGCTAGGCCCTACCACATATGAAGTGGTCACTCCTGGGCAGGACCGTGCTGGTCGAGTACTTCACGTGAACCTTTTAAAAAAATGGGTGGCCCGACCTGAACAGAGAGCACAGGTTATGATGATTTGCCATGTGGTGGAGGAAAAGGAAGAGGAAGACCAGTACTTACCCCAACCAGTATCTGGGAATATTAACCTGGAGCATCTGTCTGAAGATCAACAATCCCAGGTGAGGGCTCTATGTATCCCTGAAATTTTCTCTGAATATCCTGGCTTAACATCTTTGATGCAGCATGATGTGATATTAAAACCGGAGGCGGCTGTTAGACGTTTGAGTTACAGAATACCCGAGAGACTCCAAGAGGCCTTAAAGGAGGAGGTAAACTTGATGCTAAGATTGGGAATTATTGAACCCTCTAAAAGTGAGTGGTGTCATCCAGTAGTCCTGGTGCCAAAAAAAGATGGGAGTATCCGATTTTGTATTGACTTCCGGTACTTGAACTCTGTATCACAGTTTGACTCTTATCCTACTCCCCGTATCGATGCCTTAATTGATCAACTAGGCTAAGCCAAATACCTAACTACTATTGATCTGTCTAAAGGTTATTGGCAGATACCATTAACGCAGCAGGCCCGTCCTTTGACAGCATTTAGGACACCCTGGGGCCTATTTCATTTCCGGGTTCTACCTTTTGGCCTGCATGGGGCACCGGCCACCTTTCAAAGGCTTATTGATCAGGTGTTACATGGAATAACTTTTGCTGCAGCTTATTTAGATGACATAGTCATCTATAGTAACACCTGGGAGGAGCATGTTCAACATCTTCAAGAGGTCCTGCAGCGTCTCCAAAAAGCCGGCCTCACAGTTAACCCTGCCAAGTGTGCCGTAGCCAGGAAGGAAACTGAGTACCTGGGCTTTGTCATCGGCCATGGGACAGTGCGACCTGAAGTCAAAAAGGTTCAGGCGTTGGAGGAGGCTTGGATTCCTCAAACCCGTAAGGAACTCCGATCTTTTTTGGGAATGGCAGGCTTTTATAATCGTTTTATTCCAAATTTCTCCAGTAGAGCTGCCCCTTTGACAGACATGGTGGGGGCCCGATGTCCAAATCAATGTCAGTGGTCAGACGAAAGGATGGCAGCCTTCCGAGATATTCAAACTGCTCTAGGAAGGAATGCAGTGCTGTATAGTCCAGACTTTGAGCAAGAATTCATTGTCCAGACGGATGCATCTGAGAGGGGCATAGGGGCCGTGCTGCTACAGGGATCTCCAGGTGAGCGACGGCCAGTGGCTTTCATTAGCCGCAAACTCTTTCCAAGAGAAGTTCATTACTCGACCGTAGAGAAGGAATGTTTTGCGGTGAAATGGGCCCTAGACTCCTTGAGATATTACTTGCTGGGACGGGAGTTTAAATTAGAAACCGACCATAAAGCTCTTTAGTGGTTGGGAAAGATGAAAGACACCAATGGGAGGATCACACGCTGGTACCTGGCTATGCAGCCTTTCCGGTTTACAGTCCAATATGTGCCCGGCAAGTCTAATGTGACCGCTGACTACTTCTCTCGTATCAACGAGAGGTCTGAAGGGAGGGGGTGTGTGATGGCCGAACCCGCGGCCACACATTGATAAGGGTAACTTGCATGCATTCCTTCGTACATTCACAGAGCATACATTCTCCTCTAATACATTCCACTATATAGTCATTTATTTTGATTATTATTTTCCTTTTATTTAATTTAGTATCTGAGGTTATTATATAGTTTTATATAATAAAAACACTACACATACCTTGTTGACATATTTTCAATGCTTTATTTAGGTAGTCCTTTGTTTGTCAGTTTGGAGTGCACACTTACTGGCTCACATTGTGCTATGTCTGTTACTGATCCTTGTTTCTATTGAGTTTAAGTTACCGTGAGATGAGTTGGAGTTGAGTATAATGCCGCTGGTTGCAGTGTGTGCATCCATCCATCGCCGTGGTCTCGACTGGCAAAAGGCTGACGATCATGCAGCAGTGGAGATTTATGGCCGGAGAGTTCTGCTAGGCGATACCAAGTGGAAGTGACGTCATGGGGGGGTGAAGGAAATTGAATGTGATTTCTGGAGGTTTATTAGTTTTTATTATTAACATTTATTGGTTTGCATTATCATTATATTGAGTTGTTGGTTATTATCTTTATTTTGATGTAGTTATATTGCCAATAACTTGTTGCTTTATAAAATGTTGCTTGTATGTTTTCCCCTTGTCTTGTTTAAGTGAGCTCACCGTTTGGCTTATATACCTGTCTTTTTGTGTCAGTTGGCAGGTCAGTCTGTTCTGTTAGGTTCTCCTGAGTTTTCTCTTTATATTGAGTTAAAGGTTGTTTTGCTGACCTCAGTTTATTTAAGTCTAGCTAGATTATTTGTTAGATTTAATTGATTTACTTTTTATTCTTTATTTTGTGACTTTTTGTAATTTTTTTTGGGTAAAATAAAACCCATTCTTTTGTTGGAAAGTTGGTGTCCTCGTGTCTTACTCTCTGGCATTCTCACACACACGAATCACACAAATTCAAAATGGACAAAAATACTGAATTATAAAAGTGGAAATTATTCAATTATCACACAAATTCAAAATTGACAAATATAATGAATTACTACAGTGTATACTATGACATAAAAGTGGAAATTATTCAATTATCACACGAATTCAAAATGGACAAAAATACTAAATTACGACAGTGTATACTATGAGATAAAAGTGGAAATTATTCAATTATCACACGAATTCAAAACTGACAAAAATACTGAATTACGACAATGTATACTATGACATAAAAGTGGAAATTATTCAATTATCAAATAAATTCAAATTTGATGAATATACTGAATTACGACAGTGTATACTATGACATAAAAGTGGAAATGATTATATTATCACACAAATTCAAAATGGACAAAAATACTAAATTACGACAGCGTATACCATGACATAAAAGTGGAAATTATTCAATTATTACACAAATTCAAAATTGACAAAAATACTGAACTACGACAGTGTATACTATGACATAAAGTGGAAATTATTCAATTATCAAATAAATTCAAAATTGACGAATATATTGAATTACGACAGTGTATACTATGAGATAAAAGTGGAAATGATTAAATTATCACACAAATTCAAAATGGACAAAAATACTAAATTACGACAGTGTATACCATGACATAAAAGTGGAAATGATTAAATTATCACACAAATTCAAAATGGACAAAAATACTAAATTACGACAGCGTATACCATGACATAAAAGTGGAAATTATTCAATTATTACACAAATTCAAAATTGACAAAAATACTAAATTACGACAGTGTATACTATGACATAAAGTGGAAATTATTCAATTATCAAATAAATTCAAAATGGACAAAAATAGTAAATTACGACAGTGTATACCATGACATAAAAGTGGAAATTATTCAATTATCACACGAATTCAAAATTGACAAAAATACTAAATTACGACAGTGTATACCATGACATAAAAGTGGAAATTATTCAATTATCACACGAATTCAAAATTGACGAATATACTGAACAACGACAGTGTATACTATGACATAAAAGTGGAAAATATTCAATTATCAAATAAATTCAAATTTGATGAATATACTGAATTACGACAGTGTATACTATGAGATAAAAGTGGAAATGATTCAATTATCACACAAATTCAAAATTGACAAAAATACTAAATTACGAAAGTGTATACTATGACATAAAAGTGGAAATTATTCAATTATCACACAAATTCAAAACTGACAAAAATACTGAATTACGACAGTGTATACTATGACATAAAAGTGGAAATAATTCAATTATCACACAAATTCAAAATTGACAAATATACTGAATTACGACAGTGTATACTATGACATAAAAGTGGAAATTATTCAATTATCACACAAATTCAAAATTGACAAAAATACTAAATTACGACAGTGTATACTATGACATAAAAGTGGAAATTATTCAATTATCACACGAATTCAAAACTGACAAAAATACTGAATTACGACAGTGTATACTATGACATAAAAGTGGAAATAATTCAATTATCAAATAAATTCAAAATTGACAAAAATACCGAATTACGACGGTGTATACTATGACATAAAAGTGGAAATTATTCAATTATCACACAAATTCAAAATTGACAAATATACTGAATTACGACAGTGTATACTATGATATAAAAGTGGAAATTATTCAATTATCACACAAATTCAAAATTGACAAAAATACTAAATTACGACAGTGTATACTATGACATAAAAGTGGAAACTATTCAATTATCACACAAATTCAAAATTGACAAATATACTGAATTACGACAGTGTATACTATGATATAAAAGTGGAAATGATTCAATTATCACACAAATTCAAAATTGACAAAAATACTAAATTACGAAAGTGTATACTATGACATAAAAGTGGAAATTATTCAATTATCACACAAATTCAAAATGGACAAAAATATTAAATTACGACAGTGTATACCATGATATAAAAGTGGAAATTATTCAATTATCACACAAATTCAAAATGGACAAAAATACTGAACTACGACCATGTATACTATGACATAAAAGTGGAAATTATTCAATTATCACACAAATTCAAAATGGACAAAAATACTGAATTATAAAAGTGGAAATTATTCAATTATCACACAAATTCAAAATTGACAAATATAATGAATTACTACAGTGTATACTATGACATAAAAGTGGAAATTATTCAATTATCACACGAATTCAAAATGGACAAAAATACTAAATTACGACAGTGTATACTATGAGATAAAAGTGGAAATTATTCAATTATCAAATAAATTCAAAATTGACGAATATATTGAATTACGACAGTGTATACTATGAGATAAAAGTGGAAATGATTAAATTATCACACAAATTCAAAATGGACAAAAATACTAAATTACGACAGTGTATACCATGACATAAAAGTGGAAATGATTATATTATCACACAAATTCAAAATGGACAAAAATACTAAATTACGACAGCGTATACCATGACATAAAAGTGGAAATTATTCAATTATTACACAAATTCAAAATTGACAAAAATACTGAACTACGACAGTGTATACTATGACATAAAGTGGAAATTATTCAATTATCAAATAAATTCAAAATTGACGAATATATTGAATTACGACAGTGTATACTATGAGATAAAAGTGGAAATGATTAAATTATCACACAAATTCAAAATGGACAAAAATACTAAATTACGACAGTGTATACCATGACATAAAAGTGGAAATGATTAAATTATCACACAAATTCAAAATGGACAAAAATACTAAATTACGACAGCGTATACCATGACATAAAAGTGGAAATTATTCAATTATTACACAAATTCAAAATTGACAAAAATACTAAATTACGACAGTGTATACTATGACATAAAGTGGAAATTATTCAATTATCAAATAAATTCAAAATGGACAAAAATAGTAAATTACGACAGTGTATACCATGACATAAAAGTGGAAATTATTCAATTATCACACGAATTCAAAATTGACAAAAATACTAAATTACGACAGTGTATACCATGACATAAAAGTGGAAATTATTCAATTATCACACGAATTCAAAATTGACGAATATACTGAACAACGACAGTGTATACTATGACATAAAAGTGGAAAATATTCAATTATCAAATAAATTCAAATTTGATGAATATACTGAATTACGACAGTGTATACTATGAGATAAAAGTGGAAATGATTCAATTATCACACAAATTCAAAATTGACAAATATACTGAATTACGACAGTGTATACTATGATATAAAAGTGGAAATTATTCAATTATCACACAAATTCAAAATTGACAAAAATACTAAATTACGACAGTGTATACCATGACATAAAAGTGGAAATTATTCAATTATCACACAAATTCAAAATGGACAAAAATACTAAATTACGACAGTGTATACTATGACATAAAAGTGTAAATTATTCAATTATTACACAAATTCAAAATTGACAAAAATACTGAACAACGACAGTGTATACTATGACATAAAAGTGGAAATTATTCAATTATCACACAAATTCAAAATGGACAAAAATACTGAATTACGACAGTGTATACTATGACATAAAAGTGGAATTTAATCAATTATCACACAAATTCAAAACGGAAAAAATACTGAATTACGACAGTGTTTACTATGATATAAAAGTGGAAATTATTCAATTATCAAATAAATTCAAAATTGACAAAAATACTGAACTACGACAGTGTATTCCATGACATAAAAGTGGAAATTCTTCAATTATCACACAAATTCAAAATTGATGAATATACTGAATTACGACAGTGTATACTATGACATAAAAGTGGAAATTATTCAATTATTACACAAATTCAAAAAGGACAAAAATACTGAACTACGACCATGTATACTATGACATAAAAGTGGAAATTATTAAATTATCACACAAATTCAAAATGGACAAAAATACTGAATTATAAAAGTGGAAATTATTCAATTATCACACAAATTCAAAACTGACAAAAATACTGAATTACGACAGTGTATACTATGACATAAAAGTGGAAATTATTCAATTATCACACAAATTCAAAATTGACAAATATACTGAATTACGACAGTGTATACTATGACATAAAAGTGGAAATTATTCAATTATCACACAAATTCAAAATTGACAAAAATACTAAATTACGACAGTGTATACTATGACATAAAAGTGGAAATTATTCAATTATCACACGAATTCAAAACTGACAAAAATACTGAATTACGACAAGTGTATACTATGACATAAAAGTGGAAATAATTCAATTATCAAATAAATTCAAAATTGACAAAAATACCGAATTACGACGGTGTATACTATGACATAAAAGTGGAAATTATTCAATTATCACACAAATTCAAAATTGACAAATATACTGAATTACGACAGTGTATACTATGATATAAAAGTGGAAATTATTCAATTATCACACAAATTCAAAATTGACAAAAATACTAAATTACGACAGTGTATACTATGACATAAAAGTGGAAATTATTCAATTATCACACAAATTCAAAATTGACAAATATACTGAATTATGACAGTGTATACTATGATATAAAAGTGGAAATGATTCAATTATCACACAAATTCAAAATTGACAAAAATACTAAATTACGAAAGTGTATACTATGACATAAAAGTGGAAATTATTCAATTATCACACAAATTCAAAATGGACAAAAATACTAAATTACGACCATGTATACTATGACATAAAAGTGGAAATTATTCAATTATCACACAAATTCAAAATGGACAAAAATACTGAATTATAAAAGTGGAAATTATTCAATTATCACACAAATTCAAAATTGACAAATATAATGAATTACTACAGTGTATACTATGACATAAAAGTGGAAATTATTCAATTATCACACAAATTCAAAATGGACAAAAATACTAAATTACGACAGTGTATACTATGAGATAAAAGTGGAAATTATTCAATTATCACACGAATTCAAAACTGACAAAAATACTGAATTACGACAATGTATACTATGAGATAAAAGTGGAAATTATTCAATTATCAAATAAATTCAAAATTGACTAAAATACCGAATTACGACGGTGTATACTATGACATAAAAGTGGAAATTATTCAATTATCACACAAATTCAAAATTGACAAAAATACTAAATTACGACAGTGTATACTATGACATAAAAGTGGAAATTATTCAATTATCACACAAATTCAAAACTGACAAAAATTCTGAATTACGACAGTGTATACTATGACATAAAAGTGGAAATTATTCAATTATCAAATAAATTCAAAATTGACAAAAATACCGAATTACGACGGTGTATACTATGACATAAAAGTGGAAATTATTCAATTATCACACAAATTCAAAATTGACAAATATACTGAATTACGACAGTGTATACTATGACATAAAAGTGGAAATTATTCAATTATCACACAAATTCAAAATTGACAAAAATACTAAATTACGACAGTGTATACTATGACATAAAAGTGGAAATTATTCAATTATCACACGAATTCAAAACTGACAAAATTTCTGAATTACGACAGTGTACACTATGAAATAAAAGTGGAAATTATTCAATTATCAAATAAATTCAAAATTGACAAAAATACCGAATTACGACGGTGTATACTATGACATAAAAGTGGAAATTATTCAATTATCACACAAATTCAAAATTGACAAATATACTGAATTACGACAGTGTATACTATGATATAAAAGTGGAAATTATTCAATTATCACACAAATTCAAAATTGACAAAAATACTAAATTACGACAGTGTATACTATGACATAAAAGTGGAAATTATTCAATTATCACACGAATTCAAAATGGATAAAAATACTGAATTACGACAGTGTATAACATGACATAAAAGTGGAAATTATTCAGTTATCACACAAATTCAAAATTGACAACTCTACTGAATTACGACACTGTATACTATGACATAAAAGTGGAAATTATTCAATTATCACACAAATTCAAAATGGACAAAAATACTTAATTACGACGTATATACTATGAGATAAAAGTGGAAATTATTCAATTATTACACAAATTCAAAATGGACAAAAATACTGAATTACGACAGTGTATACCATGACATAAAAGTGGAAATTATTCAATTATTACACAAATTCAAAATGGACAAAAATACTGAATTACGACAGTGTATACCATGACATAAAAGTGGAAATTATTCAATTATCACACAAATTCAAAATGGACAAAAATACTGAATTACGACAGTGTATACCATGACATAAAAGTGGAAATTATTCAATTATCACACAAATTCAAAATTGACAAATATACTGAATTACGACAGTGTATACTATGATATAAAAGTGGAAATTATTCAATTATCACACAAATTCAAAATTGACAAAAATACTAAATTACGAAAGTGTATACTATGACATAAAAGTGGAAATTATTCAATTATCACACAAATTCAAAACTGACAAAAATACTGAATTACGACAGTGTATACTATGACATAAAAGTGGAAATAATTCAATTATCACACAAATTCAAAATTGACAAATATACTGAATTACGACAGTGTATACTATGACATAAAAGTGGAAATTATTCAATTATCACACAAATTCAAAATTGACAAAAATACTAAATTACGACAGTGTATACTATGACATAAAAGTGGAAATTATTCAATTATCACACGAATTCAAAACTGACAAAAATACTGAATTACGACAGTGTATACTATGACATAAAAGTGGAAATAATTCAATTATCAAATAAATTCAAAATTGACAAAAATACCGAATTACGACGGTGTATACTATGACATAAAAGTGGAAATTATTCAATTATCACACAAATTCAAAATTGACAAATATACTGAATTACGACAGTGTATACTATGATATAAAAGTGGAAATTATTCAATTATCACACAAATTCAAAATTGACAAAAATACTAAATTACGACAGTGTATACTATGACATAAAAGTGGAAATTATTCAATTATCACACAAATTCAAAATTGACAAATATACTGAATTACGACAGTGTATACTATGATATAAAAGTGGAAATGATTCAATTATCACACAAATTCAAAATTGACAAAAATACTAAATTACGAAAGTGTATACTATGACATAAAAGTGGAAATTATTCAATTATCACACAAATTCAAAATGGACAAAAATATTAAATTACGACAGTGTATACCATGATATAAAAGTGGAAATTATTCAATTATCACACAAATTCAAAATGGACAAAAATACTGAACTACGACCATGTATACTATGACATAAAAGTGGAAATTATTCAATTATCACACAAATTCAAAATGGACAAAAATACTGAATTATAAAAGTGGAAATTATTCAATTATCACACAAATTCAAAATTGACAAATATAATGAATTACTACAGTGTATACTATGACATAAAAGTGGAAATTATTCAATTATCACACGAATTCAAAATGGACAAAAATACTAAATTACGACAGTGTATACTATGAGATAAAAGTGGAAATTATTCAATTATCACACGAATTCAAAACTGACAAAAATACTGAATTACGACAATGTATACTATGACATAAAAGTGGAAATTATTCAATTATTACACAAATTCAAAATTGACAAAAATACTGATTTACGACAGTGTATACTATGACAAAAAAGTGGAAATTATTCAATTATCACACGAATTCAAAACTGACAAAAATACTGAATTACGACAGTGTATACTATGACATAAAAGTGGAAATTATTCAATTATCAAATAAATTCAAAATTGACAAAAATACCGAATTACGACGGTGTATACTATGACATAAAAGTGGAAATTATTCAATTATCACACAAATTCAAAATTGACAAATATACTGAATTACGACAGTGTATACTATGATATAAAAGTGGAAATTATTCAATTATCACACAAATTCAAAATTGACAAAAATAGTAAATTACGACAGTGTATACTATGACATAAAAGTGGAAATTATTCAATTATCACACGAATTCAAAATGGATAAAAATACTGAATTACGACAGTGTATAACATGACATAAAAGTGGAAATTATTCAGTTATCACACAAATTCAAAATTGACAACTCTACTGAATTACGACAGTGTATACTATGACATAAAAGTGGAAATTATTCAATTATCACACAAATTCAAAATTGACAAAAATACTTAATTACGACAGTGTATATACTATGAGATAAAAGTGGAAATTATTCAATTATTACACAAATTCAAAATGGACAAAAATACTGAATTACGACAGTGTATACCATGACATAAAAGTGGAAATTATTCAATTATCACACAAATTCAAAATGGACAAAAATACTAAATTACGACAGTGTATACCATGACATAAAAGTGGAAATTATTCAATTATCACACAAATTCAAAATTGACAAAAATACTAAATTACGAAAGTGTATACTATGACATAAAAGTGGAAATTATTCAATTATCACACAAATTCAAAATGGACAAAAATACTAAATTATGACAGTGTATACCATGATATAAAAGTGGAAATTATTCAATTATCACACAAATTCAAAATGGACAAAAATACTGAATTACGACCATGTATACTATGACATAAAAGTGGAAATTATTCAATTATCACACAAATTCAAAATGGACAAAAATACTGAATTATAAAAGTGTAAATTATTCAATTATCACACAAATTCAAAATTGACAAATATAATGAATTACGACAGTGTATACTATGACATAAAAGTGGAAATTATTCAATTATCACACAAATTCAAAATGGACAAAAATACTAAATTACGACAGTGTATACTATGACATAAAAGTGAAAATTATTCAATTATCAAATAAATTCAAAATTGACAAAAATACCGAATTACGACGGTGTATACTATGACATAAAAGTGGAAATTATTCAATTATCACACAAATTCAAAATTGACAAAAATACTAAATTACGACAGTGTATACTATGACATAAAAGTCGAAATGATTCAATTATCACACAAATTCAAAATTGACAAAAATACTAAATTACGAAAGTGTATACTATGACATAAAAGTGGAAATTATTCAATTATCACACAAATTCAAAATGGACAAAAATACTAAATTATGACAGTGTATACCATGATATAAAAGTGGAAATTATTCAATTATCACACAAATTCAAAATGGACAAAAATACTGAACTACGACCATGTATACTATGACATAAAAGTGGAAATTATTCAATTATCACACAAATTCAAAATGGACAAAAATACTGAATTATAAAAGTGGAAATTATTCAATTATCACACAAATTCAAAATTGACAAATATACTGAATTACGACAGTGTATACTATGATATAAAAGAGGAAATGATTCAATTATCACACAAATTCAAAATTGACAACAATACTAAATTACGAAAGTGTATACTATGACATAAAAGTGGAAATTATTCAATTATCACACAAATTCAAAATGGACAAAAATACTAAATTACGACAGTGTATACCATGATATAAAAGTGGAAATTATTCAATTATCACACAAATTCAAAATGGACAAAAATACTGAACTACGACCATGTATACTATGACATAAAAGTGGAAATTATTCAATTATCACACAAATTCAAAATGGACAAAAATACTGAATTATAAAAGTGGAAATTATTCAATTATCACACAAATTCAAAATTGACAAATATAATGAATTACTACAGTGTATACTATGACATAAAAGTGGAAATTATTCAATTATCACACAAATTCAAAATGGACAAAAATACTAAATTACGACAGTGTATACTATGACATAAAAGTGGAAATTATTCAATTATCAAATAAATTCAAAATTGACAAAAATACCGAATTACGACGGTGTATACTATGACATAAAAGTGGAAATTATTCAATTATCACACAAATTCAAAATTGACAAATATACTGAATTACGACAGTGTATACTATGACATAAAAGTGGAAATTATTCAATTATCACACAAATTCAAAATTGACAAAAATACTAAATTACAACAGTGTATACTATGACATAAAAGTGGAAATTATTCAATTATCACACGAATTCAAAACTGACAAAATTTCTGAATTACGACAGTGTACACTATGAAATAAAAGTGGAAATTATTCAATTATCAAATAAATTCAAAATTGACAAAAATACCGAATTACGACGGTGTATACTATGACATAAAAGTGGAAATTATTCAATTATCACACAAATTCAAAATTGACAAATATACTGAATTACGACAGTGTATACTATGATATAAAAGTGGAAATTATTCAATTATCACACAAATTCAAAATTGACAAAAATAGTAAATTACGACAGTGTATACTATGACATAAAAGTGGAAATTATTCAATTATCACACGAATTCAAAATGGATAAAAATACTGAATTACGACAGTGTATAACATGACATAAAAGTGGAAATTATTCAGTTATCACACAAATTCAAAATTGACAACTCTACTGAATTACGACAGTGTATACTATGACATAAAAGTGGAAATTATTCAATTATCACACAAATTCAAAATGGACAAAAATACTTAATTACGACAGTGTATATACTATGAGATAAAAGTGGAAATTATTCAATTATTACACAAATTCAAAATGGACAAAAATACTGAATTACGACAGTGTATACCATGACATAAAAGTGGAAATTATTCAATTATCACACAAATTCAAAATGGACAAAAATACTAAATTACGACAGTGTATACCATGACATAAAAGTGGAAATTATTCAATTATCACACAAATTCAAAATTGACAAAAATACTAAATTACGAAAGTGTATACTATGACATAAAAGTGGAAATTATTCAATTATCACACAAATTCAAAATGGACAAAAATACTAAATTATGACAGTGTATACCATGATATAAAAGTGGAAATTATTCAATTATCACACAAATTCAAAATGGACAAAAATACTGAATTACGACCATGTATACTATGACATAAAAGTGGAAATTATTCAATTATCACACAAATTCAAAATGGACAAAAATACTGAATTATAAAAGTGGAAATTATTCAATTATCACACAAATTCAAAATTGACAAATATAATGAATTACGACAGTGTATACTATGACATAAAAGTGGAAATTATTCAATTATCACACAAATTCAAAATGGACAAAAATACTAAATTACGACAGTGTATACTATGACATAAAAGTGGAAATTATTCAATTATCAAATAAATTCAAAATTGACAAAAATACCGAATTACGACGGTGTATACTATGACATAAAAGTGGAAATTATTCAATTATCACACAAATTCAAAATTGACAAAAATACTAAATTACGACAGTGTATACTATGACATAAAAGTCGAAATGATTCAATTATCACACAAATTCAAAATTGACAAAACTACTAAATTACGAAAGTGTATACTATGACATAAAAGTGGAAATTATTCAATTATCACACAAATTCAAAATGGACAAAAATACTAAATTATGACAGTGTATACCATGATATAAAAGTGGAAATTATTCAATTATCACACAAATTCAAAATGGACAAAAATACTGAACTACGACCATGTATACTATGACATAAAAGTGGAAATTATTCAATTATCACACAAATTCAAAATGGACAAAAATACTGAATTATAAAAGTGGAAATTATTCAATTATCACACAAATTCAAAATTGACAAATATACTGAATTACGACAGTGTATACTATGATATAAAAGAGGAAATGATTCAATTATCACACAAATTCAAAATTGACAAAAATACTAAATTACGAAAGTGTATACTATGACATAAAAGTGGAAATTATTCAATTATCACACAAATTCAAAATGGACAAAAATACTAAATTACGACAGTGTATACCATGATATAAAAGTGGAAATTATTCAATTATCACACAAATTCAAAATGGACAAAAATACTGAACTACGACCATGTATACTATGACATAAAAGTGGAAATTATTCAATTATCACACAAATTCAAAATGGACAAAAATACTGAATTATAAAAGTGGAAATTATACAATTATCACACAAATTCAAAATTGACAAATATAATGAATTACTACAGTGTATACTATGACATAAAAGTGGAAATTATTCAATTATCACACAAATTCAAAATGGACAAAAATACTAAATTACGACAGTGTATACTATGAGATAAAAGTGGAAATTATTCAATTATCACACGAATTCAAAACTGACAAAAATACTGAATTACGACAATGTATACTATGACATAAAAGTGGAAATTATTCAATTATTACACAAATTCAAAATTGACAAAAATACTGATTTACGACAGTGTATACTATGACATAAAAGTGGAAATTATTCAATTATCACACGAATTCAAAACTGACAAAAATACTGAATTACGACAGTGTATACTATGACATAAAAGTGGAAATTATTCAATTATCAAATAAATTCAAAATTGACAAAAATACCGAATTACGACGGTGTATACTATGACATAAAAGTGGAAATTATTCAATTATCACACAAATTCAAAATTGACAAAAATACTAAATTACGACAGTGTATACTATGACATAAAAGTCGAAATTATTCAATTATCACACGAATTCAAAACTGACAAAAATTCTGAATTACGACAGTGTATACTATGACATAAAAGTGGAAATTATTCAATTATCACACAAATTCAAAATGGACAAAAATACTAAATTACGACAGTGTATACTATGACATAAAAGTGGAAATTATTCAATTATCAAATAAATTCAAAATTGACAAAAATACCGAATTACGACGGTGTATACTATGACATAAAAGTGGAAATTATTCAATTATCACACAAATTCAAAATTGACAAAAATACTAAATTACGACAGTGTATACTATGACATAAAAGTCGAAATGATTCAATTATCACACAAATTCAAAATTGACAAAACTACTAAATTACGAAAGTGTATACTATGACATAAAAGTGGAAATTATTCAATTATCACACAAATTCAAAATGGACAAAAATACTAAATTATGACAGTGTATACCATGATATAAAAGTGGAAATTATTCAATTATCACACAAATTCAAAATTGACAAAAATACTAAATTACGACAGTGTATACTATGACATAAAAGTCGAAATGATTCAATTATCACACAAATTCAAAATTGACAAAACTACTAAATTACGAAAGTGTATACTATGACATAAAAGTGGAAATTATTCAATTATCACACAAATTCAAAATGGACAAAAATACTAAATTATGACAGTGTATACCATGATATAAAAGTGGAAATTATTCAATTATCACACAAATTCAAAATGGACAAAAATACTGAACTACGACCATGTATACTATGACATAAAAGTGGAAATTATTCAATTATCACACAAATTCAAAATGGACAAAAATACTGAATTATAAAAGTGGAAATTATTCAATTATCACACAAATTCAAAATTGACAAATATACTGAATTACGACAGTGTATACTATGATATAAAAGAGGAAATGATTCAATTATCACACAAATTCAAAATTGACAAAAATACTAAATTACGAAAGTGTATACTATGACATAAAAGTGGAAATTATTCAATTATCACACAAATTCAAAATGGACAAAAATACTAAATTACGACAGTGTATACCATGATATAAAAGTGGAAATTATTCAATTATCACACAAATTCAAAATGGACAAAAATACTGAACTACGACCATGTATACTATGACATAAAAGTGGAAATTATTCAATTATCACACAAATTCAAAATGGAAAAAAATACTGAATTATAAAAGTGGAAATTATACAATTATCACACAAATTCAAAATTGACAAATATAATGAATTACTACAGTGTATACTATGACATAAAAGTGGAAATTATTCAATTATCACACAAATTCAAAATGGACAAAAATACTAAATTACGACAGTGTATACTATGAGATAAAAGTGGAAATTATTCAATTATCACACGAATTCAAAACTGACAAAAATACTGAATTACGACAATGTATACTATGACATAAAAGTGGAAATTATTCAATTATTACACAAATTCAAAATTGACAAAAATACTGATTTACGACAGTGTATACTATGACATAAAAGTGGAAATTATTCAATTATCACACGAATTCAAAACTGACAAAAATACTGAATTACGACAGTGTATACTATGACATAAAAGTGGAAATTATTCAATTATCAAATAAATTCAAAATTGACAAAAATACCGAATTACGACGGTGTATACTATGACATAAAAGTGGAAATTATTCAATTATCACACAAATTCAAAATTGACAAAAATACTAAATTACGACAGTGTATACTATGACATAAAAGTCGAAATTATTCAATTATCACACGAATTCAAAACTGACAAAAATTCTGAATTACGACAGTGTATACTATGACATAAAAGTGGAAATTATTCAATTATCAAATAAATTCAAAATTGACAAAAATACCGAATTACGACGGTGTATACTATGACATAAAAGTGGAAATTATTCAATTATCACACAAATTCAAAATTGACAAATATACTGAATTACGACAGTGTATACTATGACATAAAAGTGGAAATTATTCAATTATCACACAAATTCAAAATTGACAAAAATACTAAATTACGACAGTGTATACTATGACATAAAAGTGTAAATTATTAAATTATCACACGAATTCAAAACTGACAAAAATACTAAATTACGAAAGTGTATACTATGACATAAAAGTGGAAATTATTCAATTATCACACAAATTCAAAATGGACAAAAATATTAAATTACGACAGTGTATACCATGATATAAAAGTGGAAATTATTCAATTATCACACAAATTCAAAATGGACAAAAATACTGAACTACCACCATGTATACTATGACATAAAAGTGGAAATTATTCAATTATCACACAAATTCAAAATGGACAAAAATACTGAATTATAAAAGTGGAAATTATTCAATTATCACACAAATTCAAAATTGACAAATATAATGAATTACTACAGTGTATACTATGACATAAAAGTGGAAATTATTCAATTATCACACGAATTCAAAATGGACAAAAATACTAAATTACGACAGTGTATACTATGAGATAAAAGTGGAAATTATTCAATTATCACACGAATTCAAAACTGACAAAAATACTGAATTACGACAATGTATACTATGACATAAAAGTGGAAATTATTCAATTATTACACAAATTCAAAATTGACAAAAATACTGATTTACGACAGTGTATACTATGACAAAAAAGTGGAAATTATTCAATTATCACACGAATTCAAAACTGACAAAAATACTGAATTACGACAGTGTATACTATGACATAAAAGTGGAAATTATTCAATTATCAAATAAATTCAAAATTGACAAAAATACCGAATTACGACGGTGTATACTATGACATAAAAGTGGAAATTATTCAATTATCACACAAATTCAAAATTGACAAATATACTGAATTACGACAGTGTATACTATGATATAAAAGTGGAAATTATTCAATTATCACACAAATTCAAAATTGACAAAAATAGTAAATTACGACAGTGTATACTATGACATAAAAGTGGAAATTATTCAATTATCACACGAATTCAAAATGGATAAAAATACTGAATTACGACAGTGTATAACATGACATAAAAGTGGAAATTATTCAGTTATCACACGAATTCAAAATTGACAACTCTACTGAATTACGACAGTGTATACTATGACATAAAAGTGGAAATTATTCAATTATCACACAAATTCAAAATGGACAAAAATACTTAATTACGACAGTGTATATACTATGAGATAAAAGTGGAAATTATTCAATTATTACACAAATTCAAAATGGACAAAAATACTGAATTACGACAGTGTATACCATGACATAAAAGTGGAAATTATTCAATTATCACACAAATTCAAAATGGACAAAAATACTAAATTACGACAGTGTATACCATGACATAAAAGTGGAAATTATTCAATTATCACACAAATTCAAAATTGACAAAAATACTAAATTACGAAAGTGTATACTATGACATAAAAGTGGAAATTATTCAATTATCACACAAATTCAAAATGGACAAAAATACTAAATTATGACAGTGTATACCATGATATAAAAGTGGAAATTATTCAATTATCACACAAATTCAAAATGGACAAAAATACTGAATTACGACCATGTATACTATGACATAAAAGTGGAAATTATTCAATTATCACACGAATTCAAAATGGATAAAAATACAGAATTACGACAGTGTATAACATGACATAAAAGTGGAAATTATTCAGTTATCACACGAATTCAAAATTGACAACTCTACTGAATTACGACAGTGTATACTATGACATAAAAGTGGAAATTATTCAATTATCACACAAATTCAAAATGGACAAAAATACTTAATTACGACAGTGTATATACTATGAGATAAAAGTGGAAATTATTCAATTATTACACAAATTCAAAATGGACAAAAATACTGAATTACGACAGTGTATACCATGACATAAAAGTGGAAATTATTCAATTATCACACAAATTCAAAATGGACAAAAATACTAAATTACGACAGTGTATACCATGACATAAAAGTGGAAATTATTCAATTATCACACAAATTCAAAATTGACAAAAATACTAAATTACGAAAGTGTATACTATGACATAAAAGTGGAAATTATTCAATTATCACACAAATTCAAAATGGACAAAAATACTAAATTATGACAGTGTATACCATGATATAAAAGTGGAAATTATTCAATTATCACACAAATTCAAAATGGACAAAAATACTGAATTACGACCATGTATACTATGACATAAAAGTGGAAATTATTCAATTATCACACAAATTCAAAATGGACAAAAATACTGAATTATAAAAGTGGAAATTATTCAATTATCACACAAATTCAAAATTGACAAATATAATGAATTACGACAGTGTATACTATGACATAAAAGTGGAAATTATTCAATTATCACACAAATTCAAAATGGACAAAAATACTAAATTACGACAGTGTATACTATGACATAAAAGTGGAAATTATTCAATTATCAAATAAATTCAAAATTGACAAAAATACCGAATTACGACGGTGTATACTATGACATAAAAGTGGAAATTATTCAATTATCACACAAATTCAAAATTGACAAAAATACTAAATTACGACAGTGTATACTATGACATAAAAGTCGAATTGATTCAATTATCACACAAATTCAAAATTGACAAAAATACTAAATTACGAAAGTGTATACTATGACATAAAAGTGGAAATTATTCAATTATCACACAAATTCAAAATGGACAAAAATACTAAATTATGACAGTGTATACCATGATATAAAAGTGGAAATTATTCAATTATCACACAAATTCAAAATGGACAAAAATACTGAACTACGACCATGTATACTATGACATAAAAGTGGAAATTATTCAATTATCACACAAATTCAAAATGGACAAAAATACTGAATTATAAAAGTGGAAATTATTCAATTATCACACAAATTCAAAATTGACAAATATACTGAATTACGACAGTGTATACTATGATATAAAAGAGGAAATGATTCAATTATCACACAAATTCAAAATTGACAAAAATACTAAATTACGAAAGTGTATACTATGACATAAAAGTGGAAATTATTCAATTATCACACAAATTCAAAATGGACAAAAATACTAAATTACGACAGTGTATACCATGATATAAAAGTGGAAATTATTCAATTATCACACAAATTCAAAATGGACAAAAATACTGAACTACGACCATGTATACTATGACATAAAAGTGGAAATTATTAAATTATCACACAAATTCAAAATGGACAAAAATACTGAATTATAAAAGTGGAAATTATTCAATTATCACACAAATTCAAAATTGACAAATATAATGAATTACTACAGTGTATACTATGACATAAAAGTGGAAATTATTCAATTATCACACAAATTCAAAATGGACAAAAATACTAAATTACGACAGTGTATACTATGAGATAAAAGTGGAAATTATTCAATTATCACACGAATTCAAAACTGACAAAAATACTGAATTACGACAATGTATACTATGACATAAAAGTGGAAATTATTCAATTATTACACAAATTCAAAATTGACAAAAATACTGATTTACGACAGTGTATACTATGACATAAAAGTGGAAATTATTCAATTATCACACGAATTCAAAACTGACAAAAATACTGAATTACGACAGTGTATACTATGACATAAAAGTGGAAATTATTCAATTATCAAATAAATTCAAAATTGACAAAAATACCGAATTACGACGGTGTATACTATGACATAAAAGTGGAAATTATTCAATTATCACACAAATTCAAAATTGACAAAAATACTAAATTACGACAGTGTATACTATGACATAAAAGTCGAAATTATTCAATTATCACACGAATTCAAAACTGACAAAAATTCTGAATTACGACAGTGTATACTATGACATAAAAGTGGAAATTATTCAATTATCAAATAAATTCAAAATTGACAAAAATACCGAATTACGACGGTGTATACTATGACATAAAAGTGGAAATTATTCAATTATCACACAAATTCAAAATTGACAAATATACTGAATTACGACAGTGTATTCTATGACATAAAAGTGGAAATTATTCAATTATCACACAAATTCAAAATTGACAAAAATACTAAATTACGACAGTGTATACTATGACATAAAAGTGGAAATTATTAAATTATCACACGAATTCAAAACTGACAAAAATTCTGAATTACGACAGTGTACACTATGAAATAAAAGTGGAAATTATTCAATTATCAAATAAATTCAAAATTGACAAAAATACCGAATTACGACGGTGTATACTATGAAATAAAAGTGGAAATTATTCAATTATCACACAAATTCAAAATTGACAAATATACTGAATTACGACAGTGTATACTATGATATAAAAGTGGAAATTATTCAATTATCACACAAATTCAAAATTGACAAAAATACTAAATTACGACAGTGTATACTATGAGATAAAAGTGGAAATTATTCAATTATCACACGAATTCAAAATGGATAAAAATACTGAATTACGACAGTGTATAACATGACATAAAAGTGGAAATTATTCAGTTATCACACAAATTCAAAATTGACAACTCTACTGAATTACGACAGTGTATACTATGACATAAAAGTGGAAATTATTCAATTATCACACAAATTCAAAATGGACAAAAATACTTAATTACGACAGTGTATATACTATGAGATAAAAGTGGAAATTATTCAATTATTACACAAATTCAAAATTGACAAAAATACTGAATTACGACAGTGTATACCATGACATAAAAGTGGAAATTATTCAATTATCACACAAATTCAAAATGGACAAAAATACTGAATTACTACAGTGTATACCATGACATAAAAGTGGAAATTATTCAATTTTCACACAAATTCAAAATTGACAAAAATACTAAATTACGAAAGTGTATACTATGACATAAAAGTGGAAATTATTCAATTATCACACAAATTCAAAATGGACAAAAATACTAAATTATGACAGTGTATACCATGATATAAAAGTGGAAATTATTCAATTATCACACAAATTCAAGATGGACAAAAATACTGAACTACGACCATGTATACTATGACATAAAAGTGGAAATTATTCAATTATCACACAAATTCAAAATGGACAAAAATACTGAATTATAAAAGTGGAAATTATTCAATTATCACACAAATTCAAAATTGACAAATATAATGAATTACGACAGTGTATACTATGACATAAAAGTGGAAATTATTCAATTATCACACAAATTCAAAATGGACAAAAATACTAAATTACGAAAGTGTATACTATGACATAAAAGTGGAAATTATTCAATTATCACACAAATTCAAAATGGACAAAAATACTAAATTATGACAGTGTATACCATGATATAAAAGTGGAAATTATTCAATTATCACACAAATTCAAAATGGACAAAAATACTGAACTACGACCATGTATACTATGACATAAAAGTGGAAATTATTCAATTATCACACAAATTCAAAATGGACAAAAATACTGAATTATAAAAGTGGAAATTATTCAATTATCACACAAATTCAAAATTGACAAATATAATGAATTACGACAGTGTATACTATGACATAAAAGTGGAAATTATTCAATTATCACACAAATTCAAAATGGACAAAAATACTAAATTACGACAGTGTATACTATGAGATAAAAGTGGAAATTATTCAATTATCACACGAATTCAAAACTGACAAAAATACTGAATTACGACAATGTATACTATGACATAAAAGTGGAAATTATTCAATTATTACACGAATTCAAAATTGACAAAAATACTGATGTACTACAGTGTATACTATGACATAAAAGTGGAAATTATTCAATTATCACACGAATTCAAAACTGACAAAAATACTGAATTACGACAGTGTATACTATGACATAAAAGTGGAAATTATTCAATTATCAAATAAATTCAAAATTGACAAAAATACAGAATTACGACGGTGTATACTATGAGATAAAAGTGGAAATTATTCAATTATCACACAAATTCAAAATTGACAAAAATACTAAATTACGACAGTGTATACTATGACATAAAAGTCGAAATTATTCAATTATCACACAAATTCAAAATGGACAAAAATTCTGAATATAAAAGTGGAAAATATTCAATTATCACACAAATTCAAAATGGACAAAAATACTAAATTACGACAGTGTATACTATGACATAAAAGTGGAAATTATTCAATTATTACACAAATTCAAAATTGACAAATATACTGAATTACGAAAGTGTGTACTATGAAATAAAAGTGGAAATTATTCAATTATCAAATAAATTCAAAACTGACGAATATATTGAATTACGACAGTGTATACTATGAGATAAAAGTGGAAATTATTCAATTAACACACAAATTCAAAATGGACAAAAATACTAAATTACGACAGTGTATACTATGACATAAAAGTGGAAATTATTCAATTATCACAAATTCAAAATTGACGAATATACTGAATTACGACAGTGTATACTATGACATAAAAGTGGAAATTATTCAATTATTACACAAATTCAAATTTGACAAAATGACTGAACTACGACAGTGTATACTATGAAATAAAAGTGGAAATTATTCAATTATCAAATAAATTCAAAATTGACGAATATATTGAATTACGACAGTGTATACTATGAGATAAAAGTGGAAATTATTCAATTATTTACACAAATTCAAAATGGACAAAAATACTAAATTACGACAGTGTATACCATGACATAAAAGTGGAAATAATTCAATTATCACACAAATTCAAAATGGACAAAAATCGTCTCGGTTACGTATGTAACCCTCGTTCCCTGAAGGAGGGAACGGAGACGTACGTCAGAACTGAACCGACGAATGGGATCTTACTTTAGAGACCAATCCTACTTCGAGCATCTAACAACGAGCCAATGAAATTTGGCATGCGATCACGCATTCCACGCTACGCCCCGCAGCGCGGGTATAAATAGGAAGTGGAATGGTAGATCAGCGCTTTTTCTGCTGAGGAGCCGAAGGTGACCGGACTCCCAGCGGAAGCACAGCATCTGGCGACGGGACGTACGTCTCCGTTCCCTCCTTCAGGGAACGAGGGTTACATACGTAACCGAGACGTTCCCTTTCAGTCGGTCACGTTCGACGTACGTCAGAACTGAACCGACGAATGGGATCCCTATGGAAAACGCCAGGACGCTGGCCCTTCCAGCGTCCTGCTTGAGCGCACTGCACCGTCTAGTATGGTACGGAAGTCAGGGCTCCAAGCAGGGAGTACAGTCACTGCTGTTTCTGCAAGGCCCACTCAGAATGACTATTGGATAACGCTGGGAAAGCGTGCCTACCTCGTTCTTGAGAGAGAGGGTACGCTGCGGGGCCACGTCCTTCAGGGAAGGAGAGGTGGCAGAATACACATAAGGACTAACCTGGCAGGGTAGAGCAACATATGGCAGTCTCTGGGGTGGTTCCAGCCTGATTGAAGGGGGGAAAGAACACACCCAGAGACGACAGAGCGGGCTCTGTCGAGGGAAAGACACGGGGCTAGCCCGAAGGGTAGCTGGTACCGTGGAAAAATACACATATGGGGTTGCCGTGAGGGAACCGCTACATATGGAACCCAGCCTACAGCCACGTTTCACAAGCATACGGGTGCAGGCCTGGCGTCAGACGGTCCGCAACGTCTGACACCGGAGGGGTGACGGAGGAGCTCGACAGGGTTAGCCGGTTTCCCGGGGAACACAACTGGAGACAATAGACGCACGTATCCGGCCCAGAGGGCGGGAGTGGCGTTTCGCAAGCCGACACTTAGAACGGGCACTTAGCGCTCCTGGCCACTGGGGGCGAGGATGCGGGAAGATACCGGCTCTACACGTAAGCTATAGAATCTAGCAAACGTGTTAGGTGTCGCCCAGCCCGCAGCTCTACATATGTCTGTCAGCGAGGCGCCTTGAGCCAGCGCCCAGGAAGAAGCAACACTCCGAGTGGAGTGAGCTCTTACACCGAACGGGCAAGGCACGTCTTGGGACTGGTAGGCCAAGACTATAGCATCCACTATCCAGTGGGCTAACCTCTGCTTGGAGACAGCCTTTCCCTTCTGCTGGCCTCCGTAACAGACGAAGAGTTGCTCTGAGGTCCGAAGGCTTTGGGTCCGGTCAACGTAAGCGCGAAGAGCGCGGACCGGACACAGCAAAGCCAGGGCTGGGTCTGCCTCCTCCGAAGGCAGCGCTTGCAGGTTCACCACCTGATCCCGGAAGGGAGTGGTAGGAACCTTGAGCACTTATCCGGGCCGGGGTCTCAGGACGACGTGAGAGTTACCTGGCCCGAACTCTAGGCACGATTCGTTGACCGAAAGTGCATGCAGGTCCCCTACCCTCTTGATCGAGGCCAATGCCGTCAGGAGCACTGTCTTCATTGACAAGATTTTTAACTCACAAGACGCCAAAGGCTCGAAGGGAGGGCTCTGAAGTGCTCGGAGCACTAGAGCTAAGTCCCAAGAGGGTATCGAGGATGGACGAGGAGGATTTAGTCTCCTCGCACCTCTGAGGAACCTGACGATTAGGTCGTGCTTCCCCACGGACTTACCTTCTACTACATCATGGTACGCTGCTATTGCTGCAGCATATACCTTGAGGGTGGAGGGAGACAGCCTTCTCTCCAACCCATCTTGCAGGAAGGAAAGCACGACACTGATCGAACACCTTCGGGGGTCTTCCCGGCGGGAAGCGTACCACTCAACGAACAGGTTCCACTTCAGAGCATAGAGGCGCCTCGTAGAGGGGGCTCTAGCTGAAGCGATGGTATCTACGACAGCTTGTGGTAGTCCATCTAGAACCTCCGCGTCCCGTCCAGGGACCAGACATGAAGATTCCAGAGGTCTGGACGCGGGTGCCATAGCGTGCCCCGTCCCTGAGAAAGAAGGTCCTTCCTCAGGGGAATCGGCCAAGGAGGGGCTGTCGCGAGGAGTGTGAGTTCTGGGAACCAGGTCCAGTTGGGCCAATACGGCGCAACTAACAAGACCTGCTCCTCGTCCTCCCTGACCTTGCACAGAGTCTGTGCAAGAAGGCTCACTGGGGGAAACGCATACTTGCGTAGGTCCCGGGGCCAGCTGTGCGCCAGTGCATCTGTGCCGAGGGTACCCCCGGTCAGGGAATAGTACCACTGGCAATGGGTCGAGTCCGGAGAGGCAAACAGGTCGACCTGTGCGGCTCCGAACTGGTCCCATATCAGCTGGACCGCCTGGGGGTGGGGTCGCCACTCTCCCGGAGGTGTCGGCTGACGAGAGAGCTCGTCGGCTGTCTGGTTCAGCACACCAGGGACATGAATGGCCCCGAAGCAACCTCAGCTGCTTCTGACTCCACAGGAGGAGGTGGCGGGCGAGTTGGAGCAGACGACGGGAGCGTAGACCACCCTGACGGTTGATGTACGCAATGGCCGTGGTGCTGTCCGTACGGACCAGTACATGCTTGCCACGCAGCGGCCCCTTGAGGCGGCGGAGTGCCAGATGTACTGCCAGTAACTCGAGGCAATTGATATGCCAATGCAATTGCGGCCCCGTCCACAGACCAGCAACTGCATGCCCGTTGTACGTGACCCCCCAGCCTGTGGTGGAGGCATCCGTGAATAGCACAGCATGCCTGGACACTTGTTCTAGGGGCACCCCGGCCCGGAGAAACGAAGTGCTGGACCACGGGCTGAAGGTTTGGCGGCAGTAAGGAGTCACTGGGACCCGGTACTGACCGCTCTGCCACGCCCACCTCGGGACTCGGCCATTGAGCCAGCGTTGAAGCGGTCTCATATGAAGCAATCCGAGCGGCGTGACCGCGGCTGCAGATGCCATATGCCCCAGGAGCCTCTGAAAGAATTTCAGTGGGACCGCTGTCCTGCTCTTGAACATATTCAAGCAGTTCAACACCGACTGGACTCGCTCCTCGGTGAGGCGCGGCGTCCGGTTGACCGAGTCCAGCTCCATACCGAGATAAGAGATCCTCTGTGTGGGACAGAGTTTGCTCTTCTCTCGGTTGACCCGAAGGCCCAACTGGCTGAGGTGACTGAGCACCAGGTCCCTGTGTTCGCACAACTGGTCCTTCGACTGGGCTAGGATCAGCCAATCGTCGAGGTAGTTGAGAATCCGAACGCCGCGTTCTCTGAGTGGAACAATGGCTGCCTCCGCGACCTTCGTAAAGACGCGGGGCGACAGGGACAGCCCGAAGGGCAGGACCTTGTACTGATATGCTTTCCCCTCGAACGCAAAGCGTAGGAACGGTCTGTGTCGAGGGAGAATAGACACATGGAAGTACGCGTCCTTCAGGTCGATCGCTGCAAACCAATCCTGGGGACGGATGCATTGGAAAATGCGTTTCTGCGTCAACATCCTGAACGGGAGCTTGTGCAGGGCCCGATTCAGAACTCGCAGGTCCAGGATTGGCCGTAACCCACCCCCTTTCTTGGGCACAATGAAGTAGGGGCTGTAAAACCCCGTCTTCATATTGGCTGGAGGAACCGGCTCGATCGCGTCCTTCGCCAGTAGGACCTCGATCTCTGACCGCAAGACTTGAGCATCGCTGCTTCGCACGGAGGTGAAGAGGATGCCCTTGTACTTGGGTGGCCGGCGTGCGAACTGAATCGCGTAGCCGAGTCTGATGGTACGGATGAGCCAGCGAGACGGCCTGGGGAGACCTAGCCAGGCCCCCAGCGACCGTACAAGCGGGACCAACGGCACCCCAGACGTGCCCGGGGTGGGGCAGCGAAGCGGAGTACTCTGGCCCGACTCGGGAGGCCCGGAGGCGGCCCGTAGTGTTGCCTGAGCACTCCTGGTTTGGACAGAGAGTGGGTGAGAAGGCCCGGAGGCGTCCTCGGAGCCCACTCTGCTGTCCACTGCCCGGAGGCAGGGAAGTGAAGCACTCAGCCCCGACCCGGAAGGCCCGTGGGCGGCCCGGAGTGTTGACTGAGTGCTCACAAGAGAGGCAGTGTGTGGGTGAGAAGGCCCGGGGGCGTCCTCGAGGCCCACACAGCTGCCCCCTGGCGACGGGAGGGTAGGAAAGGAGTGACAAGGCCTGTGGGCGTCGCACACTGCCAACCTGACCCTCTTGGGGCCCAGAGAGAGAGGAAATTGCTCTTTTGGTGAAAAT
This sequence comes from Pseudorasbora parva, assembly GCF_024679245.1. Taxonomy (NCBI): domain Eukaryota; kingdom Metazoa; phylum Chordata; class Actinopteri; order Cypriniformes; family Gobionidae; genus Pseudorasbora; species Pseudorasbora parva. Next base: position 20,537,980 of record NC_090185.1, on the reverse strand, counting down.
GTGGGTACCGCTGGACTCCGGAGAGCCAGCGGCAGAGATGTTGTGACCAGTGATGCCCCCCCGGTCCTCCTCCGGGGGGGTGGGAGGGATGCGGACATCATCTCCCTCAGAGCAGCTCCTCTTCTCCCTGGGCTGCCCGTCTCAGGGCCGCTTCCCCTTACGCTTGCCGGCAGGTTTCGCGGGCCCTTGGACGGGTTGGGCGGCCCCCTTGCGTCCGGCACCCTGCTTCGCGGGTGGAGGCTGCTGCTTGGGCTTGGCAGGGGCGGAGGCGGACGCTGGAGGACGCCCTCGGCGACGAGCAGACTGGGGGGCTGCCCCGGGCGGCTGGGTGGAGGCAGCAGCGGACCGCCGGGGCAGGATATTCTTGATGGCCTCCGTCTGCTTCTTGGCCACCGAGAACTGCTGGGCAAAGTCCTCGATGGCGTCGCCGAAGAGGCCGGCCTGACAGACAGGGGCGTTTAGAAACCGAACCTTGTCCGAGTCCCGCATGTCTGTCAGGTTCAGCCACAGGTGGCGTTCCTGGACCACCAAGGTGGACATCGCCCGACCCAGGGAGCGAGCCGTGACTTTCGTCGCCCGGAGGGCGAGGTCCGTCGCGGCCCGCAGTTCCTGCATAACTGCCTGGTCGGAACCACCCTTGTGCAGTTCCATGAGCGCTTTGGCCTGGTGGACCTGCAGGAGCGCCATGGCGTGCAAAGCTGATGCAGCTTCTCCGCAGGCTGAGTAAGCCTTGCCCGTCAAGCCGGACGAGAACTTACACGCCCGGGAGGGGAGACGCGGGGCGTGCCTCCAGTCCGCAGCGGTCTTAGGACACAGGTGCATCGCAACTGACCGCTCGACTGCAGGGATCCCCTCGTAACCCTTAGCTGCACCACCATCGAGAGTGGTGAGGATGGAGGAGTCAGTCGATCGTTGGCGAGCGCTGTACGGCGCCACCCACGACTTCGTGAGCTCCTGATGCACTTCCGGGAAGAAAGGCACCGGGGCGGGACGCTGAGAACCAGCGCGACCCGTCCCGAGAAACCAATCATCCAGCCGCGAAGGTTCGGGACGTGGTGGAGGGTTCCACTCAAGCCCGACACTTGCGGCGGCCCGGGCAAGCATAGCCGTAAGTTCCGGGTCGGACTCGGGCAACGCTGTCACACCCGAAGGGGGCAACGCAGCCGAGTCTTCATCCTCGGAACCCATTAGCTCATCCCCCGATGCAGCAACCGACATCTGGTCCTCCGCCGGAGCCCCAAAAGAGACGACTGGTGCTCCACGTGGGAGGTCAGCACGCCCTTCCGGAAGCTCCACCGGTACAGTGGAGGGGGGAGGGGCCCGAGGAGCCGTGAGACCCGTCGGGTTTACCCTGACCGACACCCTCAGGTCCCCACCAAGGTCATCAGCCAAAGTAGTAGCCCTCTGCTTTGCAGCTGGAGGACCACTAGATCGGGGGATGGACGCTGGTGTTCCACCTCTTCTGAGGTATTGGAGACGGGACCGCAACACTGCAATGGACATATTCCCGCAATGGGAACATGTCTCATCCACGAACGCAGCCTCAGCGTGCTGTGCGCCCAGACACGAGAGACAACGAACGTGTCCGTCAAGCGGAGACAGAAATCGACCGCACCCAGAAACACACGGCTTGAATGACATCTTGAAAAAGACGCAGGGTCAAACCGTGTTGCTCTTTTGTGAATGGAAGTTGCTCTTTTAGTGCTGAAGCACTCAGGGAGATAATAATAATAATAATAATAATAATAATAGATTTTATTTATAATGCACTTTTCATTCCGAAGAATCTCAAAGTGCAACAAAGGGGGGGGGGGAAAATAACAACAAAAAATGAATAACAAGTAAAAATATAAAATACTACAAACAATCAACCAACACAGAAAACAGAACAGAAAACAGAGCTGATGGTGAACAGAAACAGAGCTGATGGTGAACAGAAAACAGCTGATGGTGGAAGTCTCTGTTAGCTCCGCAGCACACTGTGGCCACTCCATGTTTCAGATTTCTCCCAGCGGCAGTGTCCCGATGACATCGCCGAGGCAGGACAGCTGAAGACCAGATGATGGGTCTTCATGACGATTCAAACGATGGGGATCGCCGCAGCACCATGCAGGAGGCAGAACATTTTTTCGGGCACTTCTGTGGACACACCGGGGTCGGCGCAGAAGTCCAAGCCGCTCCACGGCCGCAATGCAGGACGGAACAGCGGCGCAGCCGAGAAGCGGAACATCCCAACATCATGCCGGACGCCGATCACGATGGCCCAGATGACGCTAGCCCGGTGCAAACTTCAGCCACCATGCAGCTCAAGCCCAAGGGAGACCACCAGTGAGCGGCGAGAAAGTGAAACATCAAATGTCCACCAAACCAGAACCAACCAACCGCAGCAATTCAAACGCAAACACCAGAAGCGGTGGAAAACGGCGAAACGAGGAACGTCCTCTCAGTGGCTGCCAGCAATCAGCAACAGCCCCAATTGTAGCCCTGACCCCCAGACCAGTCACAAACATAAGGAAATAAAATAAAATCTAAATCTAATAGTACATCAACATGATCATTTGTGGGTGGAGAAGCGGCGAACAGACGACGCCAGCGTCCTCTCCCCCACGTTGCCAGATGACCGCGGCTCCACGCAGTTCGATAGTGCAAGCCTGCGTGAGCTCTCAGTGATATGTGTGTAGCGCCCAGCGAACCAACTGTAATGTAGTGTAATGCAAGGAAACGCTCAGCGAACCAACAGCTCTTTGTACACTCAGTCACTGATGTGGACGGTCTCTCGCTGACGCGCTGTATCACCCGCACTGGCAAACTCTCGTTCACAGGAATTTTGACTCGTAGTCAGAAAGCTCTTCGTAGAAACAGCAAATGAAACTGTTCGGCTCCGAAGTAGAAAAGCGCTGATCTACCATTCCACTTCCTATTTATATCCGCGCTGCGGGGCGTAGCGTGGAATGCGTGATCGCATGCCAAATTTCATTGGCTCGTTGTTAGATGCTCGAAGTAGGATTGGTCTCTAAAGTAAGATCCCATTCGTCGGTTCAGTTCTGACGTACGTCGAACGTGACCGACTGAAAGGGAAACTGAATTACGACTGTGTATACCATGACATAAAAGTGGAAATGATTCAATTATCACACAAATTCAATATTGACAAATATACTGAATTACGACAGTGTATACAATGACATAAAAGTGGAAATTATTCAATTATTACACAAATTCAAATTTGACAAAATGACTGAACTACAACAGTGTATACTATGAAATAAAAGTGGAAATTATTCAATTATCAAATAAATTCAAAATTGACGAATATATTGAATTACGACAGTGTATACTATGATATAAAAGAGGAAATGATTCAATTATCACACAAATTCAAAATTGACAAAAATACTAAATTACGAAAGTGTATACTATGACATAAAAGTGGAAATTATTCAATTATCACACAAATTCAAAATGGACAAAAATACTGAATTATAAAAGTGGAAATTATTCAATTATCACACAAATTCAAAATTGACAAATATAATGAATTACGACAGTGTATACTATGAAAAAAAGTGGAAATTATTCAATTATCAAATATATTCAAAATTGACGAATATATTGAATTACGACAGTGTATACTATGATATAAAAGAGGAAATGATTCAATTATCACACAAATTCAAAATTGACAAAAATACTAAATTACGAAAGTGTATACTATGACATAAAAGTGGAAATTATTCAATTATCACACAAATTCAAAATGGACAAAAATACTGAATTATAAAAGTGGAAATTATTCAATTATCACACAAATTCAAAATTGACAAATATAATGAATTACGACAGTGTATACTATGACATAAAAGTGGAAATTATTCAATTATCACACAAATTCAAAATGGACAAAAATACTAAATTACGACAGTGTATACTATGAGATAAAAGTGGAAATTATTCAATTATCACACGAATTCAAAACTGACAAAAATACTGAATTACGACAATGTATACTATGACATAAAAGTGGAAATTATTCAATTATTACACAAATTCAAAATGGACAAAAATACTGAATTACGACAGTGTATACCATGACATAAAAGTGGAAATTATTCAATTATCACACAAATTCAAAATGGACAAAAATACTGAATTACGACAGTGTATACCATGACATAAAAGTGGAAATTATTCAATTATCACACAAATTCAAAATTGACAAATATACTGAATTACGACAGTGTATACTATGATATAAAAGTGGAAATGATTCAATTATCACACAAATTCAAAATTGACAAAAATACTAAATTACGAAAGTGTATACTATGACATAAAAGTGGAAATTATTAAATTATCACACAAATTCAAAATGGACAAAAATACTGAATTATAAAAGTGGAAATTATTCAATTATCACACAAATTCAAAATTGACAAATATAATGAATTACAACAGTGTATACTATGACATAAAAGTGGAAATTATTCAATTATCACACAAATTCAAAATGGACAAAAATACTAAATTACGACAGTGTATACTATGAGATAAAAGTGGAAATTATTCATTTATCACACGAATTCAAAACTTACAAAAACACTGAATTACGACACTGTATACTATGACATAAAAGTGGAAATTATTCAATTATTACACAAATTCAAAATTGACAAAAATACTGAACTACGACAGTGTATACTATGACATAAAAGTGGAAATTATTCAATTATCACACAAATTCAAAACTGACAAAAATACTGAACTACGACAGTGTATACTATGACATAAAAGTGGAAATTATTCAATTATCAAATAAATTCAAAACTGACAAAAATACCGAATTACGACGGTGTATACTATGACATAAAAGTGGAAATTATTCAATTATCACACAAATTCAAAATTGACAAATATACTGAATTACGACAGTGTATACTATGACATAAAAGTGGAAATTATTCAATTATCACACAAATTCAAAATTGACAAAAATACTAAATTACGACAGTGTATACTATGACATAAAAGTGGAAATTATTCAATTATCACACGAATTCAAAACTGACAAAAATACTGAATTACGACAATGTATACTATGACATAAAAGTGGAAATTATTCAATTATTACACAAATTCAAAATGGACAAAAATACTGAATTACGACAGTGTATACCATGACATAAAAGTGGAAATTATTCAATTATCACACAAATTCAAAATGGACAAAAATACTGAATTACGACAGTGTATACCATGACATAAAAGTGGAAATTATTCAATTATCACACAAATTCAAAATTGACAAATATACTGAATTACGACAGTGTATACTATGATATAAAAGTGGAAATGATTCAATTATTACACAAAATCAAAATTGACAAAAATACTAAATTACGAAAGTGTATACTATGACATAAAAGTGGAAATTATTCAATTATCACACAAATTCAAAATGGACAAAAATACTGAACTACGACAGTGTATACTATGAGATAAAAGTGGAAATTATTCATTTATCACACGAATTTAAAACTGACAAAAACACTGAATTATGACACTGTATACTATGACATAAAAGTGGAAATTATTCAATTATTACACAAATTCAAAATTGACAAAAATACTGAACTACGACAGTGTATACTATGACATAAAAGTGGAAATTATTCAATTATCACACAAATTCAAAACTGACAAAAATACTGAATTACGACAGTGTATACTATGACATAAAAGTGGAAATTATTCAATTATCAAATAAATTCAAAACTGACAAAAATACCGAATTACGACGGTGTATACTATGACATAAAAGTGGAAATTATTCAATTATCACACAAATTCAAAATTGACAAATATACTGAATTACGACAATGTATACTATGACATAAAAGTGGAAATTATTCAATTATCACACAAATTCAAAATTGACAAAAATACTAAATTACGACAGTGTATACTATGACATAAAAGTGGAAATTATTCAATTATCACACGAATTCAAAACTGACAAAAATACTGAATTACGACAGTGTATACTATGACATAAAAGTGGAAATAATTCAATTATCAAATAAATTCAAAATTGACAAAAATACCGAATTACGACGGTGTATACTATGACATAAAAGTGGAAATTATTCAATTATCACACAAATTCAAAATTGACAAATATACTGAATTACGACAGTGTATACTATGATATAAAAGTGGAAATTATTCAATTATCACACAAATTCAAAATTGACAAAAATACTAAATTACGAAAGTGTATACTATGACATAAAAGTGGAAATTATTCAATTATCACACAAATTCAAAATGGACAAAAATACTAAATTATGACAGTGTATACCATGATATAAAAGTGGAAATTATTCAATTATCACACAAATTCAAAATGGACAAAAATACTGAACTACGACCATGTATACTATGACATAAAAGTGGAAATTATTCAATTATCACACAAATTCAAAATGGACAAAAATACTGAATTATAAAAGTGGAAATTATTCAATTATCACACAAATTCAAAATTGACAAATATACTGAATTACGACAGTGTATACTATGATATAAAAGAGGAAATGATTCAATTATCACACAAATTCAAAATTGACAAAAATACTAAATTACGAAAGTGTATACTATGACATAAAAGTGGAAATTATTCAATTATCACACAAATTCAAAATGGACAAAAATACTAAATTATGACAGTGTATACCATGATATAAAAGTGGAAATTATTCAATTATCACACAAATTCAAAATGGACAAAAATACTGAAGTACGACGGTGTATACTATGACATAAAAGTGGAAATTATTCAATTATCACACAAATTCAAAATGGACAAAAATACTGAATTATAAAAGTGGAAATTATTCAATTATCAAATAAATTCAAAACTGACGAATATATTGAATTACGACAGTGTATACTATGAGATAAAAGTGGAAATTATTCAATTATCACACAAATTCAAAATGGACAAAAATACTAAATTACGACAGTGTATACTATGACATAAAAGTGGAAATTATTCAATTATCACAAATTCAAAATTGACGAATATACTGAATTACGACAGTGTATACTATGACATAAAAGTGGAAATTATTCAATTATCACACAAATTCAAAATGGACAAAAATACTAAATTATGACAGTGTATACCATGATATAAAAGTGGAAATTATTCAATTATCACACAAATTCAAAATGGACAAAAATACTGAATTACGACAGTGTATACTATGACATAAAAGTGGAAATTATTCAATTATCACACAAATTCAAAATGGACAAAAATACTGAATTATAAAAGTGGAAATTATTCAATTATCAAATAAATTCAAAACTGACGAATATATTGAATTACGACAGTGTATACTATGAGATAAAAGTGGAAATTATTCAATTATCACACAAATTCAAAATGGACAAAAATACTAAATTACGACAGTGTATACTATGACATAAAAGTGGAAATTATTCAATTATCACAAATTCAAAATTGACGAATATACTGAATTACGACAGTGTATACTATGACATAAAAGTGGAAATTATTCAATTATTACACAAATTCAAAATTGACAAAAATACTGAACTACGACAGTGTATACTATGACATAAAAGTGGAAATGATTAAATTATCACACGAATTCAAAATTGATAAATATACTAAATTACGACAGTGTATACTATGAGATAAAAGTGGAAATTATTCAATTATCACACAAATTCAAAATGGACAAAAATACTAAATAACGACAGTGTATATACTATGAGATAAAAGTGGAAATTATTCGATTATCAAATAAATTCAAAATTGACAAAAATACTGAACTACGACAGTGTATACTATGACATAAAAGTGGAAATTATTCAATTATCACACAAATTCAAAATGGACAAAAATACTAAATTACGACAGTGTATATACTATGAGATAAAAGTGGAAATTATTCAATTATCACACAAATTCAAAATGGACAAAAATACTGAATTACGACAGTGTATACCATGACATAAAAGTGGAAATTATTCAATTATCACACAAATTCAAAATTGACAAATATACTGAATTTCGACAGTGTGTACTATGATATAAAAGTAGAAATTATTCAATTATCACACAAATTCAAAATTGACAAAAATACTAAATTACGAAAGTGTATACTATGACATAAAAGTGGAAATTATTCAATTATCACACAAATTAAAAATTGACAAATATACTGAATTACGACAGTATATACTATGATATAAAAGTGGAAATTATTCAATTATCACACAAATTCAAAACTGACAAAAATACTGAATTACCACAGTGTATACTATGACATAAAAGTGGAAATTATTCAATTATCAAATAAATTCAAAATTGACAAAAATACTGAATGACAGTGTATACTATGACATAAAAGTGGAAATTATTCAATTATCAAATAAATTCAAAATTGACAAAAATACTGAATTACGACAGTGTATACTATGACATAAAAGTGGAAATTATTCAGTTATCAAACAAATTCAAAATGGACAAAAATACTGAATTACGACAGTGTATACTATGACATAAAAGTGGAAATTATTCATTTATCGCACAAATTCAAAATGGACAAAAATACTAAATTATTCATTGAGTCATTGCCCTAAATTAGGGTAGCTTAAACCTGCTCCTTCCGGGCCATTATCCTGTAGTTTATGCTGAATTCCAGAAAGCTTTGAAGCTTCCTTCTACTTAGAAATAATGTCTGGAATGCCACTCGAAGTCGGACATTTGACCTGTGATCTAAGGGCAGATCAATCAACCCTGACCTTCCAAGATGGAGGTAGGTCCTGCTTCCAATTAGCATAATGTTGAGCTACTTAATGTCAATAACAAACTTTAACATTAGGCATTAAGTTTATATAATGAAAACTTTAATTTTTGCTTTTCATCAACTGTTTTCAAAGTGGACAAAAAATACTAAAATACAAAATGCTTTCATTGTGTGAGATCATGGTGACATCATGTAGTCAACATGTGAACGTGACGTGTGATGGACTGGAACTCTGAGGTCTGAAGTGGGACATTTCAATTGGGATATTCCAACCTCTTCTCGAATGTGGCAATAGCTCCAAACCCAAACACATCTGAACCACTTAGTCAAGGTCTTTAAAATGATTAGATATGTCCAGACAGGTGTGTTGGAGCAGGTTGACGCTAAACTCTAGGAGCTAGACACTCCAGAAGCAGGATTTGGAACCCTTGCCCAAAGTCCTGTCCCAAACTGCACCCTTAGCCCTTGTAGTCTTTCTCTGTGTCCACAATTTCATCATAAACTGTTGGATGATATAATCCTGAAAAATTTAGCTCCAACCTTAAAGGATTAGTTCACTTTAAAATGAAAATGACCCCATGATTTACTCACCCTCAAGCCATCCTAGGTGTATTTGACTTTTTCTTTCTAATGAACATATATATATATATATATATATATATATATATATATATATATATATATATATATATATATATATATATATATATATATATATATATATATATATATATATATATATATTGTAACATGTTCTAAATGTTATTGTGTTTTAGTGGACAAGGAGTTTAATGTTTATGTGACACTGTTCATTTTGGTGTTGTGGACTGTTATCATACTTCATTACCTGTTATTGGAGGTTCGGGTTAAATATGCGAAGAGGCTCCACCCCCTAGGGGTTTTTTGGGGAAAAAGCGGAAATAAAGGGGAGAGGAGTGCCTCGCTGTTTCAAGTGAGGCTCTCTGTTCAAGTCGGGGTGTGTACGGCGTGGGTTGTGGCCTACAACAGCCCAAATAAACACCCCTTTTCACCAACACGTCTCATTATTGCCTGAGAACGTTACAATATATATACACACACATCAGAGCAGTGTGGGGTATGTTTATTTTATGATGGATGGATGCACTTTTTTGAGCTTCAAACACAATAGACCCCGTCAGCTCCGATTGTGTTCATCAGAAAGAAGAAAGTCAAGTCAAGTGTAACCCTCAAGAGCACAAGTCCTTTGACCGTCCCTTTTGGGACAGGCCTATTTGCCTTAAATCACCCATCTCTCTTGATAACAGCATTGTTTGCTGACTTGAAATAGGATAGTGAGCTCAATCTCACAAAGTACAAATCACAAAGACCCTTACCTTCCACTCCTCCTTTTCAATCCGGAGGATGACACGTCCTTCCTCAGTCACAACTTTTTCCTTTAGCTTGGCCAAAGTGATACGATCCTCCCAGGCACCTGTTAACCTTGGTCAAAGATTTGGAACTATTAAAAAAAATTCTTTATATGATTTTAATCTTAATGGTAGTTTTGAGGTAGACAAAAGCACAGTCTGTGAAGTGGTTCTCAACTGGTTTTGCTTCAGGACCCAGATTTTACATTGGACATTGTGTCAACCTTGATCCAATGCAGTATCAAACCTGAAAATCACATTTACTGCATGTATCTTTTACCTTGCATTATGGTTTTTGAGGATGAGGTCCTTATCCTATCATGTAACTTTTCCATGTTGCCAACTTGCCATCTGTCTTATTTGACAGGCTTAGTTCTACCAACAAGTAACAGAACTAGTTTGATTGGACACTTGACATTTTGTTCCTAACTATTCATGATTTTATGGTTATTATTTGCATTTAAAGACCTGCAACCCTTTTTTTAGGTCATGACCTAGCAGTTAAGAACCATTATGATTCCCATGGGATACTTGACAGTAGTGCACGTACCTACCCACTGCTTTCCTGTTTCTCTGTTCGCCCTCCTTCTTCAGTTCATCTTTGCTTTTCTTTATCCTGGTTTCCCACAGTGCTTTGACGGAGTTCACTGTCCCGCAGCACACCGCGAGCCCCGTCATGATGATACAGAGCTCCAAATATCACCTCACACACACATTGTACTAGGGCAGCAGATAAGCCATTTTACCGGCCAGGGAAAGCTTATGCACTGCAAAACTATTAACATTTGAATTAGTATTGTGGATATCATAAGATGTGCCTGACATTAAAGCAACTATGAGAAAGTAGAGTGTAGTAGCCTATGCATTAGCTGTGCTTACCACTCTCATTGAGTCATATTGTCCTTCCAGCTTCTATATACTATGTGTGTACCAAGTTAGCGTCCATTTGATAAGCAGAAGTTTGAGCTGCACTAGTGTAATTCCTCTGACGATTCCAATAAGTGTGATATGTGTTGGAAGAATTGACTTTGAAGTAATTATCCCTCTGTGGTTGTCATTGGTCTTCCCTCTTGAAGCGTAACTCCGTCCAGTGTCTATATTTAACCGGAGACAACACTGGGAATAGTGTGGTGTGTGTGGTCACATGTTAAAGTTGGCACAAGAGCAGCTGTCCGCTATCACATATTTACCACACTAGACGTGCTTTCAAGAATAGAGCGACATTAACCTGATTAAAAAACATCGCTCTATAAATAAAATGGTGGTCGCTAGTAGAACGTTTTTAATGTTATAGTTTAAATGTTTTAAATTATTATGCCGTTTGCTCACCATAAATATGAAATATTCATCCTGTTTTCTCTTTTATTTTTTTCAGATTACATTTGAATTGCAATCAAACTGTTTTGCAAGCATTTTACAACAAATGTCGATTTTATAATAGCAGACAATGGCAAACTAAAATGATTTTACTGTATAATGTTTATTAGTGCTGGGGGAAATTAATCACATCCAAAATAAAAGTTTGTGTTTACATGATATGTGTGTATACTGTGTAAATATATAAATATATTTATATAAATACACACACATGCCTGTAGGCCTATATGTATAAGAAAAATATGTTCTTTTTTATAAACAAATCATATTTATATATAAGATAAATTATATACAGTGTATACATGCAAATATTTCTTAAATATATACATGCATGTGTGTGTATTTATATAAAATAATACTAAATAATTATAAACAGTACACACATATATTGTTTGAACACACACTTTTATTTTGGAAGTTTATTTTTCCCCCAGCACTAATGTTTCTACATATTGTTTTATATATTTATTATAGTAGATATATTAGCAGACAATATAAGCCATATAAGCAATATTAGCAATATAAGACAATAAATACTGGGAGAATAAATACCAAAAATCTTTATTTAACATTATTTATTATTATTTTAAATTAACAGAATAATTTGACATAATCGGGTCTTGTATTACTAAAATGAATAAAAGCTTATTTGATATGTAATATGCACATTCGAGGTTAAAAAAAACAACAACTTTTAGTCAGCAAGTAAGCATTAAATTGATGGAAAGTGACAGTAAAGGCATTTATAAAAGAAAATATTTATATTCCAAATAAATGTTTGAACTTTCTATTAAAGAATCCTTTTTTTAAAATGTACACTCTAAAAAATGTTGGGTTGTTTTAACCCAATGTTGGGTCAAATATGGACTAACCCAGTGATTGGGTTGTTTTAATCCAGCGGGTGGATTAAATATTTGCTTAAGACAACCCAATCACTGGGTTAAAACAACCCAATTGCTGGGTTAGTCCATATTTGACCCAACATAAGGTTGTTTTTTACCAATCATTTTTTAGATTGTAGCTATGGTTTCTACAAATATATAAATAATCAGCATAGTGCAGATTAATATTTTTGTATTAATATATATAATATTAATATAAGACGGACCCCAAACTATTGAATGAGACTATATATTGTTACAAAAGATTTCAGTTTTAAATAAATGTTGCTCTTTTTCTTTCTTTCTTTTGAACATTTTATTCATCAAAGAATTATGAAAAAGTATCACAGGTTCTAAAAATTATATAGAAGCACAAAATTCTTTCAAACACTGATAATAAATCAGTGTATATTAAAATGATTTCTGAAGGATCATGTGACACTGAAGACTGGATTACTGGTGAAAATTCTTGACTGTAAAAAAAAAAAAAAAAATTAAGGTCTCCAAATGAAAATTTTCTAGTGACGGATCACATTAAAAAAACATTTGTTGGCCAAATGGAATTTCTGTGAATTAAATTGTATCAATTTACAGAAATTAAATTTGAAGACATTTATAGAAAATGCTCAATTGGAGAGGCCTGACATTTACAGTGAAGTGATAAAGGTTTGTATTGGTTAATTTTTTTTAGATAATTTTTTTATATATATTTAGCCTATATATAGCGCTTCTAGCCTACTCTTTATACACTGCAAACAAGATGCAAACCGCAAATAAGGATCTGTTTTTATAAACGTATTCAGTGAATGTGTCTGAAGTGGGACTCCAGACGGCTCTACTGGAGCAGTTCACCCCCGAGTCCTTCAGCTGCCCGATGACCACATAACACACCAGCTTATATCGATCATACGGCAGCTTCTTCACAGCCGTTTTAATGCAGTCTGACAATTCCCTGGAGATATCCGCGCATGCGCAGCTGTACTCCACACTCTCGAGTCTTTCATCAACAATGCGCTTGATTATTTCACGTGCTCGGTCAGCAGAGAAGAGTCTTTCTGGGATGGTCTGGTAGTGGACGAGCTGCTCGTCTCTGTCTGATGGTAACTTTTGGTTTCTCGGCTCCTTCTTCATCGCCCAGGTTGAGTCGCGTCTCCTCTGGAGGGGGATCAGTGAGGATTGAGGGTTTTCCTGGGATGTTTTCCTTCTGAGAGTGCTTTTGCTTTTCTCCAGGGGTCCCTTCTTCTCAGCTTTCTTGTGTAATTGGATATAAAAATGTTTTTTACTGTCATTTGTTATTTGATAAGGTACACAATATACATTGTTTGTTAAAATCAAATGTAATTTTTTAATGATTTTTATGTAGGCCTATTTATTTGATATTATTACAATTTAAAATAATGGTTTTCTACTTGAATATATTTTAAAGTGTAATTTATTTCTGTGATTCAAAGCTGAATTTTCAGCATCATTACTCTAGTCTTAACTCACTATCCTTGAGAAATGCTCAAGAAACATTAATTCTGAAACAGACCATACATTTTTCTTTGCAACATTTTTTGTCTTTACTGCCACTTAAAATATTTGAATGCATCCTTACTGAATATTTATTTTAAAAAAATAAAAACCTAAAAATGCATATTACAGAATAATTACGTTTTCATTAATGTAATTGATTTTAGTAATAGAAAATGATGGAATTCTGTTTAAATTTACATTAAATTGAGATATTTTTTTAAAACTAATTCTGCCAATATTCTTATTTTGTTAATTGTATCTTCAAATGTATCTACTTTATTTATTTAAAAACAATTCATTCAGATTAAATCAAGGTTTTTATAATGAATTTGCATCAAAACTTTTAATTTGATCAGTTTTAGTATTATTGTAAACCTAGAATACAATTAAATCGGTTAAATTAAACTAATATTTAAGACCTCTAATAAAATCTTTCAGATATGTAAAAAAGCCGTACCTGCATGTTCTTTTTGTAAGAGATTCTCTGCTTAAACTCTTTTAGTTTGTGCTGAAGCTATGGAGGCGGTGGGCTTTAAACTGAGCTGAGAATGAGATAGAGGCTCCGCCCCCAACTGATATACACTGTTTGACTTGTCTAAGGAACATAAATCCTACAAGACTTAGCTGTGCTCACTATGGCTCCTGGAATGTATAAGAACAGATGGAATAATAACATACTGAACAGAGTATATAAACTGTATTATGTCAAACTGTTTCTCAAATGTATAATTTATTAAAACACTTTCCTCGAAATTCACACACAACACAATAATCTCTCAGGGAAACTCCCATTATTTATGAGTGGCAGAACATTATGCTCCAACAAGAATTGTCACACCAGAGAAGATGAAAGGACGTATCAGTACAGATTCCTTACATCTAAAGTTTGAATCACAAATACTTCCATTGTCCTTTAAAAACTATGAGTGGAAAGAAAAGTAGCAGTGAAAAAACATGAAACAAGAACATTCTAGTCATAATTTATTCTGAAAAGAAATTTGATTTTGCTTCAAGAAATGCCATTTTTAGGAATAGCAATATTTTAAAATGAGACAATAATAATATTTCTAGAAATATAATTTCTATTTCATTTGATGCGATTATTATATTTAAGATGTTACCCACTAACAAATATCATTACTTTTCATCGCTACTGTTCATTTTAAAAACCCTTGTGCAATATCATTGGAGACTTTACAGTATGTAGAAAGTTCATTTACAAAAAAAAGTGGGTGCGTTTACATATTGCTACATGAAGTTCATATTCTCTAACATTCACAATACGTTCTGGTAGATGTAACATGTTTTGTCAGTAAGGCAACAAGAGGAGAGAATCACAAGAAAAACAACAAAACACCAGTTAGCTATTAGCTTCATGACTGTTGAAATGTTCTTCATGTGCAACAGTCATGATAGAGAGAGACCAATGGCTTGAATAGCTCAGTGCCCCAGTAACGAAACCCTTTAGTGTCGGGATATGGAGTCATATGTGCTTTCTATTTTAGATCAAGGACCATTAAGGCAGGGTTTTCCAGGTACGATATCCACAGGTTGGAGAAACGACACATGGTAGCTCCGTCAATGATTCGGTGGTCGGCGGACCAGCTCACATTCATGATGTGTGCTTTTACTACCTCGCCCTTGTGGTTGAACCGGGGCAGCACCTGAGGAGAACACAAAAAAGAACATGTAAAACCAAAGTCCTTCTAAGTAATTTCACTTGGCGGCCATCTTTAAAACGACTCTGGTTTGCTCTTTGAATGAGGAAACATCAAATTCTCCAAAACTGTTTGCCAAGCTTATGATTCAATTTAATATTTGAAATCACCAATGAAATCTGACAACAACTATCAAATTTTGTTTCTAACCCATGGGCGTCGGAAGCAAATAAAAAGTGGGTGGGTCAGTAGCGGCTAAGACATGTGATAGGTGGGGAAATTGTTTTGCGAGGGGTCCTGGGGTTCTCCCCCAGAAAAAAATGATTTCATAGATGTGATTTCCTTACAACTTTTCATTATTACATGATATAAACAATTGTGTTATAAAGTCAGATTTGTAAGATATAAACTGGCAATTCTGAGAAAAGTCTTTCCCTCAGAACAGCAAGATATTAACTCGCAATTGCGAGAAATTAGAATTGCAATTCTGACTTTCTCGCAATTACGGGTTTATATCTTGCTATTCTGACATTATAACTTGCAACTGTGTGTTTAAATCTCTAAATTCTAAGAGAAAAAGTCAGAATTGTGTGATAAAAAGTCACAAACATCGTTTATTATTCCGTGGTGAAACAAGCTCCCATATTAGACAGTGTATAATAACAAAACAAACATATGTTACAAAACTATTTTAAACAAATCCAAAAGTTTCAAATGTCAAAAAAGCACAAAAAGACATTATAATGCTAGTGTGAAAAGTGCATAACAAACTAGTACATCAGTACTGGAACAAATTACATTATCATACTTTTTTTATTGTATCATTTTCCAACGTATTATGCTTTGATATTGACTAATCCTAATGTAGCCAACTACATAGGCCGAATTGTATGTAAATTGGAATTTTAGTGTGACACTTTACACACCTGTATTTTCCCAAGAGCACCAATAGCAACCTCTGGTGGTAATATGACCGGCTTTGCATAGGTTCCTCCAATCTGTCCGAAAACAATCAACATCAAAGTGAACGTTACGTCATTTCCATGAGTAGCTATGGAATTAGCACTAAATTACAGAAGGTCTCAATTTACCGATCCAATGTTCGAGAGTGTGAAAGTTCCCCCTGTGAGGTCGACAGTCCCCAACTGTCCCGATGCTCCCAGCGTCTGCAGACGGTTAAGCTCCACTGCGATTTCAAAGACGCTGAGCATTTGTACATTCTTCACGTTGGGAACCAGAAGACCTTGATTGGTGTCCATCGCCAGGCCGATGTTATGAGCAGCCTGGAGGAGAAGCACCCATGTTCAATTATCTACCTCGATTTAATCCAAAATATCGTTATTTAGACGGAAATATGACCTTATAGGTGATATTTGTGCAGTTTTCATCCAAAGATGAGTTAAGAATGGGAAAATGGAGGAGACCAAGAGACGCTGCCTGTTAGGAAGAAAATACAGATATGAAAACCAGGTTTGATTTGAATTTTATCCCCACAAATCACTTTCATACCTTGATGAAGAACGGCATGTAGCTGAGCTTCAACCCTCGTGACTGAGCCAGGCCCTTCAGCTCTGAGCGCAAGCGAACCAACTGGCTCAGATCCACTTCGTCTTTGTAACCGAAGTGAGGGATCTTCAGGGCTACTGACATTGTCTTAACCATCGCCTTCTGAATGCCTTTGTTAAATAAATTTAAAAAACTAAATATTTCAGCAAATGAACATTTCGCAAATCAAAACAGGCAGGCACACAAACCTTTAATGGGTTCAGTGCGGTCTTTGCCTGTAAATACAGGTTTAGGGATCACAGGTGTAGGTACACTAGGTGGAGTCGTCTTCTCTCTGGGTTTCACAGCTGGAGTTGAAGGTGCTACAGATGCAGGAGGGGGAGGACAAATCTCCTGAAAGGGCGCTGGGGGTAAGATGGCCCCCGTCTGTCTGGCTATGAAGTTCAGGATGTCTTCTTTGAGAATGCGCCCATCTTTTCCAGTGCCGATGACTTCACTTAGTTTGATCTGTGAGGTTGTTACAGAGAAAAATCCTTAGTAGTTCCTGTTTGTTACTTCACCCTGCCCCCCATTTGTGGCCATAGTAACAACACTAATTTCTCCAACTATGTGACGCTGACAGACTAGCCACTTATCTAGTTGCATCTCATGACCTTGATTTATTGGGTAACTGCACTGCCTAGCAACTTCCCATCCCGTGCAGGAGTTTATGACCCCTGATTACAATGGCTAAAGTCAACCCCCCACTGATGCTGACGCCATGCTCCGTTTGATTTCTGTATGTACCCCTGTGACTTACTGTGAACATCCTAATTGCAAATATAGTTTAAACTACCCCATAATTCTTCAGGTAAAATTGATTGTTCTGTGACAATTATTCAGGACTTAATTTTATGTCTCAGGATTTCATTTATTTAATTAAATGCATTAATATATATTTTTTACTTTCCTTATTACGATATGTATTGTGTAAAGCGCTGCCTTCTTCCAATAGTGAATCCTGGTGTCATGTGTTCCCCAGGTAAGCGACACACACGCACCTGGCCATCCACGTAATGTTAAAGAAAACGTGATTCATCAGATCAGGGATCCTCCGTGGTCCAGTTGTGATGCTCATGTGCCCACTGTTGGTGCTTTTGGCGGTGGACAGGGATCAGCATGGGCATATAATGGTCTGCGGCTATACAGCCCAAATGCAAAAAACTGTGATGCACTGTGTATTCTGACACTTTTCTATCAGAACCACCATTAACCTTTTAAACAACTTGAGCTACAGTAGCTCGTCTGTTTGATCAGACGCAGACCACACAGCCTTCACTCCCCATGTGCATCAGTGAGCCTTGGTCGCCCATGACCATCACCAATGCTCTGACTCTAGCCATCACGATTCGGCCCTTGTCAAACGCGCACAAATCCTTAAACTTGGCCATTTTTCCTGCTTCTAACACATCAACTTTAAAGACAAAATGTTCACTTGCTGCCTAATATATCCCACCCACTAACAGGTGTCATGATGAAGAGATAATCAGTGTTATTCACTTCACCGCTGACAGGTATATATGATTCTGTGGTGTATTCAGTGTATTCTTAACTAAAATTAAAAAAATTATATTTTTTGTTAATTGAAACAAAGCTATAACATTTATATTAGTTCTAAACTTAAAAAAACTAACGAAAATTAGAAATGTTGCCTTGGCTACTAACTGAAATAAAATAAGTTTAAGAGGAGATATTAAAAGTACTCAAATACAAATAAATTATAAGCTTAATATTTAAAACAATCACAAACTAATAAAATTTCAAAAGCACACAACAAAATTACTTAACATTATTCCATAATACTAAAATCAAAACTTAAAAAAGCTACTTAAAAATATTATGTAAAATACTATAAGAGTATATAAATGATGCTAAAATAACACTATGTATTAGGGATACTCAATATAATATTGAACCGTTCGGTATGGCATTCACGTTTAATACATGCTTGTGAATTGCGTTTTTTTCAGTTTTGGATTTAATTAATTATTTCCATTTCTCTCAGTTTGAAATATTTATCTCAGTTTATTTCAGCTCTTTTTGAGTGTGCGTGTGAGTCTACGCACTGATATGAGCAAATCAATTATATTATACAACATATTTGGAATGTGTACAAGGTTTTTTTTAAGTAAAGTTTTAAGTTTAAGTAAGGGTTTTCAAGTCTATTAAGTAAAATAAAGAGTATTGCAAAAAAAACATGTTCTCCTTAACCTTTCTCTGTTCCTGTCACCTAAGAATAGAATAGCAAAAAAAACTAACCGAAAACCGTGGTTAAAAACCGAGGTATGTATTGAACCATGGACTAACTGTATTGTTGCATCCCTACTATGTATTTATGAGTTAAACAAAAAATATATACTGTATATAACTTTTTTTACTTTAAACATGTGTTATATAAAATATATATATTTTAAACTTTACAGCTGTAGTTTTGGTGCAAGAGAAATTCAAAACGTACATTGTTCTCCATGGCTAAACGTCTGACGGCAGGGGTGGCCTGAGTCTTGTGACCTTTGATCTCCTGGTGCGTGTGTTCCTCTTGGGACATGGCTGGGGTCTCCACCACATCCTCCTGAGGACCTTCCACTGAAAATGCCAATGAAAAACTAAATAACCCAATACTAAAGGTCATGAACTTATAAAATACTGTCAATACTTACCATGACCAGCATCTGTTTCAATGTCAACAAGAGGTTTGCCTACAAGGGCAATGGAATCGACATCATAGTAGAGTTTTCGAATGATTCCATCATAACGGCTGGTGATCGTGACGGATGCTTTGTCACTCTGGACTTCACAGATGCTGTCGAACTGAGAGACTTTGTCGCCCTCTTTTACATACCTGATGACAAGACAGATAATAGCGACCTCTGCTGGTAGATATTTGTATGTGTCAAAAATAAATAAAACTTACCATTCTTTAACGGTGACCTCCATAATTCCCTCCCCAATATCTGAGAGCTTGAAAGGCATAACTGGCCTTGCTGCAACTGTAATAAGCAGCATAAAGTGATTATGTACACATTATGCTAATCAGAACCCAGAGACGTTCATTACAAACGTTAAAACTCACCATAGCTAGTGCGAAAGAACCGATGCTGTTGTCCAGCAATGAGGGAATATGAGTGGGGTTGGTATACAAGGCAAGCCGCATGGACCTTCGAGCAGCAGTGCTTGTGCAGGCGTGAAGAGACCTGAAGTATACAACAGAACAAAAACAGTATGATTGTGACATTTAAACTCAATGGCGCTGCATGATCTAAATTATGCCATGCTAAACAGGAAAACAAAACTCAAAACCAGAAAGCCCAAATGTTTTAACCCATTGCTTCAAAATATTATTATAAATTACATCTTTCTGTGCATGTGAAACTTACATGCAATTATCTCATTAAAAGGCTGCATGTGACCAATCACAATAATTAAAGGGTTAGTTCACCCAAAAAGGAAAATTCTGATATTAATTGCTTACCCTCATGTTGTTCGACACCCGTAAGAGGGCCGTTCATCTTCACAACACACATTAAGATCTTTTTGTTGAAATCTGATGGCTCAGAAAGGCCTCGATTGGCCACAATGTCATTTCCTCTCTCAAGACCAATAAAAGGCACTAAAGACATTGTTACAAAGTCCATCTCACTACGGTGGTTCTACAATAATTTGATGAAGCTCTGTGTGCAAAAACTTATATAGTGATGGGCCGACATCAAAACAAAGTTTCGAACCATTATAAATCAGCGTATCGATTCAAACACGTGTCAAACTGCCAAACAGCTGAAATCACATGACTTTGGCGAGCCGAATCCTGAATCGATACGGTGATTCATAATGCTTCAGGAAAAAATGTTTTGAAATCGGCCATCACTATACAAGTAATTGAGTTGCTGTTTTTTTGTGCACAAAAACTATTCTCGTCGCTTCATTAAATGATTGTAGAGCCACTGTAGTGAGATTCAGTTTTTAACAATGTCTTTGATCAAAATTGAAGTTAACGGCACCATATTGTTAAAAAATTCATCTCACTACAGTGGCTCTACAATCATTTAATGAAGCGACGAGAATAGTGCCTTTTATGGGTCTTGAGAGAGGAAATGACATGAACGGAGGTCTTACAGGTGCCGAACAACATTAGGGTGAGTAATTATTGACAGTATTTTTATTTTTGGGTGAGCTAACCTTTTAAAGCCAAAATGTCATTTTTCGCCACTAGAGGTCGCTCATTCAAAACAAGACGTAGCTTGATGAAGCCTTGATTTCACAGCACTTTTATTATGCCGCAGACGACCGCTTCCGCTTCTTCCGTTCATGCATATGTGAAGTAACACAGTGCTGTTTTATCATTTTACATTTTAGTGTGTTTTAGGATATTTTAATTAGGGATGCACCGATACCATTTTTTCAGAACCGATCCGATATTAAAAATTCTGAGTATCGGTCGATACGATACTAAACTGATCCGATACCAATGCAGTTTTGTTTAAAAATTCTATGTAGAATTTCTAAACCTTTGTGTGTTGAATTGAAAAATCACTCTTTTGTGAGTTAAACACAATCAACTAAATACAGACTTCATTATAAAGAAAAACAACAAATAAACAAATATATAAAATCACAATCTATGACAAAAATAGCTTACTACTATAGATGATCAATAAATTAGAGTAGTGAATAATTTAGCAGCAAAAGTTACAAAATCACGAGTGCACAATAATTGTATCAAATCTAAACATTTATTGGGGGAAAAATTAAGGAAACCACAAAAGTGAATAAGTGTAGCTGTAAATCTGGAAAAACTTTACAAGAAAATATATTCATGAAAAACAAGTAAATATATTTAGTAAATATATTTAGAAATATGGCCTATATACTAAGAACTTACATTTATTTTAAATGTATAGTGCATCCTTTTAATGAGGGAGCAACATATAGATAGGGCAGGCAGAACAAGAAAGGCTATTAATAAGGCTTTCATAAGCACAAAAGTATTATAATATAGAGCGGCACAAAGTGTGAATGCGTATCCCGTGCGCAGGATGAGCCGCTTGAAGCAGCACACAGCGCGCCGCCCACATTGAGAAGTTCAAAACAAGATATACACGCCTAGTGTATCTATGCAGTATTCTTATAAGCCATTTATTTTAACAGTTTAACATTTCTGTTATTGTGTGTGAAGAACAATACAATAAGTAGTCCAGTGTTGTGATCTAGACACCCGGTAGAAAGTAATACGATTTACAGCAATAAACGCCAGCAGATAGTCATTTTTTGAGAAACCATAGAGCATTATCAAGCATAATAACAGGAACAATAAATAATCTTGGAGAGTTTCATCGTGTTGACTGCCGTGACTGAACGCGACACATTGAAAGCTGAATGGAGAGTGACTGACAGCCGCAGCGGAGGGCATTAAACTATGTCTTCATAACAATAATAATACAGTGCGATGATGCTTTATAATGTTTTTGTGCCTTTAGTGGGGCACTGGGGCTTAACAATAACACAGAATATTATGCACACAGTATTGAATTTGGATCGGTCCTGTCTGTCCGATACGTTACTCGATCCGGCAAATAATGGCAGATCGGAGCCGATACCGATCCTGAGTTTCGGATCGGTGCATCCCTAATTTTAATCGGAAAATCATACATATAGTGTCTACATTTTCCACATTTTCTCTTCTGCTCACCAAGGCTGCATTTATTTGATCAAAATACAGTAAAAACAGCAAAATTGTGATATCTTATTAAAATGTCAAATAACTTTTTTATTAAAATATTTTTAGCGTGCAATTTATTCATATGACGGCAATGGAGATTCCCCCCCCCCCCAATTGTAATAACATTGGTGTTTTTACTGTACTTTCTCAAATAAATGCAGCCTTGGTGAACAATACTTCTTTCAAAAACATTAAAGATATGTTTGTGTGTGAAATTTATTGAATTATTTCATAATAATGAGACATTATAAAGAAACTATAAAGATATTAATAAAGGTACATAAAAAATTATCTCAAATAATATCTATCTGATTTATTCCTAACTTTTGACCAGTACGTCGTCTATACACACATTTAGTACATATTAATACATACTATTTATGAATACATTTAATTAAATGTAAACATTTACATATTGCTAATATCCACACACACACACGAATGTCCAGTTCTTCTGCTTCAGATAGCTGCAGGCTGCTAGTTCCTCGGACCCTTCAGTTTTGTACTCGCTTACAGAGACTAATTTGCGCCTAAACGGCATGTCAATATCAACTGTTGACTTCAAAAGTCATTGCAACTGTAAGATGGCGTGCAAGATGAAAGGTAAATACATACCAGGCGTCTCATAAAAGCGAATGGAGCCCGCACAGTGATGACGGCCGCCATGTTTCTCAACCGATTTGGTCTAGTCGGAAATGACGTCACACTCACGCCCCGCTCCGCTGTCCAATCAGGGAGCTTTTTGGCCAAGGGCAAATATCTCAGAATTATTTTTATTTTTATAATAAAAACACACTTTGAATAGAACAGTTAAATAAAATAATAAAAATAATGAACAGTTAAAAAATAAAAAATACATTAATATAATAGTAATAGAAAGAAAAAAAGAAAGAAAGAAAGAAAGAAGAAAGAAAGAAAGAAAGAAAGAAAGAAAGAAAGAAAGAAAGAAAGAAAGAAAGAAAGAAAGAAAGAAAGAAAGAAAGAAAGAAAGAAAGAAAGAAAGAAAGAAAGAAAGAAAGAAAGAAAGAAAATTTCAGATGATTGACAAAATATACGAAGCAGTTTTAATTCTGTATATTTAAACAATATATTCTGTTTAAAGGGACAGAGAATTATGAATTTAATTGTTTGAATCAGAGATTTTCAAAAACATTTTTTATGACAAATTGCTATTGTTATCGGGCAAATTCCCTTTAATGTTTTATATAAAGTCTTTCGGCTCATCTATTTCTATCCAACAGTTCTCAGTTCATTACGAATCGGACATGTTCCAAGGAGACGGTTCCTATGGACGGTTCTCAGTTTAATGAGTCGGTTTGGTTCACTCGAAAACCACAGTCATATTAGAATGAACCAAGTGGTGTAGTGAACCGATTCATATGATTCAATAAAAAGATCCGATTTAATAGAACAATTCAACCAGGAATTGGACATCGTTCATCTGCGCATGCCCAAACTCGTCCACCATAGCAGAGTGACTGGCAAGACTAGTTGCCAGAGAGTGTGATCGTGTTGCCAGGAAATTCGCTGAAATCAATTTGTGGGAAGTCAACTCCTTTATTTATTTAAACCAACCGAACTGCGCATCAATTTTATTTCCTATTTCAGTTCTAAAGGACTGTTCCCTTGTTCTAAAGCTTTTGTTGAGAAGTTCGCGTTTATCGCGGCATTGTTTGCGGTCATTTGCCGGTTTATATTAACTTCCATACAGTGTGAAAGTCGCTCTCAGTCTCATCTTTTATTCCCACTCGCGCGTCGCTCATCACGCGCACTTTGATACATCGTAACAATTTCTGGCTTTTCGCGAAAATGGCCGCAACTACGTTCGAAATGGACGGAAGTGTAATGGAAGGGGTGAGTATTCATTTCGAGGCTTTTTGTTTAATATCTCCGATTAAAGTTTCAACATTTAGTATGTTAGAATGGCATCCCAAGAACTACATGTAGTAGCTGTCGCAATTTTTGTTTAAATTTTTTTTTTCGATGTTTCTCTTAAAGGGGGGACAGATTTTAAGGGTGTCTGTGGCGCTGAGTTGCATCCAAGGGGCGTCAATCAAAATAAATAAAATCCGAGCGGGTAGAAGCACACCAGGTTTGAGGTACGGACAATTTTGTTTTAAACACATTATATATATATATGTATTTCAATGTGGCTTTATGTACATTTTAATAGTTGTTTTTTTATATGTCTAACATGCTCGCTGCTCCCCCCCTTTCCTTTCAACACTGAATCATGAAACAAAGCAAAGTTGGTTGTTGAAGTCCAGTTACTTAATTTACACTTTACTGTTGAAGTCAACCATATAGATATGTGACTGTTTATTAAGTAAAGTGGTTTTATACTGTTGTTTATCCCACAAAGATGCTGTTAAATACTTTTAACATGAATTTTTAATGGAGCCTTTTGTTAGTTGGCACAGAAGCACATGGCTACTTTCCATGTAATCCTTCACATTTATCCCTTTAAAAGCTCTGGATTCTTATCAGAGCTCTTTAATAATCCATCTTTTTCTTTGTTGTGTAAATGATTCAGCTGTTTGTAAAAAAAATATATATATAAAGATGCTGCTCCTATAAAAGTTATTAAACCTCAAAATGTGAGGTCTAATTTTCTGTCATTAAATGGAGCGTTTCTGATTCTTTCGGTCGTAATGAGTGGATTTCAAACTGCACGCACTTAGTTTTCCGTTCAATTGTTATCTCAACATCCCCCCTCCCTATTCAACGTCACCAGGCCTCAGCATCTGTCAGGTCTCGAACTGGTGAGAGACATGTGCAACGGCAATCTGGAGGGAGCCACAGTGGGATCCTCCGAAATTATGCTGACTCCTGGGAAAATTAAGGGTGGGAATCACATCGCTGACACTCAGACAGCTGGGTAAGGAACATGCAAAACAAAAAATGCTTCATATCCCCTCAACTATGAAATTAAACAAATTTGCAACACCATGAAAGCATATTTTGTCCTTTAAGGCTGTTGACACCCAAGATCTGTAAAAAATATGAATTTTAAAATTTACATTTATAACTATAATGGCACATCACTTTCACAATAATTTTCCCCCCAGCTGATACTATACATTTTCAGCCAATCAGTATCCAGCTTTACAGAGCTTGAGCTTTTATAGCAACAACACGTGCTTATAATAAACAGAATGATATCATGCATTGGTGTGGATGCTAATATAGATATCATTCTTTGTGTGAACACGTCTTAAGTGTACATTTGTTGTCTGTCGTGTAGAAGCGTGGGACTGCTGATGCAGATATCGCTGCCGTGCGCCCTGTTTGCTCAGGGTCCATCCGAGCTGTGCCTGAAGGGAGGAACCAATGCTGAAATGGCACCTCAGATTGACTACACAATGAAGGTACGCGTAGACTTGTATTTGTGCCGCTGGCAGGACCAGATGGACTTCCTTCTAATTCTGCTCACTTCATCGCAATGATGTTCTAATCCCTCCTAGGTCTTCAAACCAATCTTGGAGAGATTCGGAGTTCAGTTTGACTGCGATTTAAGAATGAGGTATTTATTGTGACTATGGTTTAGTTTGGTCTGATTGTAACCATTATAACTAAAATGCATTCAAACTGTTTTCCATTGAAAACAGAGGTTACTATCCTAAGGGAGGTGGCGAGGTGGTGCTCAAGGTGAACCCTGTGAAGGAACTGACTCCCATCAACATGACCGAAAGAGGAAATATCACCAAAATCTACGGAAGGGCCTTTGTTGCTGGAGTACTGCCCTTCAAGGTATAAGATTGGTAGCTGTTTTTTTTCTTTCTGGTTAGCTTAACTACTCAAATGTATTATATTATCTTACGCTAATTGAAAAGGTTTTATTAAAAAATGGCTTAACTACACACATTTTTTAAAGTCAATTTAATGTAATTTAAGTTGAAATAACTGAAATATAACCGAATTGTTTAATTTCTTAATCCAAGATATCCAAGTTGATTGTACTTTTTTTTTTACACTGTACATGACATTAAAACCACAATATATATATTTTTTACGTAGATTTTGATTTACATTATTTAATTATTTTTGCCGCATTATTTGCGATTTTTCTTTTCTTCTTCTTCCCGTAACTACAAATAGGACAAAAGTTCCTATATCACATCATGCTTATTTATTTATTTATTTTTTCTTATCTAGTGTTTGTTTTTTTGTTTTTTGACAAAAAAAAGCATTTTAGTTTTTATTTTATACATGTACATTATTTAACAAGGTAACTGGCATTGAGGAAAAAATGGAACATATATTGAAACATGGAACAATGGAACTTTTTTTTACTTTGCTACACTATTGAATGTTTTGTAACTAGCATTGAAAAAGCTCATTACCCACAAAATGCTTTTCTTTTGTTGGTTTTCCAGCTACATATACAATAATCAGTGTTGTTTGGAGAAAATGACATTGGTGTTTATGAAACAATCTGTTTATTTTCCAACTGCTCTTAACTTCGGTTGATTGTTCTTGATGTTCAGTTGGCGAAGGACATGTCCACGGCAGCAGTTCGCACTATCAGGAAGGAAATTAAGGACCTTTACATCAACATTCAGTCTCTGCAAGAGAAGGACAAGGCCTGTGGAAACGGCAATGGGATCATGTGAGTACATCCACTCTCAAGTTTGTTTTTTGGTTTCGGTTTCAGACTAACGTCTGTGTATTTTCTGTCTCCTGGCAGAATAATTGCAGAATCATCCACTGGCTGCATATATGCAGGATCATCTCTTGGCAAAAAAGGTAAGGGTTGTCTGGCTGCCCAGTCCTGAAAAATTAGTATCGTATTTTAGGCACTAGAGGGCGATACGTCACAAAGAAAAGCTTGCTCATTTTTGCTTTAAGATTAGACAAAAAGACATGTTCCTCTACCATTAATTGGATGATCCATTCTTAAACTTTATCATATTGAAAATTAGATTTTGTTGTTCATATTCCATCTGTTTGTCCACAGGTGTGTATGCTGACAAAGTTGGCATCGAGGCTGCTGAAATGTTGCTAAGGAACATCAGACATAATGGTTGTGTGGACGAGTTCTTGCAAGACCAGGTCAGACATACAAACATTTAACTGTTTCAGAGTGACATAACAAAGACGTGCTCTTTCGGGGAGTAATTATGCATATCTTTTTACAGCTTATTATTTTTATGGCCTTGGCGAACGGGACATCCAGAATACGAACGGGCCCAGTCACTCTCCACACGCAAACGGCAATCCACGTCGCTGAGCAGCTCACGAACGTAAGTTCAGACGTGAACACGCATCATAAGGGGCTTTTCCCCTTAGACCATTTTCCTGGTTTCATGCACACCGTCAGTAGCAACTGTTAAGTGATGTAAGCCGGCCAACACAACATCATTTAAAGGGATATTTCACCCCCAAATTTTTAATTATCATTACTTTCTCACCCTCAAGTTTTTCCAAACCTGTATGATTTTTTTCTTCTGCTGAACACAAAGGAAGATATTTTAAAGAATGTTGGTAACTCTCATAGTATTTTTTTTTCCCCTACTATGGAAGTCAGTGGGTGGCGTCAACTGTCTGGTTACCAACAATCTTTAAAATATCTTTTGTGTTCAACAGATAAAAGAAAATCATACAGGTTTGGAACAACCTGAAGGCAACAGTTTTCATTTTTGGGTGAACTATCCCTTTAAGTGAGCCATTCAACAACTGGACTATGATAGTTTGAGAAGTGCCTGGACTTGGTCTATCTATTGCTGTTTACCTGGATGTTTACACTACTTTGTAGAAGCGGAGTGCCAGTGTTTCATATGGCATGTGTTTGGCCAATCAACGTACACTTAATGTCACTGGTAGTTCCTATTGTGCTGGGTTAGACCCTACTCTTAAGCTAATTTATTCAACCCCAAAAGGCATTCCTAGAGCTAAAACCATTCTCAGTTCCTGTAGTGCATATACACCAAAAAGTAGGTACTTCCGGCAATAGTTATAGAAACTTTGAAAATGTTCCTCCAATGTGAAAGCCCTTATGGGCCTGTTCACACCTGGTATTAAAATGTGTTTTTGTCGATTGGATCACAAATGGACGACGCTAAATACAAGTGTAAACGGGGCTTGAAACGTTTGTCCACTTTTGACCACTTCCAGAGGTAGTCGAAAACTTATTGAGCATCCGTGTGGTCAATGCATTCAAACAACCACAAAAGACCACCTACTCTGCCCTCTGACCTAATGTTTAAAAATCATGGGAAGCGTGCTAGCCAGACAGGATTTGAGATGTCAACTGAAGGTTTGGTTTGAAAAAGAAATGATGCTCTCCGTGTGTTTTTCCGTCGTCTCCATGTGTGTTCATATGTAAATTGTGCAAGCTTTTGTTAATTAGATTGAAAGATCTGAAACAGCCCATACATTGACCTGCCCATAGACTTTTTGAATAAATCAGGACAGAAGTGGTTAAAAGTGGACAAAAGAGACAGATTAAAACACCAAGTGTAAACGGGAATGCGTCTACTCTTGATCCAATCGACCAAAACGCAGGTGTAAACCAAGCCGAATTGTTACATTCAACAACAATTTTTCGTTCTTTTACAGGCAAAATTTGTTATCCGCAAAGCAGAGGATGAGCTCGGAAACAGCGACACCTACATTATCGAGTGCCAGGGAGTGGGCACAACCAACCCTAGCTTGTAAACGCACGGATCCGTCGTCCTTGGCTTGTCCCCAGCCGAGATAAGGAGGACTTGTAGCAGAGACACACTACTACTGTAACCGACTGGATGACGCAAAGATAACTTCATTATCTTTACGTTCTTCGCGATTACTGTTTAGCTATTTTTGCGCTGGCCACCAGGTCAGCCCATATTCGTCCCTTACAACCGTGGTGTCCCCCTCTGAAACTTTTGTTGTTACTCAGGGTTTTGCCTTACACTGTAATGAAGCGTCACCTATAGTTTTGAACTCGCAATATTCGCCCAGTCAAATTTGCTTTCCGCACGCTAACACAAGCCTTAATTTCATTAAACCCTTTCGATACTGCGGTCTGCTGTTAACGATAACTATAGCATAACCAATTTGCATGGACGTAGTAAAATACATGTATGTCACTGGTAAATTTAGTGCACTGTGTGTACGTGGAGGAAGCGTTTTTCCATCCAAGTTTTTGGTTCCATGTAGCTGCTTTGTTTTTTTTTTGTATTTGTTATTTAAGTCGTTCTGTTGGTAAGAAACAAACTTCCGAAAATTCATTGCCATCTTATTCTATTTCCATTGAAGTTCTGACTTTATTGCTTTTGTTTCGATTCTGAAAATGTTTCAATTTCGATTTGTTATTTATAAGATGGAATTTCAGATTTTGTATGCATTTATTCTTGCTTTTTTTTTTTTTGCTACTTTAGGTGACCATGTTCTTTTGTTATTTGCATTAAGTAACTTTTTTTTGAGAAAAAAATACAATAAAATGAGTGATAGACATGCAATATTCTATTTTGATTTTGTGGTTCTTTGAAAAACATACTTGTTTTTAATCTATCAAATGTGCTTGCTCTTTTAAAGTGCACTGTTCTAATGTAATTCCGGCCTTGGCTACCTTTTGCATTAATTTGTCCGTCTTAAAGAGCACTTGGGGCATTTAAAGCTGTTTTATAGGCTCGCAATCATATAAACATATAAACGTCTTATCTGGAGTGAAAGTACTTGTCGGCTTATAGTGCAAATCTTCACATTTAGCTCACCCTAGAGACCGTCTACAAGTGTTCGCGGTTGCCGGTCCAACTGGAGTCTCTTTCCTCGGCTCCTTTGTGCTCCAGGCCGGAACAATTACTGCCGGCAGATGCCAGGACAATACAGGGAGCAGAAGAGAATAGGGGAAGCCATGTGATGATGCGTGAATATGCATAGAGCCCTTGGGTCTGGTAAGGGCACATCTACATTGTTAAAACGAGAAGACTCCCTGTGGGGGGCGGTGGGTGTGGCTTCTGAACCGCATTCAGTGGGTCGTCGGTGTGATCATTGGCTGTCTGGTGCATCTGTTGGTGTGGGGAGTAATTAAACACTGGCAAAGCGGAAAAGAGAATTTTGCATATGGTCTGGAGGTTCAAACTAATTAAATTAATGAATTATACAACTTGAGTTTATTTTTAAACATTATTTAAAGGTAAAATGTTGTCATTTAAGATTAATTTTCAAGTTTTGATGTTTTAATATGGTAAAAGTAATAATTACTATTAAAATATAATCTACTGACAAAAATTACTATATATATAGATAGATAGATAGATAGATAGATAGATAGATAGATAGATAGATAGTTGACAGAGTGAGAGTGCTGGGTAGATTACTTAATCAAAGAACAGTGAATGTAATTTTCTTTATTGACTTATCAATGAGTTATCATTTACCAATAAATTAAGAATAATTTACTGCCGGTGTGAGAATAATAGGCAATCATGTAATCAAAAGAGAGACACGCACATTGTGTTTTTGTGATATGTGGGGACTTTCCATAGGCGTAATGGATTTTAAACAAACTGTGCATTCTATCCCTCTACACTGCCCCTAAACCTACCCATCACAGAAAACATTCTGCATTTTTCATTTAAATAAAAAAAAGACATCATTTAGTATGTTTATAATTCAGGGTCCCCACAATGTAATATGAACACACACACACACACACACACACACACACACACACACACACACACACACACACACACACACACACACACACACACCACACACTAATTAAAGGAACACTTTAAAAACACATCAGATCTCAAGGGGAGGAAAATGTCATGCTGAATATACTAATATGGACTGGGTGTGTGTAATGTGTATAGGAACGAAAGGATGCCACATCATTTGATAAAAAGGAAAATTATCAACCTACAGAGGACTAAATTCAAAGATACCCCGAAAATCGAAGTTAAAAAAATATGCATTAGGCATCATTTTGCTGAAATGTCAAAAATGCCATCACTGACCCACCACCATACCAGTCATGCTGAAAGATATTACATGCAGCACAACGTTCTCCATGGTTTCTCCAGACCCTTTCATGTCTGTCACGTGTGCTCAGCTTGAACCTTCTCTCATTTGTGAAAAGCACAGGCTGACAGTGACGAACCTGCCAATTCTGGTGTTCAATGGCAATCAAGCTCCATGGTGCCGACACCCACTAGGACATCGGGTCCTCAGGCACCCCCATGAAGTCTGTTTCTGATTGTTTGGTCAGAAACATTCACACCAGTGGCCTGCTGGAGGTCATTTTGTAGGGCTCTGGCGGTGCTCATCCTGTTCCTCCTTGCACAAAGGAGCAGATACCAGTCCTGCTGATGGGCTAAGGACCTTCTACAGCCCTGTCCAGCTCTCCTAGAGTAACTGCATGTCTTCTGGAATCTCCTCCATGCTCTTGAGACTGTGCTTGCAGACACAGCAAACCTTCTGGCAATGGCACATATTGATGTGCCATCCTGGAGGAGTTGGACTGCCTGTGCATCTCTGTAGATTCCAGGTATCGCCTCATGCTACCATTCGTGACATTGACCCTAGCCAAATGCAAAGCTGGTGAAAAACAGTCAGAAAAGATGAGTAGGGAAAAAAATGTCAGTGGCTCCCATGTAAAGCCATTCCTGTTTTGGGGTTCTTCTCATTGTTGCCCATCTAGTGCACCTGTTGTTAGTTCCATTAACACCAAAGAAGCTGAAACTAATTACCAACCCCCTCTGCTACACTGTAAAAAATGTCTGCTACTTAACTGACCAGATCAATATCCCAGGAGTTTAACTGACTTGATGCTATTTGCTGATTAGTGTTCCTTTAATTTTTTTGAGCAGTGATACACAGTTAAAATACTACACTGCAAAAAATGCTTTTCTTATTTAGTATTTTTTCCTTGTTTGCAGTCCAAAATATCTAAAAATTCTTAAATCAAGATGGATTTACTAGGTAATTAAAATGACATAAGATATTTTTGTTGTTTTCTGGGGAAAAATATCAAAATGAAGTGAGTTTTTGCTTAAAACAAGAAAAATGATCTGGCAATGGGGTGAGAAAAATAATCTTATTTCTGTTTGGGGTGACGGAAACAAGAAACAAGTTTCTGATTTCAATCAGAAATAAGATTATTTTTCTCACCCCATTGGCAGATCATTTTGCCTGTTTTAAGAAAAAAAAAACATTTTTTTCCCTTTTGTTTTAAAAAACAAACAAGAAAAAACATCTTATGTCGTTTTACTTATAAATGTATCTTTGATTTAAGAATTGTTTGATATTTAGGCTAGAAACAAGACAAAATTACTAACTAAGAAGAGCATTTTTTGCAGTGTGTGTGTGTGTGTGTGTGTGTGTGTGTGTGTGTGTGTGTGTGTGTGTAGCTAGAGCGATTTAGCAATTCATTTTAAAGTTTAGACTTTAGATTTTATTGGTTTTTCATTTGATTCGATTTGTTTCGGCTTTTATTTGATTTTGTTTATTAATAAATAATTATTACATTTTTTATAAATTATTGGAAGCTATACTGACAAATGTATTTTTTTCATATGGTCGGAATAATCAAACTAATCCATGTTAATCCTGGGATTATTAAAAATAAATTAATTTGTTATATATTAATATAGCATGTTTATAATTGATTTAGATTCATTTTAATTTTGATATACAATTAATTAAAAAAATCCAAATTCATTTTAAAACTAAATTTATTTAAATGTATTATATTATAAAATATATATTTTAGAAATATATTTATGTAAATATTTTTTGTATATTAATTAATATAATTAAAATTCAGATTATTACCAGAAGTTACTGACTTAAATCTGCCTGCATGGGAAAGAGTGTTATGTCATGAGACATAATCTACAGCCCTGGCTTATGCATGTGTGTACATAAATCTTGCTGTTGATAATGCTGTGGTCAGAGCTGAGTGAACAAATGAGTTTTATGACTTTGTGGTTTAGTGCACAAAGATAACATCAGACAAGAATAAATTTATACATGACCTACTTAGACATGCAGCATAATGATTAATGCTAGGCATATACCTGTAACAATGTAGGATTGACATAACTTTTTTATTAAATTAATTGTTGTTTTTTTATAACTGTGCATACAGACTTTGCGCAGATATGGTGACAGGACTGATAACACGAGCGCACTGTATTTGCCAAAGCATGAAACTCCATGGTGATAAATCTATTGCAAATATGTTTCGTAATGAATATGCCGTGACATATGGGAGTATCAATATAGGCACTCGGGAATTTTGTATAATGTTTTTCAAATAAATGAAATGAAAATGAAATGTGTCTAATTAACCCCTCTCCCTCTGTCTCCACATACACTATATTGCCAAACGTATTGGGCTGCCCCTCCAAATCATTGAATTCAGGTGTTTCAATGCACGTCCATGGCCACATGTGTATAGTCAATATTGACTATATGTGTATAAACGTGTATAAAATGTGTATAAAATCAAGCACAAGGCATGCAGACGCTTCTACAAACGTGTGAAAGAATGGGTCGCTCTCAAGAACTAAGTGAATTCAAGCGTGGTACCTTGTTGGGGAGTAACTTGTTTCATGTAACAAGATTATGCAATTTTACAAAATAAATGTAACTGTAATCTGCTACAGATACTGAGAAAAAAAAGTGTAATTAAATTACAGTTACTTATGAAAATGTCAGCCATTACATCAATCCACAAAACAATACTACAATCTGCCTAAGAGTTGTCTCCATGGCGAGTGATAAAAATGTGTTCCAGTGCTAGAAATTAGAAAGGTAATCAAAAAGTAATTAAATGTAATCAATTACATTACTTTAATAAAGTAATTGAAATAGTTACGCTACTTATTACATTTTAAATAGATGAACTTGTAATCTGTAACCCATTACATTTCCAAAGTAACTGTGATGGAAAATTTGTAATCACTGTTGAAGAATATTGATTATTTAGAGTGTGTTTGTATTCACACAGGAGCTAATATGTGTCTCTGCCATGCAGGACACTTCTGTGCTATGTTTAATACTCCTTCCATGTGTAGAAATCTACTGAGAGGGATAGTTTTGACAATGGGGGTAAGAGATTGTGACTTCTGTTATGTCTTCAGTTCACACTCGATGCAGGCACTGATGACTGTGTTGACTGTGGCTCTTTCTTGCAAGAAATAAACCTTTATAAAGACAATTGGCTAATGTTTGTCTCTTATTCAGTAAAGTGACGGAGTTAATACTTTTGCCATTACATAACCTTCCCAACACTGGTGATAGGCTGCCACCTGTGCAATAAGTCCATTTTCTGAAATTTCCTCACTACTAAATATTTCACGGTCAAGTGTTGGTATTATAACAGTATTATAAGTGGAAGCAATTGGGAAGAACAACAACTCAGTCACAAAGTGGTAGGCCACGTAAAATCAAAGATCAGGGTCAGCGCATGCTGAGGCTCACAGTGGGCAGAAGTTGCCAACTTTCTGCAGAGTCAATAGCTACAGACCTCCAAACCTTAGGTGGCCTTCAGATAAGCTCAAGATCTGTGTAGAGAACTTCATGGAATGGGTTTGCATGGCTGAGCAGCTGCATCCAAGCCTTATGTACAATGCAAAGCACCGGATGCAGTGGTGTAAAGCACTCTGCCACTGGACTCTTGAGCAGTGGAGACACTGGAGTGACCAATCACGCTTCTCTGTCTTATAATCTGATGGATGAGTATGGGTTTGGTGGTTGCCAGGAGAACGATATACTTGCCTGACTGTATTCTGCAAAGTGTAAAGTTTGGTGGAGGAGGGATTGTGGTGAGGGGTTGTTTTTCAGGGGTTGAGCTTTTTTAGTTCCAGTGAAAGGAACTTTTAATCCTTCCGCATACCAAGACATTTTGGACAATTTCATGCAATTTATGTGGGAACAGTTTGGGGATGGCCCCTTCCTGTTAACATGACTGCACACCAGTGCACAAAGCAAGGTCCATAAAGACATGGATGAGCGAGTTTGGTGTGGAGGAAATTGACTGACCTGCACAGAGTCCTGACCTCAACCCGATAGAACACCTTTGGGATTAATTAGAGCGGAGGTGGCCTTCTCGTCCAACATCAGTGGACCTCACAAATGCGCTTCTAGAAGAATGGTCAATAATGTTCATAAACACACTAAACCTTGTGGAAAGCCTTCCCAGAAGAGTTGAAGCTGCTGCAAAGGGTGAGCCAACTCCATGCAATACCATACGGATTAAGAATGGGATTTAAAGTTCACAACGTACATGTAAAGGCAGGTTATCAATTGAGAAACTATTGTATTTAGTATGATTATTTTTTAAATATTTTTTATTTTTAGATACAATTTTTGTTTTAGTTAAATTTTGAGTCTTTCAGAAGGCCTTTATTAATCCCCCAGTTTTAATAATGACCAGGTTGAATTATAACTCCGATTGTATTCATCTGAAAGAATAGTAGAGTAAATCATGGGGTAATTGTCATATTTGAGTGAACTATCTCTTTAATTTTAAAAGTGTACTACATGACCTTGATCACCTCTTGAAAACCGTGTCAATAGCTGACCTCAAAACAGTGAAATCACTCTTCATTTTCACTAGCTTCATGAAACCCAATTCATTTTTCTTCTTGTCCAATGGCGTTTCCATGATGTCATTGGCCCACCGAAAGATCAGTCTGAGCGGTCATGAACCACAACAATAGCCAGCATGCTCTAGAAAGCATATATATACACTATGTGACAACCTGGAATGATATCCGGAGGAAGAAACGTCACATTAGTGCACTACGTTCGGAAAAGTAACGTGAGGAACTTTGAAAGTCACACCTTGGCAGGACTGTAACACGAGCGCCATGTGAGGAAACCTGAGTGGACTGCGTGAACCAGATCCTTTCTGTTCCATTGGCACACTCTGTCCCGTAGAGTAGACCACTGCACACTTTGTGCTCTGAATGGTCCAGGTCCGTTTACCGAGGTTCCCATCAAACCCGGTTCTGCTAAACCTCCATGACGGCATGTCAGACGTTGTGTCCTGGAGATCCCAGGAAAATAGCGAATGGAGCCAGTCAGCCACAGCCGTGAATAAGGTCTGGATCTCCTTGGTTGGAGGTAAGATGGACTTTGATGACTTTGATGACTTTACAGACAAATATAGGAAGGGAACGAAATGCTGTTTCTTGGAGCTTGAAGCATCCAAAGACTTCGAAGTTTCATATGACAGCAGTATTCATTGATTCTTCAAGATAAAAGGAATGTCTTTCCAAACCTGTCATTTTTTTTTAATTATTCTCTTCTTTTTTTATATATAGAATTTAAAAAATATATATTTTTAAAATATATTTTAAATATAATAATAATAATAACAATAACAATAATAATAATAATAATAATAATAATAATAAGAAGAAGAAGAAGAATATTTTTTATTTTATTTTTTCATTTTTATGTTTGGATTTTATTTTAATTGGTAAAAAATTATGTAAAATTAATAAATAGTTAATTTAAATGTGTACACATTTATTTGTCATTTTTAAACATTCAAATGAATATTTATTCATTTATATTTTAATTTATATTAATAAATAATAAAATATTTAATTGAATCATTTTATTTTATTTAAGAATAATATTAGTTTAATTATATATGTAATAACAATTTATTTATTCATACAATTTTTCTTTATATATTATATTAATTTCATAAATGGGATGTTGAGATTCATTTAATATTTAGATTTTATTTTAATTGATAAAAAATAATGTAAAATTAATAATAAAGTGATATATAATATAAATTAATTTCAAATTGATATACATTATTTTTATACATTCAAATTTATATTTATTCATTTATATTTATATTTATTCATATATAAATATAAATGTGTGTGTGTGTGTGTGTGTGTGTGTGTGTGTGTGTGTGTGTGTGTGTGTGTGTGTGTGTGTGTGTGTGTGTGTGTGTGTGTGTGTATTCACAAAATAAAAAAAAGGTGGTTTGGAATGACATGTGGGTGACACAATTCAACCATAGGTTACAACCAACACCACCCACCTTTCAGGCTCTAAATGCTAATAGAATAAAATCAAAAAGAAGTAAGCTAGCTCCTAAGCCAAGGGGCAGCAAGTTCACTGTTGTTTAGTCATTTGCAGATTATTCAAATCCTACATGCAATGCACAAAAACATCCTGATCTGCTTTGTTTGTCGCCTAAGCTAAAACAATAGGCCCACCGAAAGATCAGTCTGAGCTGTCATGAATGGACCTATATTACTAATCTCCTTCATGATGTCCATCTGCTCAAACGGAACTATTTAGAACCTGCGGTGTCCACGGTGTGACCATCTCTACATGATCTCTCCAGCTGTTGTTGTTGTGGATGACCCGAATAAACAGTCTGGTATAGGCGGACGATATTTGAGCTCAGTGTTCTTGTCTGGCTACTCTTGTGTTCACAAATATCTGCAATAATAATAAAAAGTGTACATATATATATATATATATATATATATATATATATATATATATATATATATATATATATATATATAAAATATATAAAAATAAATATATCTATGATAAAAATATATTAAAATAAGGATAGATAGATAGATAGATAGATAGATAGATAGATAGATAGATAGATAGATAGATAGATAGATAGATAGATAGATAGATAGATCAACAAAACAACAACACAAGATTGAAACACGGCGTGAGTTCGCAGGTTGATGTCTCACTGAGAGTGAAACAACTTCTTGTCCTCTGATTGGTCGAGTGAGAGTTAACCCGAGCAACAGCCTTCCGTGCAGCTGGTTGGACAGCGCAGCACCACGTGACGCCCCTTTAAGATCTTTCTTGACTGTCTGCGACCATGGCAAGGGAAAGATTTCCATGTAATGACCAGGGCAGAGTAACCACGCGAAGGCTCGCGACTCATATCTGCCCAGTTTGAAGCGTAAACGGATATAAAATACGACGAATGCTGGTTTGACTATTCACGCTAGGGGAAAAAAGACTCCGGTGCTGATCATTCACGCACTTTTACGCGGGATGTCGAGATGACGCACCTTGAGTTGTTTTAACAGTTGCAGATTTTTTTCCTTTCATTTTACGCGTGGAAGAATACCACAAGATTCAAGTGCCTTATTCACACGTTTCACTGGGCTTTTTTGCTCTTGAGCTACTCGGAATATTTGCGCCATCAGTTAAGAGAGAAGAGAAGTTGCATCGGTGTGAGGAAACGGATTTTAAACCAGCCGTAGTTTGTTCTCTTAGAAGTAGCTGTGCCTCACTCGCGCTCCGTCGATGACTCTAGACAACGTAAAACATTCCGCGATACTTACAACCTTATTTAAAATGGCTGACGATAATGATTTAATAGGTGCCTCTGAGTTTATTAAAGGTGAGTATAAGTTTCGGGTGATTTTCTGAATTGATAACTTTGATTCATTGTGTTGCCTCAGACTTGACTGTAAACAGTGACCTCACACTAACTTAAGTTATACGGTGTTGTTTTTTTTAAATCACCCTTTTAGCAGAAATGCAGCGTTTTATGTATTTGTTGATCTTTTTAAATATTTTTGCATTAATGGATTTGGAAAATGTTTTGGAAAAAATTATAATAAAAAAATTGTGTGTGTATATATATATATATATATATATATATATATATATATATATATATATATATATATATAATATTGTGTGTGTGTGTGTGTGTGTGTGTGTGTGTATGTGTGTGTGTGTGTTATACATAAACCCTGTTACAATGAAAACTATTTCCAATGATTTAAAGTTTGATTAAAACTGTATGCAAACCATGTCATTATGACAGCATTCTTTGAGGACAAGTGTCTTATCTTTTTTTAGCCAAGGACATTCTGAAATAGTCTGTTGTTATCTTGATTATGAAAATTGTATATGCATTGTAATTTAAGCATTATAGTCTATTACTAATAAACACTTTGAAGTGTCTACAGGCACATGATCAATGTAAACCCTGTCATTCTTTTATACCTAGTATACCTACAACTTATATAGAATTTTTTTAATTGGCAAAATGCAGTTTATACCTAAATTTATGCTTGAAGACATTCTTAATCTGATAGAACATCATCTACTTCATTTAATGACCCTTGTGGATTCATAGATAAGTGGACACTCTTGTTTTTGTCTAATCTGGTGAGAAAAACCCTTCGTTTACAGAACATGCATAATTTTCCTCTTATCATATTGACTAAAGTTCAAGTAATGCAATCATTTTTATTTATCCATTTAAAGCTACATTAAATCCATTGTTGCACTGCATATGATTAAGCCTGAATCAATATCTCTGAAGAGTATTAATAGTAAATATCCAGCTTGTTTAATTGACCATGTGTATTTTTTCTCCCCCAGATCGACTCTATTTTGCAACCTTAAGGAGCAAACCGAAAAGCACTGCAAATACTCATTACTTTAGCACTGATGAGGAGTTTGTGTATGAAAAGTGAGTTACCCCTCCCTCAGTCGTCTTTCAAAGCCAAAACCCGCAGCAGGCGAGAAATGCTGTTACATAACTTTTTAATCGAATGCATCCTTTAGGAAAAGTTGCTCTTTTATCTCCAACGTTCCATAATGGACCTGTCAATCATTTATTTAGAATTTCCGGATGTGGGAGGATTAGCAAAAAAAATGGAACTGGTGTTCTTCACATCATTCTGACAGAATTAAACGAAAACACTTTTTTGAGACTGACATCTATTGATGGATTGTGGTGTGTTTTAAGGGCCATGATTTTATCATAATTGCACAATATAATGTTCAAACTCAAAAAAGCACATTTGAGTTGGCAACTTTAGTGCTCGTATTTTGAAGTTACAAGAATGACTGATCCATATATATAGTACATATCCATAA
The DNA here is from genome assembly GCF_024679245.1 of Pseudorasbora parva. Classification (NCBI taxonomy): domain Eukaryota; kingdom Metazoa; phylum Chordata; class Actinopteri; order Cypriniformes; family Gobionidae; genus Pseudorasbora; species Pseudorasbora parva. Next base: position 20,497,207 of record NC_090185.1, on the reverse strand, counting down.
GAGACAACAACTTTTTGTCTTTCTTTGCCACTTTAACACCAACAGTGGCTTGTTTCTAGGTGTTTGGGCCTCAGATTGAGGCCCCAGGGCCCTGAGCAATAGTTGATTTCTTAAATAAGTGTATGAATAAGTATATGGTTTTCTTCATTAAACAATGAAGTGTCATGATATTGTTCTCTTTTTATATTTTATAGCTTTTATGCAGATTTTGGACCCCTCAACCTCGCAATGCTGTACAGATACTGCTGTAAACTCAACAAAAAGCTCAAGGTGAGTCAAACTTGATTATTACGTTCCTCCTGAAGAATGTGCAGTATGTAGCTACAACAATTAAAAAAAGCTGAGGAATTTGCTCTCACACTCCCTTTGGTGGATATTTTAGGCTGTCTGATGTGCTGACGTTTCCTTTGTTTAGAATAATAGATAATACGAGGAATAAACTTCAGCTACAGCTAGAAAACCTCCCTTTTAGCTCATTTTACGCCATATCTGTAAGGCAAAAATCACCTGTGCTCATTTTAAATAATAGCGACTTTGACCAGAGACTCAATGGATATATCATGTACATCTTTAGCCATGTGCCTCCTGTCTTTTTTTAGTCTTTGACTTACCTGTCCCAGCATTTTAATGTGGGCTGTGAGTGTCTCCTGAGACCACAGAATGTTCTTGGCTCAGGGCCTTTATTAAGATCAGCAGTTCAGGCCATGAAGAAATTTCTTCTTAAAGGAATATTCTGGGTTTGATACAGTTGCTTAATGCTGATTACCACAAAAATTCATTTCCACCTGTCCCTTCTTAAAGGTGCAGTGTGTACATTTTAGGGGCATCTAGCAGTGAGGTTGTGAATTGTCATCGCTCACCCCTCCCTTTCGAAACACATAGGCCATTATGTCTTGCGTCCTTGGTAGTTCAGACTTGCCAAATTCGACTCAGGAGAACGAACTAACGAGGCCGGTGATTAGACTACATATGGTGACACATTAACAGTAGTATTTTTAAATTACCCAGGGTTTCTCATCGGCTATTGACGCTTGCTGATTGGTGCGAGATGCATTCTGGGATACCTGGCTATTTTAAGTCAGCTCAAGTCACCTCTTGATGCATCCTCAATAAAAGGGGCGGATCAAAGACACATCAGGGAATTTGAGCTGTGCTGGGCTAAATGTGAACTTTGAATTGGAACAGTACTTGGGCAGCCACTGATGACGTTTCACATGCCCACGAGAACACAAGTACAGACAAAGAAACGGCCACGGTGGCCGACACAGGACACGTCGCTGTGCACACTCACATTGGCGGCCTTTGCTAAGTTACGAGGCGATAAACGTCGACGATATACGCGTGTGAAAATCGTCTCGGTGTGAACAGGCCTTTAGGTAATAAAAACATAACGGTAAGTTATGTAAGGACTTTATACACCATTGAATACATAGTTATGTATATTATATTGCATTTATGTTAATATATATCCTCATAAATGATTTTCACCTTTAAAAAAAAGAGCAAAAAATATACCTTACAACTGATGAGCTTACAATGGAACTGAATTTGTAAATGATAAAATACTGTTTCAATGGTAAGGCAACAATACCTAAAGAAAGAGTGTTCAAATAAAATAAAATCCCTTACTAACCTTTTCTGTGTGAATTTATATCCAGTTTTACAACTTTGTTGCCATGACAAAGCAGTAAACAATACAATGACTGTAAAAACAATTTGTACTGAACCCAGCACTATTCCTTTAATCCACAATTAAACTATATAAAACCAAACCTCAAATCTGATACCTAGTCATTGAGCAAGTCCACTCAACCTGTTGTGTTACGCCAAGAATCTACTTCTCTCAACCTCTCAAAGTTAAGTCTTTATCCAGTGATTTAGTAAGTAGTCATTTAGTAGTCACTTTGATATAAATACTGTTCAGGGACAATCTTACTGGCCTTGCACAATGGTACATCTTGTTCATTTTGGGCATTGATCCAATCAACTTCCCACTAGGCCAAAGTTTCTCTATTCAAGTCTGACTTTTTCTTGCATTTGTCATAGAACTTAAACAGGATATTAGCAAGGTATCGCCTACAATCTACTTCAATCTCTGTGCTCACGGTCTGCTGAGAAAGAGAATTGCTTATGTCACCATCCCTGATCTCTTAGGCCTGATCCTCACTTCTGTCCAGATGCAAACAAATGTTGGGATTAGACATGACCTTTTTCCTTTCATCCAGAATTTAGCAGCAGCCACTGGCATTGCATTGCCATGTGGTTCGTTCGTGTCCTAAGGATTTATGGAGGAAGATTAGATGTCTGAGTACTGCTCTGCCTGCTTTAGTTGTAATGGGGAGGGGCATGGGAGCCATCCCAATCCTTTAGTTCCCGAATGTTCTATTTTATTGCAAATCTCAATGTTAAGATATGTTTAAAAGGTAATATTATTTTGGCTGTGGGTAGCAGTAGGTACTGCTTACTCTGGGTTTTTACTAGTTGCTTTCCAAAACCTAGTGAGCTGTCTTGCTTGCTACTACCTACACAGGCCACTACCTTCTAAGGTAGTATCCTAACTGAAATGGAACCGCATAAGTGACTGATTTGCTCTACATAGGCGGAACTTGTGTGCCACACAAAAAGTTTTACATGAGCGCATTGCTAAGCTGTTTTTATTTGCAATATTATGATTTTTTAAATTAGAATATTTTTCAATATTCATTTCTTCACTCATTTCTTTTGTCCACCATCTTATTTTATTAACTTGCCACAATGCATTCTGGGATTACATTCTTCACTTAGGATACTATACTATATACTATGTCTTCAGTCAACCCCCTGTCTTTTGGAACGTGCCTTCTAGATGTGCAGCCTAGTAATACAAAGCTCATTTGGTTTTGTATCATAGATACAATATTCTTCTCTTTTAGCAGTTTCAGCTTTCAGGAGCATAAATTGTGTCGAGTTCACCAACGCCAACTTTAATTTCCTATTAACCTATATTAAGAGAACAGCGAACAAGTGGACGAAACCCAAAAGCACACAAGAAGTTTATAGTGTGCATGTAGTGTTTAATTCTGTCCACTGTCTAAGGTAAAGGAAGGCGTTTGAATAATCAACCATTTTATCTTTGTGTTTTGTTGTGTTTCTAAAGCTGGCAAGGTGTAGTTCTCTCATGTGTTCATGTTGTGGAATATTAAAGGTAAAGTCCCGTGGTAAAAGCATGATGTGTTTACTTCCTAACCACTTTCACTACGTCTACACCCATCCAACCACATGTGAATGTCCCCGCCTGTTTCTAATTTACAAGTTGTTGCCTTGGAGATTACTTTTTTTTCTTTCTAACCTTACCAGTTTCGGGCCTACATGATTGGTTCTAGGCTGCAGAAACCACATAGCAAAAAGGGAGCTTTTGGTAGTATCTGTTCTGGTAATATTTGATTTTTATCAGATCAACTTTCTAGCATTGCTGAGTGGAGCTTGTGCAATCTCATGCTATTTAAGTGCAATCTGATAAAAAAAAAACACACAGTCAATCTTGAAATTGTTTTTGACAGCATTTTCTTCTTCTCAATAGTATAGCCACTTCTTGCATCTGGATGTTGCTATTTTAAATTAAAATGAACTCGCTGGGCGATTGTTAACCTCGTTTTGCTTAACAATTTGCCTGGAAAGTAACAAAAGGTTCAACTCTGTGAGAACTGATGACCTGTTAGAGAATAGCTAGAGAAAGGGATAAGATCTTCAAACTAGTTGATGTTCAATATTGTTTTGCTTATTGAATTAACTTGGAAAGATAAAAGTGCTCAACCCTGTTACTATGACGCTGTGAAAAGATGACCTCTATATCTTCACTTTCAAAACTAGTTTGCATTCAATATGGTTTTGCTTATTGGCTTGTCTTGGAAAGATGTATGGGTTCAACCTTGTTACTGTGACTGTAAGAAAAGATGACCTCTATAGATCTACACTTTCCAATTTAGGGGACTTTCAGTGTTGTTTTGCTTATCGATTCAACTTGGAAAGATAAAAGGGTTCAACCCTGTGAATTTCTGAAAATATATTCTTAAAATGTATATGCAAAAAGTATTATTTTTTTATATAGAGGTTCTCCTAAATCAGCTTAGAGCTTTGGAAAATTAATTTTCTTAGTTTTTCCTTTGGTGTATGTCTCTCTTTCTTTTTGGGGGCGGATAGTAGGTGGACAAGTTTGAATCCTCATTTGTTGTGCCGAGTTCACTGTTATTCCACCCCAATGAAATTTTTCACTGCATCATGTGGAGTGAAACGGGAACAGATGCTTTTAAGTTCAGCTCAGATCCAGCACAGATTATTCTGAAGCTATTGGCGTGTGCCTGTGCACGAGTTGCCTTTTAGCAGCTACACGCTGCCTCTCTTGCACACACATTTTGGCTCACCTGCAGCACCTCCATGTGCGTTAGTGCAGCTGCTGGGCCAGATGCGGCAACATCTGTCTGCAGATTCCCTCATGTTAAACTCAATTGAGTTATCCAAAATGCACCTCAAGCTAGTTTAAGCAGGGGGAAAAACAGTTTTTAAATGTGTGGAATTTGTTGGTATTGAGATATTCGCTGATGAGATTCTCATAACCCGTTTCCCAAACATCTAACCAGTCATGTTAACTGTAAATGGGTTTGAAGTGACTTTTACATTAACCAAGATTTTAATCTTTAAGACAAACCAACCAGTTTAACGCTTGTTGCAGTTTTTTCATAATGTTAAAAAAACAAAAAACAAAGTGTTATGCAGTGGTTAGTGATAATTTAAGGTTGTGTTATAATAGCATTTTAATGAAGACTATATTTGAGTTTCTTTAAAATGCTATTCTAATTAATCGATTTTGGGTTTCATTAAAATCGCATTACTGCAGGTTTTGTTTTTTGTTTTAATTACAGTTTTGTTTCTTTAAAATGTCATTTAACGATTAATGCCGTTTTGTGCTAATGCGTTAAACTAAAACTTTAATAATTTATGTAATTCTTTATTTTATATCTATTGAAAAGTTGAACAATTGTTAATTTTTATTTCGTTTTAGTAGAGTTTAGTAACCATCTTAAGTGATTGTCATTCATTTTCATGAAAATGTTTCAGTAATGAAAACTACATTGAGCAGTTGATGTGACGCGAGCTATCTAAAATAAATTGCATATTTGAAATGTATTCTTGTAATTTGCTTGCGGTGTAATGCATTTGTTTTTTTGTTTCTAGTCGTTTACACTGACCAGAAAGAGGATTGTTCACTACACCAGCTTTGACCAGCGCAAAAGGGCTAACGCTGCTGTGCTCATCGGTGCTTATGCTGTGAGTATTCCACCTCTTTCTGTCTCTGGCGTTAATTACTTTCGCCTGTCTCGAGGATTAATGCCCAGGATGGAATCTGTCATGACCCTGCAAATTAGCCACTCAGCTGTTTCCATCAGAACCAGCAATCCTCCCACATCGCAGCATCAACAGCAAATTTGTATGTAGTACGAAGTCTTCTCGGATGTTTGCCAGCGCCCTCATTCCAGCCTCCCCCTCAGAAAGAGCGACAGACTGCTGACTGACTGGTACATCCCCCGTGTTGTGGCAGCACAATAACTGTGTCCTTGACTGGCTCTCATGCCATTTTGTCTTGTTCCGCTGCATTCATTCATATATCCTATCACGTACACTGTGGCTCTTGTGAAACGGCATGAGTGATGCCAGTCGATCGCGCCATTGGACAGCTCCACTCTTCCTGTTCCAGGCGCGCTCATGGGCAGATTTATTGCTCAGATGGCACCGTTGGCTTTGTGAAAGTCACAGGTGGTGCCAGCTATAATGTGGGTCAGTGTATCATTTTGATAAACCCTCCATGTAAATGACTCCCCAGTGCCTGAGCCCTCTAAAGGGTCATGGCACCAAATTCTTTTCTGCAAATATTTGAACTCTCTTTTTCTAGCATACACATTTACTCAGGTATATTCAGTTTATTTGTACTGACAAAGCAGCTACTGTCTCCCAATGAGATAAGCTCTGGGAGATAAAAACGTTTCTTTCCTCATGAATATTGATGAGTCCTGAATGGCAACACGGAAAGGAAGTGCTATGAGAGATACTTCTCCAGTTTCCTTCGAAGAAGCCACTGTTACCTTGTTCTTACTAGAACCGTAAGTTGAAATATTAGGGAACAAAAAAAAATGTGTGTTATACAATTTCAGTATCTTTTGTTGTTGTTTATTTAGTTTTTTTGTTTTCTTGTTTTCTTCTCCTCCTGATCCTGGGCTATTTCATTGGACGAGGGCCATGACGAGTTATAATCTGGCTTTTTGTATAATCTGATTTAGGATTTAGAAGTGGCATGCAGCCATTGCATCCCAACTGTCCAGTGTTGGATTTTTGTAGCTGCGACTCATATCTCTACTTATATTTTTTTTGGCTTCCCTATCAGAGACTATAAAGCTACATTCATACTGCAGTTGAACATTCATCCAAATTATGGTGGACACCATGCTCGGTCCCCTTGTCGTAAACAATAATAATAATTTTTATATTTTTATATATATATATATATATATATATATATATATATATATATATATATTATTCAAGTGGAAATCAGTTAACTAAATGTGCACTTGACTGACTGCTTAATTTGTACTTTAAATAGAATGTAAATATTATTTACACAATTTAATAATTAAGATTGTGAATGTGAATGCAAAAATGTGTGGCTGGCTATTATATAATTTAATTAGAAGTTAGTTGGCATTATAATGAACTTCACAAAAAAAAACCTGATGATGAATCTCAAGAAAAGTGGGCTTCTTTCCTAGCAAACCTGATCTTTGCAATTCTAATTATCTTGCAAATGCCTCTCAAAGTTGGCGTGCTTCCTCAAAAATCTGTCCACTAGGAATGCTCACATTTACCCTTTCAGTCTAAATTTATTCTGACCCCTGATCCTGGTCTTAATTTAGCTGTCTTAAATGGAAACTCATTTGAGCTACCTTCTTAATCCCCAACCTCTGGAGACGGCTGTCAAATCTTGAAGATTCTCTCCTGTAAACTCAGTAATGTCCTTAAGATGGACTTGCGTTTTCTTATATACTGCTGTGATCATCTCCAAACTACATAAAACTGTGGTTCTGCTCCGTGTGGGCTTTCCTGTCACTCTTTGCTGCATGAATGTGCTTTCAGAGTAATTTGTCTTTCTACTGGCAGTGAATCTTCTGTAAGTAGGTTTTTATTGATCCAGCCTTGTGTGGGATGAGCTTCTCTGGCAAGTGCAGATGTTTGCTGCTGATCTGCCCTACAGTAGACAACCCAGTTTTATCATGTGAAGGAAATTATTTGTACTGGTTGAACAGCTGGGGGCCAAGACATTCCATCATTTCTCTGGGTCACATAGGGCAGTAGGGCGCAACACAAACAAACAAACAAGTGCTGACCCTTCTCACGGGACTGAACTTAATCTGCCGAACTGTTCAGCTAATTGTTCGTTGGTGCATATTTCATGAGCTTGTGCGCAAATGATAAAGGTCTGGCCTCCTGTCGAATGAATACAGCCTTTACAAACGGTCACTTGAACTCTTTAATGTTGTCAAGTACTGGAGAGCTTAAAAGATTAGTTCATGGAAAGATGTAAATTCTTTTATTTGACGTTGTTCCAAACGTGTGACTGACAAGAAAAATAAGATATTTTGAAGAGTGTGCAGGTTGCTTTTTTCCATGCAGTTACAATGAATTAAGGCTGTCAAGCTTCATAAGATGCAAAAGCACCAAAAAATGATCATAAAGTGGTCCATACAACTTATATTCTGTATCTTCTGAAGCTGTATAATACATTTTTACTGTATTTTTAAAAAATTAGTTTTTTCTTTTCCCATATGCCCGTTTTTAAAATTCGCAATTTTAATTTGCAGTTTTTGAACAGTCCCATTTTGACTCGCAGTCGCATTTCTTAATGTGTCTTCCACATCCAAAATAACATTACTCATTCACACGTCATTCTTAACTTGTGTAAAGTACGAAATCTTTTTACGCTTTACTATCCCTTTCCTGAATTTTATGCATGTTGTACAGTGTTGCTGTTCACATACGTTTCTTTTTCGTGTTGCCACTGCCCTGCTGCATTCTGACACCAAGCCATAGATATGTTCAAGGAGTGAGCAGAGATCTTATTATTGAGCTCTTTCTCTCTGGGATGTCAAGAGGGATTGGCGTTGATGAAGGGATAGATGACCGCTAAAACTCGTCACTTCAGCAAGTCTGTGTGTAACTGCCACACTGTGCCGTGACAAGTCGTCCCAACTTGAGAAAGGCCCCATTGTGCTGAGCCACAGCATCTCATCTGTGTGACACATTCTGCCTGAACATCACTTTCCTGAAAGTACATTTGTGTAGGGGATAAAGACAAACATACATAGACAGACATAGATAGGAAGGCTGTTGGGAAGTAGTGATGTCCGATTTACTAGCTCTTTTCATTTCATTTTAGAATTTGCATCTATTTATATTTTGCTTCAGCTTCATTTCAAGTACATACATTTAAAAAAAGAAAAAGTTTTACTTAACACACTGTTACCATTCAGCTGCGTTGCTGGTGCACTAATGACATTTCCTGTTTCATGTCTCAGGTTATTTACCTGAAGAAAACACCAGAGGAAGCCTACAGAGCCCTGATTTCAGGCTCCAATGCCTCATATCTTCCCTTCAGGTAAGATAGCCTCATATCCACATCATCTGCATCATGGGAATTTACTTGACCATGTTTAGTTCTTGCTCATTGACTCATTTCTCCCACTTTCTCTCTCTCTTTATTGCACATTGCATTCTAATCTGATTTTGCATTAAATCTTGTTTCTCTTGTGGCTCACAGTTTTTTTTTAATGCCATTAAACTCCTTTGCCCAGATTGATAAACGGATGGAAAAACATAAATTTATTGCACATGAAGCCGACATCTCTTGCCTTACTCTAACTCTTATTGGAAGATGTTACTGTTGTGTAATTTGTTGTCTCCACAGTTGGTGCGGGTTTATTATGACTCGCCGGCTGTGTCTTGGTCATAGAAAATTTATTTTTTGCCCATGTATTTATCCATATATTTGGTGTGTCCTTGCTTTAAGATGCCATTTGTAGCTCCAAGACACCCCTCTGCTGTTTCCCAAAATGACAAGGAATTCCCATGGACATATTGCCATCTCCTAAAACGCTGTCATTCCTCTTTTAAAATGACTGTCATATCAAAATCACAGACGCCCATTTTTCATTTCTATGTAGTTAGTATTCTAGGCTAGTCAATCCTCTTGGCTGTTTGTCAGCACCAGATGAGATTTGACCCCTCAGCTCTGTCCTCCCTATTCACTGACCCAGAAACACAAAAGTCTTAAGTTCACCCAGTCCAAGCACATAGCTGCAGATTCTGTTATGCTTGCATATATTATGAGGGACACAAAGAAAAGGCAGGGTGACCCATGGCCTCAATGAACAGAAATGCTCATTGTTGAAGTGGGCTCTCGTTGGCTAATGATTCAGAGCCGCACACACTGAATAGTGAAGAGGCCTTCATTTTCTGAATCTGCGATCTTCAATGCAGTCTCACTCCATTGATGCTTTTATACATTTATGGAACAGGCCATATATCTGTACTTTCTGAGAAGTTGTAAGTGATATAGATTAGCTATAGCTTCCGCTATAGATTAGCTCTGGCCTTCAAACAGTTTGTAAACGTCAGTCACTGGCGCAAACAGGAAACCGCTGATTTGTTTTTTACTGTGCAGTAATTAGTGTTTTTCCCAAAAGGCCTAAGTCACTCTTTTCTATTCTTCATAACATGTCATCAAGGCAAAACCTTTTACTCATTGACCACCACTGGTCTGTGAAACAATTGACACTACTGAAGAAGGAATTACATTACTCATCGGTTGGTTTATTGGTCAACACATCTATTGGTTTTCCTTCTTTGTGGGAAGTAATTAAAATGCTCTTGCACTGTTTGCTTCTTGAGAGATTAAACTTAAACTGAGGCCTTTCTGAATTACATTTTGTTTTGAATTAATTAAAAATGTTCCCATAAAATTGTTACACTTCGAGATAAAATGCAAAATCATTTCATTTCATTCTTTTTTTTTGCCTTTTATATAACCTTTCATGACTGAAAACCATTACTGCTCCTTGGGCTTGTCTACACTTGTAGGGAAGCAACTACTTATCTTCCCCATTATATTTAATGATCAGTGGCATCTAGGTAAACCATTATGCCATATTTTATTGTGTACACGACATTGTAACATGGATGGTACACTTTGTTTTATGGACCTGGTTATTGCAGGATTTTGAATATGTGGTAAATTAAAAATAATAATAATAATAATACTCACAACACATGGATTTAGTGGTCCCTAAAACTATTCATTGAGTATGAAATCCTGCGGTATGTCACTAGCCGTGCCTCTTATGGCACTTCTTTCACTCTGTTTGCCATCCTGTCCATCTTGAAGGTTAATTGGGCCCTTGTTTTCTCCACAAAGATGTGATTGTTAGCAGCAGTGTAGCTTTGCTAGGGAAGAAAAGCGCTTTGTCAGTCCCCCCCCCACTTGGCTGCCGTAGCCATGACAAACAGTGCGACATGGTTATGTAATGCTTAGCAATTGGTTAATTCAGAAAGTAAATAGTTGTGTTGCTTATGTGAGGGATGGGGTTCCTGATGGGAAACAATGAATGGGCCATACCATTCAATAAAAGGAAGCTGTGTGTGAGACCGATGTTTAAGTACCAGAGGAGGAAACTACAAGATGTTGGATGAAAAGATGCTTAATTCTGAAATTAATAACATGTTATATAACAACACAATATGTTGCACCTACCTACAGCTGTGAAGTGCTACAAAGTTTAACTGAAAGGATCTCTCTTAAGGTGTTCCAGGAATAGGGCTTGAATGGATTTTGGTTGTCTGCTATTTTTAGCTGTGAACCTGACCTTTGGGTGATCTATTTTGGATCTTTGTGACTAGAACGTATGGTTTTGATCCATCTTGCGTAAGCAAATCTTGCTCACTGGCCAAACTATCTGCACTTGTTTTTTGTTGCCGAGCAGTTTCCCACACAAAGTCCTATTTGGAAAAAAACTTGCATAACCAACAAGTATACACCCAATAATGGAATGCACAGCATGACCTGTTGAAATTATTGTCTTCAAGCAGTATATTTTTAGGACGACATTTGAAGTAACCTGAAAATTCAGATTTGGTGGCAGTGTATTCTTTTTTTCAAGTGAACTGGTGTGGGTTTGTTATTCAGGTTTGGAGACTGTGCTCTAGTGAATCGGACAGAGAGCTTCAGTCTTAGATGGATTATTTAGACCGTGGCATTGCTCACCCATTATGTAAGAACAGTTAAGAATCTGCCCAAATATTTCATAATCCCAAAAGGGAAGCAGTGGCGGTCTTGCAGAGGAAGTTAGCAAGTTCGACTCTGCCCTGTATGGCAAGATCTAGTAGTTTTATTTTTAATTTGATTTGAACTGATCTTGCTCACTTTGTAGGCACAATTAATCTAGTGAAAGCATGCTAGAATAATAAAGAGGAACCCCACCCAGTACTGTTCAAGCAAGGGTGGGTTTCCGAGATGGGGTTGCTTCCTGTTTTTTTTCTTTTCTTGTAGTTTCACTACTGCATGTGTATGCCAAGTTTAAACTGATGAACTCATGTATTCCTTCCTCATTGGATCACTGGCACATTACAAGACCTTGCATAAAATCCTGTCTTGTCTGTTTTTCCACCAGTGCTAGGATCGACCGAGAAAACCCAATCAGAGTTCCTCCCATGGGCTTTAATTTCTTCTTTCAGCTCTTGGTCCACTAAGCTCTTACTTGCCAAGTTGCAGTGCACACTGAAAGCTTTTAGACTTATTAAATCATATTTAAGTCATGAAGTTACCCAGCCTACTAAGTCTCTGAGGAACTTTAACCCCATATGATTACAGCCATTGCCATTGCCATGGCTGTAAATCTGTATCTCCTAAAACAATCATGTCCACGGTGATGATTGCGTAACCGCACTAATGTGCTACTTCAGGTTTTGGTGTTTGTAAGCTTGTTCTGCTTTGCTTTTCACCAGTGCTTGTCCAGGACACACCCTGTGTTTAACAGCTCTGCTTGTCCCAGCCTCTGAAACCCAGCCTGAGAGAGTGCAGATTTATATGTAATTTGCTATGACCAGCCCTTTTTGATACCTTGTTTGTTGGAGAAATTAATCTGGGGGGTGGGGGGAGTCACTTGCAATGTATTGAAAGCGTCTACTAAATGACCAATTATGAAATTAAAAGTGAACAAAGATGGGCCCAATTTAATGAGGGTTGTCTTATTTCTGGCCTCCGGTAACGAAGGTGAGACATTATATAATCCTCAGGATGTTAGTCTATAATTGGTGCCGCTGAGCCGCTGTTTCTCCAGCCAAATCGATTGGCTCAACATTTCTCTGTTCTGTGGAAAAGGAAGATGAATGAGCCTCTAGCTGGTGGGAAAGTCTCCAGCTGTTTCTTCAAACATATCTTGGATCCCTCTGTCGTTATGTGGTACAGATAATTGTGTGAACAAAAGATACTTTTCTTCAAAGCTCTGTTGGAAACTTGCCTTTTGTCTCCATTTCTTTAAATACGTTGTTATAAAATGACTGTTTGTTTTGTTATTTTTTTTTCTTTATGTTTGAGTTTGTGGTGGTATAACCTATTGGTGGTTAAACGTATGTGCCGGAAACTGGAAGCTGCTGGTTCACAACCATTGCTGTTTTTTCTTGCGCAAGGTACTTAAGCCCAGTTCCTTCTAAATGGGAATATTAAGGCAAGATATAATGGAAATGCTAGTTTAAAAAGGCACCACCATTTAACCACAGTGCTTTGAAGAAATCAATTTACTAATGGGACAATTATGAAGCCTTTCTTAATGATTTTTTGTTAGCCTAAAGTAGTGGACCATTAGACCAGACCTCCATGCCCTCTTCTGGGAGTTATGGGTATATATGTGTGATGTGGTAAAGTACGTGTTGTTCGTGTGGGTAAATAGAGCCTGATACTTTCCATTGAGGCACACTGGGAGACTAATGAAAGGATCCCAGCAGAACACTGACCCACTTTTTATGCAACCCAGCCTGCATCATAAACAGCAAATTAAGCGCATGCATAATTCAAAACTCAATTTAGGCAGGCACAAAGAGCTTGTTCCTTGACATACATTAGGCAGGGGCTGATGTTTTGCCCCTTTTTAGTTTCAGCACTGGGTGTTTTATTTCAACCCTCTCTTCCCTTGACACAGTTATATTATTTTAGATGCACAAACAAACCTAAATTTGCCTTCTTCATATGTGATCAAAACAGGCCGGGTCTTGACATTGATTTCGCCTTGACCCTGGAGATCTAACTTAGCGTGTTGTAGGATACCCACATGTACACTTACAACTGCAAGGTTTTCTTTCCTTGAACACAGACAACAAAAGCCAACACAGTCTCGCCTGTCTCTTTACCTTCACTCCCACATCCAAACACAAAGGCCCTGACCCAGTTACTTGTATTCATGGGCAGGTGATGGCTTACCCGGGATAAAAGCAGGTCATCTGAGAGCTGCGGTTTAAAATCAGTGTCTCTGTTCCTGTTTCTTTGCACATAACATGACTATATATTCTTGTGGGTGTTCCTTTTTGTTGTTAGATTGCATCTTGTGTGAATACACCCACACAATTTTAACATGCGGCCTTTTTTCTCTTTCAGAGATGCTTCATTTGGGAATTGCACATACAATCTGACTGTTCTTGACTGCTTGCAAGGCATTAGGAAGGTGAGATGTATACTACAGTACTAAATATATTAATAATACTAATTTCCAAATTATATTGTGACAATTATTCTAAGAATTGATATTATTATTTATATTTGAATTACTAATGCAAATGTATCAGTCTGTATAATGATATTGCAGGAAATATTTGGTTTTAAGTGTTTCAGCACTCAAGCATACACGCAATCTGGGATTATACCCATAGATCTTAATCATCCACATAATCCTCCTTGGACAGCCAGCGTAAGACTGGAAACCTGTACATTTTAGTAAAGAACATTTGTGTTTGCGTCTTGGAAAAAGTGCTCCGACCCCTATAGTACAGTCTCTTTTTCTGACCGTCTATCCGTGGGTATTGGAGTGTGTTGGTTTAACACATGGAGGATTTTGCTTTTTTGTCTTTTTTTTCTCCAAATGGGCATCCTCCCACTCAAATCCGTTTTCTTTTGTATTGTCACCAGCAAAAAACACCAACAACAACAAAAAAACCCCCATGAAATTACAATCTGATTTTGGTACACACTACCAATCAAAAGCTTGGGGTTTTAACATTTATAATATGAAATGTTTCTTGAGCAACAAATCATCATATTAGAATGATTTCTGAAGGGTCATGTGACACTAAAGACTAATGTTGCTAAAAACTCTGCTTTGCTATTGGACACTTGTCTGGAACTGTCTGAATACTTTCTTTAAAATAGTAAACTGAGACATTTAAAAAAAACCATCTCAGAACCCTTATAATGAATATTTACTGGAAAGAATGCAATTCTAGGCTCTGTCAGAGCAAACCACATTGCCTAACAAGATGTTTCTATTACAATTCTTTACTCTAAAGTTGTCAGACGAGCTTCCAGGGAAATAGCGCTCACGTGAGTTTGTCAGTCGCATCTGTTCTGTAAGGCATCTCGGCAACAGCCCAACACGTCTACAGGTATCGGTGTTTGTGCCCAGCTCGACACGCCAGAAAGACTTGTTGAGTGCAGTGAATTCCTACAGGCTTATTTAAAAAAATACATAATTCTTTACGCTGCTTAAACTCTCTGGAATGCCTTTTTGCTTGGCCTACGTCAAAAAAATTGCTTAAGACTTATGTTGTTTATTTAAATCATGTGCTCAAGAATGAATTTAGTTTTTAAATGGTTCATTTAGATTTTATAATGTTATAAATGTTAATAACATTTAATTAAAAGAAAAGACTATAAATAAGACAATAAAAATGTTACGTTAGGACTGCATGACAAGCAAAAATATAGAAACTGGACATGCAGACATTTGGACCCTCATTGCATCCTGTGCTTTGCTGTTAAGATGCTTTGAGACAGATGTATGTGACAGTTTTATCATTGCCTCCCCTCCGGCTCTAATTAACAGCCTGTTTTAACAGCTCCTTAATTGCATGAGTCACACGGCATCTGTGAGTGTGATAAACACTGAAGCCTGATAATGATCAAATCACCACTGCTGCCTCTCCAAGCTGCCAAAAAGGAGTTAATGCCCTATTTGTCGACATGAGAGCAGTTAATTGGTTTTTGCTAGTTATTTGGGTTTATCTAATGAGTAAACATCTGGGCGGGTAACTCAAATGTTTTAGGTTCGAAGCAATTTTCTCAAATTAAAGGGGGGGTGAAATGCTGTTTCATGCATACTGATCTTTTTACACTGTTAAAGACATGGAATCCCATACTAAACATGGACAAAGTTTCAAAAGTTAAGGTGGACGTTTGATGGGAGTATTTCTTTGTCAAAAATACTACTTCCGGTTAGTCATAAGTTTCGGCAAGTTTTTTGCGATCATGCGTTCCCATTGACGTTAGTGGGGGCGGAATTTCCTTGTATGGGCCTTACGGACAATTCTACCGGAAGCGTGTGAGAGAGAGAGAGGGAGAGAGAGAGAGGGAGAGAGCGAAAGCAACAGGCTATGCCCATCAAAGCGCTCGTAGGCTGCGCTGCACAGGTAATGTGCACAATTAACAATGACATCAAAAAGTGCGTTTTTGGTTGCCAGACCAAGACAGTCCTGCACAGATTCCCCCAAAACCCCGCGGTAAGGCAACAGTGGATGTAATTTGCTTTTCCGGATCAGCAACTGAGTTGCGTGAATGTTTATATCTGTTCGCTGCATTTCGGTGCCGACTGTTTCATAAACATGGCCCAGCATGACGCCGGATTTTCCAATAGCCTAATGCTGAAGGATGGAGCAGTCCCAACGTTAGAACCGCGGGCGGTGAGTTAGACTGCTTCAAATGTCTGTGTCTATGCTCATCAAGTAGCCCAAACATGATCACGTATAGTTACTATATATATTACTATATATAGAAATTGATCAATGGAGCATGCGATGTGTAGTGCGTGTACATTTGTTTAGCTGGCCACTATATGTGTAACTTTATGTTTGTGTATTGTAAAAGCACTCAACAATACACAAAGAGGGGGGAAATATGTTGAACTAAATAAGCACGCTTCTTCATTCAAATGCGCTACTATTCCGTGTCTATCTATGTAAACACTAACTTAACCTGTCTACACAAACCACGCGTAAACACACAAACACACATGCACAACTGCACTTCCCACATGTACACCTTCAAAGACAAAAATACGACGATATAATTCAAGTATAAATATGTAAATAACACAAGCCGCTAAGCATATTATATAGTTAGTGTATATCGTACCACATAGAGACGTCCTGCTCTAGTCGTTTTTGCTGCTGCTCCTGTTCAACTGCAGCCTCTGGGTCTGATTCCGGATCATAGATGTATGGCTGTATCTGATTAAAAGCCATATTTTTATTTTGAATAAAGTTTTTTCCCCGCTGTTAGGGATGACAGCTTTACGACGCACTCGACGCACTCAACACAATAGCAGCAGCGAGCACACGTCATTATTTAGCTCCGCTCACACGATACGCCCCCACCCGCTCGGCTTTTTTCGGAAAGACTCGGAACAGCGCATCTTTCTTATATAATTATAAAAAAAATAACGACTTTTCGGAGATATGCAGGATGCAATGCTACTCTATAGGTACTCAAGATTGACATGACACTGACTGAAACTGAGTGTTTCACCCCCCCTTTAACACTTTTTTTTTTTTTTAACAAATACAATTTTACCATGTTTTTACTGAGAGGCAATTGTAACTTTATTTCTCTATTTCTTGTAATTGAGACTATATCTCACAACGTGGCTTTGTAGATCACAATTTTTCTTGCAAATTTGTTTATCGTAATTGCGACTTAATATTAAAAAAAATTGCGACTTGGAGATCTAAAGTCGCAATTATGAGCAACAAATTTGCAAGATGGAAAATTAGTCAGAAATTGACTTGTAAAATCACATTGTGAGAAAATCGCAGTCATATTAAGAAATATGAAGTTATAATTATTTATTGTAAATGCAACTTTATTCCTCACAATTACTACATTTGTTTCTCACCATTTGCACATTTTCCCCCCATAATTGCAACTTCATATTTGATATTGTGACACTCGCATTATTGCAATTTTTGAATTTCAAGTCACAAAATTTCACAAGTCACAATTATGATTGGAAAAATGTGCAAAATGTGAGAAATGGTCAGTTACAATAAATAATAATAATAATAATAAAAAAATTCTATTTCATGTAATTGCGACTTTAAATCTTACAATGTGACTTTCTCTTGTAAATTTAGTTTCTTGTAATTGTGATTTTTTTTTTTTTATAATCACAGTTTTTGGATATAGTCAAGTTGTTAGATGAAGTTTGTAAATTCGCAATTACGAGGAAAATTGTCTGAAGCATTTGTAAGGAAAAAGTAAAAAAATGCAAAGAAACATTTAATTTTTCTTGTAACAGATTTTTGGATTGTCACATTGTGAGATATGAAGTCGCAATTATGTGGAAAAGTTGTCCAAAAATTTATCTTTTGTGAGAAATTGTTGCAACTTTTTCCTCAATTGTGACTTTATATCTCATAATGTTACTTTCTTGCATTAAATTCTCTATATAAAATGCAAGTACTCCGTCTAAAACATTCAGCCAATGTAAACATGTTAACCATTAGCCAAATAGCTATTTGGGCATTGTTTTTAGGCTACTGTTTGTAAGCTAACCAGGTTTTATTCTCAAGCTTTTAACTGAAACGATTTCTGTTATGCTACTACAGCAACAGTCCTCCCTGGAGGATCCCATGGCTAAATGTCTCGATCAAGGACACTAGTATGAAGTTTGCTTCTAGATTACCAGCCCATTAGGCTCCACCATTAGGCTGCAGGTTTGGGCCATGTTGGCATTAATTAGGAGCAGCACATCCACACCATCCTTCGACACTGCAGAAGTGGATTTCTGCTGTGAGCTCTTCGTCCAGTCAGCATCAGAAAGGAGGAGGGTGGCTGGGCTCATTCTATTAAACCTGACCAGGAACAGTTACATAACCTCAGTCTTGGAGCGAAACGGCTCACTGTATCAGATGCACACACATCTGTCAGTGCACCCAGATGGAGTAAACGGATACAGCTGCCGGTTGTATGTCTGCAGACCTCACTGTGACTTGTTTGTGTTAGAGAGATGCAAAGGTTCATACCTGAACGGGCTCGGCTGATTGGTCCGTTGAGTGATGTAACTTCGCCAGCTTGTGATAATCACTCACCCGCTGTGCACTTTATCAGTGTGATTAGGTTTTGACTGATGGGTTCAACCCTGCAGCTCAGGACGGCACATTTCACAGTTGGATGGTTTCCATGTCAGTCTTTCAGTGGTCTGTTTACATCCTGCTTCTGAAAGATATACATCCATGCATAGTGGATTGGACAATGAAACTAAAATGCTAGCCAATATAGTAAATGCACTGCCTGGTGGCCAATCTTCTCTGATTGTACATCCCATCAGTAGGAACAGTGTGTGAAGGTTGAATTAGTAAAGCAATAGCATGGCTGTACATAAAATATTGCAATCCACACAACATAATGGGAGACATCAGAGTTCAAAGTAGACAAATTGTTGGTGCTTGTCTCACTGGCTCATCTGTGACCAGGACAGCAAGGCGAGAGCCATGGTATCAAGAGTAATGTTGGCAAAGCATTAGGCAGGGCGAGCCACATCCAGCAGGAGTAACTTGACTAGAGGAAACTGTCTGAAAGGGATGTCCAGGTCTAATTTTCCTAGGTTTATATCCAAAACACATAAAACCACAGCTGCCCAACTCACTGCAGAATTAAATGTGCACCTTAACTCTCCTGATTCTACCAAAACTGTTGGTCGGGAGCTCCACAGAGTCAGTATTAAAAGTCTGGCTGCTATAGCCAACCTTTTGGTCGTTCATGCCAATGCTAGATGTTTGTGTCATTTGTGCCAACAGTGCAAATCTTGGGCTGTGTACAATGTAAAACGTTGTGTTGTTCTCTAATGAGTCCACCTTCACTGTCTTTCCCACATCTATGGGTGTGGAAAAGTAGACTGTTGCAGACTGTTGTTGTCCGGACAGAAGAACGGGGTGGCTCAGGGATGGTTTGGGCTGCAATATCATGGCATTGGACTTGGTCTGCCAAGGACTACCGGACCATTCTGGAGGATGTGTGCACCTAATGGTTCAAACATTGTACCCTAAGGGGTTGACGTATATCAGAATGTTAATGCACCAATACACAGCAAAGCTAGTGATAGAACGGTTTGATGAACATGAAAGTTATGTTGTCACAGTCACCAGATCTAAATCTTATTGAGCCACTTTGGGGTGTTTTAGAAGAGCGAATCAGAAAATTGTTTCTTCCACATTTTAAGTAAAAAATAAAAATAAAATAAGTTACCTGATTGCCTTAATTTTGAGGTCATTGAAATTAATAACTTGAGGTAGGACAATGGACATTTTTGAGAATCGACAACCTTTATTCAAATATTATTAAATGATTTTGTAAGCATATTGGGTAATTGTGTGTGTTTTATTTCTGATGACGCAGCGACACATGCCAAATAGTGCTATTTTCATGATTTATCAAACTTTTTATGTGGTTCAAGTACAATAATATTTTGAGTTTCTATTTAATAAACAAATTTCCTTCATTGTATCAACTCAAATTTTTAATTTTGAGGCAACCAGACTCCTTACTTTTTTAAAGTTAAACCAAGCAATTTTTTTTTTTTACAGAAACTATGCATCACATAGTGACCTGCCACTGTTCTGGAACAGGAATGGCTCAAAATCCCTTTGGCCACTGAGAATGACTTGTATCTGTACACACTGCTTTGTTTGTTGATAGGATGACAAAAGTAAAATGTTACATTTTTAGGTTGGTCTGCCTCAGCGGTCTAACAGCGCTTGTCAATGTCAGAATGAGTGAGATGGCCAATTAAATCAAAGAAGGCGGGGCTTTACTGTTTTCGAATTCCAACGCAACATTTTCGTTATAGCAGCGAAAGAGTGCATTGTTAGATGGCAGTAGCTATACATTTAATATTTGACTGTTTTACGATAAAACCATTTTGAATTGAAAATATGACATTATTTATGTAAATCATAATTGAATTTGACATGTCAAGAAACTTTTTGCATTTTTACAAATTAGGTAGATGAAAATAATGTGTGAATGTGTGCATATTTAAAATATATATTATTTGCAAATAGTTAACTTCATAAATACAATAGAACTTTGTTCTCGTTTCTTTTTTAAATGTCCTTAAATCTCTTAATCCTTTGATATCATTCCTTTAAATAAATCAATAAGACCAATTTCATGCAAAAAACTAAAAAACTTTGGTCCCCTAATGTCTAAGACATGGTAACGGCCTCGATCTGTCATTCCCACGACGAATCAGGAACTTAAAACCTTTGCTTTCGCCTGATGCTGCATTCACTGTAATTATATTGCAGTATAAAGCCCAACACTACTCCCGCTGTGATCGTTATTAATAAAGTAAATAAGAGTCAGCAGGAAAAAGAGAGACTTTGTGCAGCTTTAACCAGTTTTCTGGGAGCCAACCATGAGAAATGCTGTGGACTCCAACAGCAGCAGAAACCTGACACTCCATTAGACACAGCCCGCATCGCTCTCTGCCACGGCTTATCGACTCGTGTGCCTTTTTCTTTAATGTCTTCTCTCACAGCTCTTCATTGAGAACCAGACAGACTGCTTCAGCCCCATTACACTGACTAATTGGTTAAACATAGCCAGACGGCATGGATGTGGGGGCAAAAAAAGAAACAAGGAATTTTTGGGCTCAGGGATGGTTTGGGCTGCAATATCATGGCATTGGACCTGGTCTGCCAAGGACTACCGGACCATTCTGGAGGATGTGTGCACCTAATGGTTCAAACATTGTACCCTAAGGGGGTGACGTATATCAGAATGTTAATGCACCAATACACAGCAAAGCTAGTGATAGAACGGTTTGATGAACATGAAAGTTATGTTGTCACAGTCACCAGATCTAAATCTTATTGAGCCACTTTGGGGTGTTTTAGAAGAGCGAATCAGAAAATTGTTTCTTCCACATTTTAAGTAAAAAATAAAAATAAAATAAGTTACCTGATTGCCTTAATTTTGAGGTCATTGAAATTAATAACTTGAGGTAGGACAATGGACATTTTTGAGAATCGACAACCTTTATTCAAATATTATTAAATGATTTTGTAAGCATATTGGGTAATTGTGTGTGTTTTATTTCTGATGACGCAGCGACACATGCCAAATAGTGCTATTTTCATGATTTATCAAACTTTTTATGTGGTTCAAGTACAATAATATTTTGAGTTTCTATTTAATAAACAAATTTCCTTCATTGTATCAACTCAAATTTTTAATTTTGAGGCAACCAGACTCCTTACTTTTTTAAAGTTAAACCAAGCAATTTTTTTTTTTTACAGAAACTATGCATCACATAGTGACCTGCCACTGTTCTGGAACAGGAATGGCTCAAAATCCCTTTGGCCACTGAGAATGACTTGTATCTGTACACACTGCTTTGTTTGTTGATAGGATGACAAAAGTAAAATGTTACATTTTTAGGTTGGTCTGCCTCAGCGGTCTAACAGCGCTTGTCAATGTCAGAATGAGTGAGATGGCCAATTAAATCAAAGAAGGCGGGGCTTTACTGTTTTCGAATTCCAACGCAACATTTTCGTTATAGCAGCGAAAGAGTGCATTGTTAGATGGCAGTAGCTATACATTTAATATTTGACTGTTTTACGATAAAACCATTTTTTGCCCCCACATCCAGACGGCATGGTTGTGGGGGCAAAAAAAGAAACAAGGAATTTTTGGGACTTTCAGGGGAAAATCCAACTTGCATGTGCACTTTCTTGCAATCGATTTGATTAACATAGAACTAATGTTTCTTATTATCTTTGTTTTCCAGGCTCTTCAGCACGGATTCTTGAACTTCGAGAAGTTCGACGTGAATGAGTACGAGCATTATGAGGTAATGATGTCCCTCTTTCCCTCCGCTGTGTTATTAAACGCACCATGCTCGCGCTCATTAGCGAAACCAGCAGGCAATGTTTTTACCCGGAATTACATTCATTGCTCCTCGAGCCGGTTACATAATCATGTTTATTCCACTGGGGCCCAAAAGACATTTTAACATAATGACAGTCTCGGCTCGATCCATTTGATTTAAATCGCTCACAACATGATTATACGTCGTCTACCTGCGTTTATAATCCGCTACAAGGTTGTTGTACATCTCAGCTTTTACATAGGCTGGAACATTTCATGACAAGTGAGCATTTGATTGATTTGTCCTTTTAGTATTATGTAAATTGTCCAGCTTGTGGTAATCCGTCACCCGCTGTGCCCTCTGATTTGAAGGGGTTACGACAGTCTTGTGCAACCCTGCGGTTCAGGACAGCACAACTCGCCAATTATAAAACCTACTTGATCTGCAGTTATACAAACTTCCCTGCCTCCTTTCTTTTTGATCTTGTTCACTTTAATTTTTCATCTCCGTTCAACATTTTTTTTTGTTCTTCCAGCGTGTCGAGAATGGAGATCTGAACTGGATCATCCCAGGCAAACTTCTTGCTTTCAGCGGTCCGCATCCGAAAAGTAAAATAGATAACGGTAAGGCTGCATGCCATGCTTTAGCCATTTATTGTTTTCATTTCAGCTAGTGCTTCTCAAACCTGTCCTGAAGACCCCCCACCAGTGCACATTTTGTACGTCTCCCTCATCTAACACTTGATTTAACGCGTCATCTCTTTAGTAGTGACTGCAAGACTTAAATTGGCTGTCTAATAAGGAAGAAAATGGCTGTTTCTCAATGTGTTTTTGTCTGTACTTGTTTTCTCGTGGACTTGTGAAAGTTCATCAGTCGCTGCCCAGGTACTGTTCCCATCTATCCGAGTACAGTTCAAATCCCCTGATGTGTCCTTGATCCCGCCCTTTAATCGAGGATGCATCGAGAGGTGTCTTGAGCAGACTTAAAATAGCCAGGTATCCCAGAATGCATCTCACACCAATCAGCAAGCGTCAATAGCCGACGAGAAGCCCTGTGTAATTTACAAATACTACTGTTAATGTGTCACCAAATGTAGTTAAGACTTTTTCAAGTGAGAATGTAGTTGTTTAAAGCTCAAATCTGTTGTTTGTTTATAAAGAGATTGGCTATTTTGAAAATTGTATCTGCGTTTTTTTGAGTTGTGAGATCCAGTCGATCAGCCCTTATTAACCCCACCGAGAGCAGCCTTTCCTCGGCTAGTCCTTCTGACGTCTGCCGCTGGCTCTGATGTCTCTGTTGTGTCTTGTGTAGATCTAACAGGCAATCTTTGGTCTCCTTGAATCTATCATTTGTTCGCTAGCACATCGTTTGGTTGAGGTCAAAGTGACGTTTCATAATTTTATATTTTTAGGCTATTTAACTTTACCGTTGTAGCCTACTAGTGCTGACTTTTTGACTGAATTGTTTGCTTTATTTCTTGTATAACACATTTTACTTATAATTTTATAATGGCTATTATTGATTACACAAACTGACATTTAACAAAGAGATTGGGTTGTGTTTTATGTCATATTTAATTTTATTACAGTGATGATAATATAAATGCAAAACTTTGTTTTTTTAAAAAAAATGTAAACAAAAAGCAGTGCTGTGTGTTTATATTTCATTTTTTTATAAATATACATTCAGTGAAGATAATCGAGGTACGCGTTGCCTGAACCTACATTGTTTTAGGCAGTGGGGTGTTTTATGACACATTTAATTTAATTTTAGCCTAAAATATACATAGTGATAAAACCGGAGTGAGAGGCTGAGAGCGAGCTGAGTGACGCTGTCAAGAACGCTGCTGTTCCATTTGCAGAATCCTCCTGTCCTCGGGAGTTCCTTCTCCTGAGTCGAACTTGGCAAGTCTGAACTACCAAGTCAGACACTTATCTACGTAGTATTGAGAAACGGCCAATCTGTACTGGTGAGGGGTCCCCAGGACGGGTTTGAGAGTCACTGATTTAAGCACGTTCTCTGACATGATTTTGGATGTAATTTACTCATGTGACAGAGGAGGGCGCCCTTGTTTTACAAGTCATCACAGAGTCATACACATATGGGTAGAGTTTGCAACATTAGATATCATGATTGTTTTTAAGACTGACTTGCTCAGTTAGGGCTTATATTTATTTAAATCCTTTCTCCAAATGATTAAACTGTGGCATGCAATTTATGCTATATACAAAACAACACGAACGCTTGTATAGTAATGTTAAAATCTAATAATAATATGCAAGTATATGATTTAAATATTAAATATCATGCTTAAAGTTTTGATAATATTAAACTTTACCTTGTAATTTGTTATTTTTTATTTCTAATACATTTCTGTACAAAGTAGTTGAATTCATTTCTATGATATCTTATCGTCAATTTATAAGTGTGTGTGTGTGTGTATATATATATACACATAATTTGCTATGAAACCTTTTTTGTCATAAAACCGGTAAGGCTCTGAAACGCAGGTAAACACCCCCTAACTTTAGACTTTTGAGCATATGATTGGATATTTGCTCATATCAGCGCATAGACTCACAGGCACACTCAAAAAGAGCCGAAGTAAACTGAGAGAAATATTTCAAATATATCTATATAGTATGTATATATGCATATGCACACATTTATATTTATGAATAAATATTTATGTGCTCATTATATAATTTTTACATATATATATAAATGTATAAAAAAAAAAGAAGTGAAGTTAATATGTCTTAATTCTATAATTTTATTTAACACATCATACTAAAAAATATGAATGGATGGACTTCCTCTTCTCTTGTGTGGCAGGTTACCCTCTACATGCCCCCGAGGCTTATTTCCCATATTTCCGCAAGCACAACGTCACCACCATAGTGCGCCTCAACAAGAAGATCTATGAGGCCAAGCGCTTCACAGACGCTGGTTTCGACCATTACGACCTGTTCTTCGTGGACGGGAGCACACCCGGTGACGTCATCACCCGTCGCTTCCTGCACATCAGTGAGAGCACTGATGGAGCGGTGGCCGTGCACTGCAAGGGTGAGCCGCCACTTAAATCAAAGACAAGGAAATATGGCCACACAGCATCACCTCATGTCTACTTATTTTGCACAAAAACTTCTTATTTTGATCTTATGTTGCATGAAACATTTAAAATGCTGTGTTAATGATACGACTCAATTAAGTTTTTTTTTTAGTCTCAGGAACTAAAAGGGAAATTAAATAGGCACAAACATTATCCTAGTAATCAATATTATGGTAAAGTGGCCTTAGAAGTACATCAATGACACCATAAAACATCTGTGACCTTATTTCATCCAATCACAGCGGGTTTAGGCCGAACGGGGACTCTGATTGGCTGCTACCTAATGAAGCACTACCGCTTTTCAGCTGCCGAAGCCATCGCTTGGATCCGCGTCTGCAGACCCGGCTCTATTATTGGACCCCAGCAGAATTATCTAGAAGAGTAAGTACCAAAACTACCCACAGTGCACCACTGTTGGCCCCTTAACACCTTTTTCTCCTTTTTATTGTGCATTAAGTTTATGTAATGTTGATGAGTGCTCTAACTTTGGCTCAGTCGTGAATTTTCAAAAGCGTAAGAGCGTTTTTCAAGAGCGCACTCCTTTGCAAAGCAGATAAGGAAGGTCAACAGATAGATGTTCCAGATCTGGCTGAATCATCCAACTCTAGTTTGGGAAAAGGAGTACTCGTGGAGTTTTATTCAGCGTTTGTCTATCAATAAGGCCTTTCGTGCATTGTAAAACCAGACCATGGTTCAGTTGTCATGTGTGAGTTAAAACAGAGTGCTGGTCATGTGAAGGTCAGTTAAATGTAATCTATTTCAAGTGTTTTGTTGGGCTTAGACAATGCTGCGCGCTGCAACGCTAGAGAATGGCTACCCCAGGCTAGATGAACGTTATCTTCAGGCATATTTTCCTCCCAGGGGCACCGAGACATTTGAGATTCCGTTCCTGTGCTCTGGACACAAATTGTCCGTTATCGGGCATTGGTATTGAGTAAACGGTTCAATCTGAGACCAGATTTCTTTTCATGCGGCTGAATTATTTGTGCAAGAAAAGACTTTGAATGGGAACTGTTCTCTTTGTACCTGTACAGGAAGCAGGCGAGTCTCTGGGCTCAGGGAGATATTCTTCGCTCCAAGCAGCGGCAGTATGAGGACAGATCCGTGCCTCACCTCATCTCCAGTATAGACAACCTCTCCATCAGCACCTCCATCTTTAAATCCCACAGTTTGGACCGTATGGAGGAGGTGAGGCCTAATTTTTCAATATATTAAGGACAATATTTATTTAAAGTATGTTTCCTGCATAAGATTCTGTGTTAATAATTTGCAGGATGGACCTTTTTATAGTTGAATTAATTTAGACGAAAATAATACAGAATTTTAATTAATATTGGATAGTTTAACATTTTTGAAATGGAAAAAAGTCTAATATTAGACACGGTCATAACCACTATATACATCGAGGAGACAAATTACAAAAGTTTGCTACTTAAAATTGACAATTTAATATTTATTATTAATATTTAGATGTTCTCTACCTCTTGACAGATTGATTACACTGAGAACGATCTTGGTATGACGCAAGGAGACAAACTGCGTGCCTTAAAGGGTCGACGGCAGCCGAGGTCTGCGACTACTGGAGCCATAAGGTAAGATGCTGTTGCCTTGGTTTTTGAATTAAAAAACGAACCTTTAGTCGGTTGAGCTATAGCGCAACCTGCAATAGCGCCCCTTTGGCAACACTGAGAATGCAACTCATAATGTAAAAAGCATTCTGAGGCATTTCGTTATGCAGTAGTTTATTTTGGGCCTGAATCTCAACCTAGACATAAAAAGCAAAGCAAAGCTGCTCTAAGACTAATATCACATCTGATATTCAGGTCTCCATATATGCTCTGTAATGAGCCACATTACATAAATGACACTCGTTCCTTCCGTTCATCAATGAAGTCTTTTATCACCACTCTTTCAACTTCCATTAGCTTTTAGCGCAGTGAAAAGATAAATGACGCCAGGCCATGTTAGTGTTCCAGTCCATTCTTAAATGCAAGACACTGAGCTAAAATTAATACAAAAGAACACAGATTGGTAAGAGCACTGATGTACCAGGCACAGAGCTGGTTGGCATAGTAACATGGCATTCCTGTTGTCTTGGAGAGATGCTTTCCCTGTACCTCAGGATGGATGGACCATCGAGAAACATTCTGCTTTCACATCGCTCAGTCCCTCAGTTTGAAATGAAATACTAGCATACTGCTCATTTCGCACTGTGCACTGTATAATGTATACTGTATATTAGGGCTGTCACGATTCCTCGATTAAATTTGAGTACTAGATTTGAAAAAATCCTCTATTGCAATTTACCCGTGCCGAGTAACTAGCAACATCCACAGATGAGAATCCATGAACCACATTATTAGAGTGTTTTCTGAGGCTGCATGATATATTATAAACCATACTATATTCACAAAGGCTGCGATTCAGTTAAATAAAACTATGCCCTACAGGTTTAATATATACGCTTTAGTTTATGTGCGTCTCAGAGCTGCTTCGTTCACAGTAAGTGCTGCGCCACATGAACAGTTGCTTATAATATTCCTCTGGGAACGCAATGTGCGCCATTTAATCACATTTGTGAGGTAAATAATTTATAAACCGAAGCCAACACAGGATAATACATAATTGTTTCTAAATATGCGAACGGTTTATCACGATTTCAAAATAAAACTTGGATCCCTCGCTCAGAGCATGTTTTGATGTTCGCTTGTTGTTTAAGAAATTACAGCGGCTGTAGCATTTCTATCATAAACTGACCGGACATTAAATATTGTGTAAAGATTTAAAAATGGATGTAATTTAGAATAGAAGCTTGTTTCTTCACTGAATTTTTTTCTTCCTTTTTTATCTCACAATTCTGACTCTTTTTCACAAGTTTACGCCTTTTATTCTCATAATTTATGTATTTTTTGTCTGAATTGCATGAAATCTCACAATTTTTAGAAAAAAAAAAGTGAGAAAAATTAGCCTGGATGCCAGCCGAACTCAGCCCCGCCCACAACATTTGAGCTCGGGCAGTTTGGTCTGGACTTGATCCATAGAGGAGATGCCTGAACAGAAACTGTTCGGACCAATGAAATCATCAGAGCGGGCTTTACACGATGATGGACAGATGATCAACAGTAATGTAATCATCCACCTCATCAAATGCGCTTGGTTGAATTAGTTCAAATCCTAAACAGAGAGCTTGTTCGTATATGCATTCACCTTCACTATTTCTCTCAGAAATGATGATCTGGTTTGTAAGTAACTGTGTATCCTAAAAAAAAAAATTAACAACCCCGGCAAAGTTTGTTTATTCCAGCACACGTGCAGACAGGGTTGCCAAGTTTTTAGAACAAAACCTGCCAACTACTAGCCCAAAACAATAGCTTCCCGGGAAGGTTCTTCAGACAAAAATGGTGTTTTGGGGGTAGAATGTGTGTTATTTTGCCAAAATTGCCGGAAAACGCAGACTCAAGTGCAGTTGAGTTCTGTTGACATTTGACAACTAATGTTATCCGTTGTCTGATTGGTTGTAGGTCTATCCATTGATGTCTTTCCTGGTTCAGTTGAAACACCCCCCATAATCACAGCCCAATGGAGCAGTTTCAGACTCATATTCTGACTAGAATTGAGGATGACAACGTCAGGCTAGAGAAAAAGTTACGATGACCAAATAATCGTTTGTGACAGCCTGCAGAGAGCGCCAATGGCCGGTGTATAATTTTTGTAAAAATAGTATGCAAAACACCTTTATGATATGGCATATTACTACTTTGCATGCTTAATTCAGTGACTAGTGTCCAGTTATTGTCCCAGAAATGTTTATGTTTCGCCCGCACAGAAAGCCGCCTAGCAAGCATTATCTTTTTCACACCTTAATGTGCTTTTACAGACACTGTTTAATAGCATGTCCCGCAGGTTACAACACTCACTTATTTGGCTGAAATAAGTGCACGTGAAAGTGCACTGCTGTGAAGAAAAGGTGCGCTGGCTGGACGGAATGCGGCAGCGGCACAATAATCATTTTACGTTGATTCTCGTTTTCATAATTGTTGGAAGCCAAAAATCGAAATTGAAAAATCAGTTGTGATTTAATCACACAGCCCTATTATTTTGTTTCATTTGGAACTCAGTCATTACATATAGCTCCATTTTCTGGGTTTTCAAATGCAGTTTGTTACATGACCAAGCAGTGTGTACTTGAACCCAGTCTTGTGTTCTTCCAACAGACTCGAGGACACTAGGTCTCCATCTCAGCCTCTCAGGTAACTTCTTATTCCAAACTTCATTTTGTTTTCTTTAAAGGTCATAACAGAGGTCATTTACATATAAAAGTCTTAGTTACAGTAGCATTACCCCCCGTTTAAAATGGTTATGCTGCTTGTTTTTGGTCTATAAAACCATTTATAAGTGAACTTTAGATAAAAAAAAGCACAGTAAAATGCTGAATCTATAAAATATGGCCCTCTGAAATGCTTAGCGTAAGCTTTTGGCTCAGTACACTAGCTATTTTACCTCAAACCTCCTCAAGTTTACAAAAATAGCCCGTGGAACAAACACAGCCTATTTGCGGTTGCCATTCTACGTACTTCACCCTCTCAAAGACAAATTATACCCCGGTGTATCTTAATTTCCAGCCCCTCTTTGCGTACACCGCTAACAAAGCAAGATCTTCAAGTACCGCTCGATAAGAACAGGACGCTTCATGCTTGTGTGCTTGATGTCGTCAATAATTTGAACAGGCCCCGTTTTAGCACGTTTAACCCAGATGTAAATTAAACACCCCTTCGCGAGCAAATGCGCAGCCCTTGATTAATTTCTCATGAAGAGCGGCGAGTTGAAGAGGCCTCTTGGACGTAACTGGCCCTCCTATTCTTCCTGTCGCAGCTCCTTATCACAAGGATGAAGGTTGAGCTCTTGGCAGATTTGTTTGTTTTGCATTTAGCTAAAAGAGACTAAGATAGAGAGAGGAAAAGAGCTGAGAATCAGGATTCATTTTTACTATTTTTGTACAGTTTCTTAAAGATAAAATATTATCTCTGCTAATGCTGTAAACTATATAGGGAGCCCTTACTTGCACATTACTATAATATAGCAACAGAGCCCAAACTATTAGCCTAATTTCACTTTCTATTCATTTTTAGATGTAATAATCAACACTCAAATAACACATTTTCTGCAATCATGTACACTTCACATAAGGCAGTTTTGCATTAACTTCAAAATTTAATTATAAAATAATGTTTGTACCCCAAATTTGTTGTTGAAATATAATCATTTATACACAGTGGCTGTCTAATAAAGACATCACTAACAGGTAAGGCTAATTTAGTGCATATATTTAGCGAAATGGTTAATTTCTGTTGTGAACTAGCTAGCTGTGGACACTAAAAGACTCCTGGGATAAATGCAATGCACGTGACCTTGTTTACAAGCTGTTTTATTGAAGTCTTTCAAACGTTTAAACACTGGTTGAGCAATTACATCATGGTATCTTCAACATACCTTCAGATGTTCATTTATGTATATGTATGCATATAATGTATGATATATAATATAATACACACACACACACACACACACACACACACACACACACACAATCCTATTAAAAATATAATACAATTTTCTATATTTTTAACAAACCCTAAACCCAAAGTTTGGAACAAAAAAAGTCAAACTGACATATTTAACAAATGTATTTAATTAGTTATGTAAATTAATACATTAACGTTAGCATAATTAATTATGTAAAATTCAAAAAGTATATAAATCGAGATTTAAAACAAAATCTCAAGTTTCTCCTGGGAAAATAATTAGATTTTTTTTAATATGAAAAATATATTAGTATAAGATAATATTGTTGAATTATTGTATGCAATTAATTTACATTTTATTATTGTTTGCTGTGAATATAGCCTTTGATGCTGATATGGTGTTAAATGATAAACAAATACATTTTTAACAGCTATATTAAGAATGTAATGTAATGTGGAAGTTTCTGAAATGTTAGCACATAATATACTGATATATTTACTATTATTAATTCTTAATTAATGAAGCAATTCATTAGCATCACTTATTGGATTTTCTTCTAAAAACATGTTATTGTTGACAAACTCTTCATCAATTAACTTTTGTTAGTTTTTCATTGATAAGATTCAACTGTGAGTCAACGATGAGTTTTTGGAGTGGGTGAAAGAGGAGGAGAAGCTGTGTGGGAGATTTTGATTAGTGGTAGAGGAAAAAAAGCACTTTTTGAAGACCAGAAGAAAAAGGTGTAAAATGGATATTTTTCAAGCTGAAATTTAGGTTACGAGTAGTTCCTGGAGCGTTTTCGCTAACTATTAGGCCACAGCATCTGCTGACTAAATTCCAGAGATTTTGGATCCTCGCCTGAAACTTTCCATTGTCTTTTTTTCTTTAAAGAAAGCCCCTTTTTAAAACAACACTCTGGTTTCAGTGATATCTCTGTTAACTTTTCTTATAAACAGTTCATTTACTTGCAGATGTGTTTGGCAAGAACATAAAACTCAAACACTGCTCTTAGAAAATGATTTTGAAATGGGAAATGTCTGTCATTTTGAATAGTCTGGCATTTTTTATGACAATGGGGTGTATTTTGGAGATCAAATGATAATCTGTTATTCAATTATACGGTAATAGCCCAGACTGTTGTATCCGGTTTTATTCAGTGGTCTTTTAAATAATTGCAGTTATATGTATTGTCATTGTTATTGTACAGATATATGTTTAATAATTGTGTTGGTAATAAATGTTTTATATACACAGGGGTTGACATTAACTTTTTTGCTCACCAGCCACTGTGGCTAGTGGTTTTCCAAAGTTACTAGCCACTCAGCATTTTCACTGGCCACAATTTTCCTGTTTGGAAATTACATTCTATATGTTTAAAGTTGACTTTGGCATGCTTAAATTACTTGATTTAGAAGATTTAAAAACCTTTCAAACTTTCAAATGCAGAGTGACCACCCAAATCAAGACTACATTGTATATCAGCTGGGATGTGCAGGTGGGCAAGGGGTGGGCAATATAATAGATTATAACAGAATAGGCTAATATGAGAAATGTAATATGATAGGCTATGAGTTATTTTAGTTAGGCTATATATAAGCAAATTATAAAAACAATAGTTAATAAAAATAAAATCAAAATTCAGATACTAATAGGCCTACATATTTATTTAATATGTAGGCGTATACATTTATTTAACATCTGTAGTTGTTTGATTAACATTAATGACAGGTATTTAATTGGGCTGCTGAATGCATGGATGTAATATTTGTGACACCTATCCAGTTATTACCCACCTGTTTACGTACACTTAAGCCATAACCGACAGAGTTCATGCGATGGACATTTTGACATCAGTGTGCGCGTGTATTTGAGTATTCACGAGCAAGGAGAACTGATCACGCGTGCGACACAGCGCACGAGAGAGAGAGCGCTTTTGTTGTGTGTCATTCAGCGCGATTCCGCCTATCTTGCCTTCACTAAGTATAAAGAATTGTAGTTGAATGGTAGGTAATTTTGTGATACGACGGCCTTGGCATTTCATTTAGCTGTAAATTATATTCAACCTGCCAGTGGGAGTGGCTGCCGTACCCGCCACAGCTGAAATCTACCCGCATTTGGCGGGTTGGCGGGTGTTAATGTCAAGCCCTGTGTGTGTGTGTATATATATATATATATATATATATATATATATATATATATATATATATATATATATATATATATATATATATATATATATATATATATATATATATATATATATGTGTGTATATGTATGTGTATATATATTATATGTATATATATATATATATAGACACACACACAGACAGAGCGTTATGTTAGGTCGGGTCACTGGTAAATATATATTACATCGATCAGGCATCTTTTTCCCATAGTATATCCTGGTTACATGTGTTCCCCTGGTAAGCAACACACACACCTGGCCATCCACGTGATGTAAAAGAAAGCGTGATTCGTCAGATCAGGGCACCTCCGTGGTCCAGTTCTGATGCTCACGTGCCACTGTTGTTGCTTTCGGCGGTGGACCGGGGTCCGCATGGGCACCCTGACTGGTCTGCGGCTATGCAGTCCCATGCACAACAAACTGCTGTGAAGCACTGTGTATTCTGACACCTTTTTTTTGGAACCAGCATTAACTTCTTAAACAATTTGAACTACAGTAGCCTGTCGGCGTGATCGGGCCACACGGGCCAGCCTTAACCCCCCACATAAATAAGGGTGTACTCACACTAGCCAGTTGCCGGAGTGCGTTTGACTACTAAAGCGCGGTTCGTTTGACTAGTGTGAGTGCTCCGAACCATGCCCGGGCGCGGCTCGATTAGCCGGCCCTGGCCCGCTTGGAAGAGGTGGGCCAGAGCACGGATCAGTTGGACTCGGGCGCGGTTCACATGCAGTGTGAGCGCTAACCGTGCTGGAGTCCGTAATCAAAGCTGCAAAGTCCTTGCTGCACTTCAGCTGGTACCTTGCAAACCTCATAATACGAGCAGCACGATTACGTGAACATTTTCGCGCCACTAAGGCGACACATCTGTTTAACAACAGGCTGTGAGAGGGCTGTGGACCACCGTGGACCAAACGACACAAAATTATCCACAAAGAAAGCAGAGCGATGGACTCCATTGTGTTCAGAGAGCGCCGCTCTTCCTGTTTATCCCGAAACCGTCGCACCATAATGACGTAAGTGTGCTCCGGCACGAATGCTGAAACCCTATGTGAGTGCAGGCCAGCGGGGGAGGGGGGAGGGGGGACAATCGTACTCGGGCCCGGTTCATGGCAACCGTGCCTAGTGTGAGTACACCCTAAGCCTTAGCCGCTCATGACCCTGTCGGACAACTTTTGATAGATACTGACCACTGCAGACCGGGAACACCCCACAAGAGCTGCAGTTTCGGAGATGTTCTGACCCAGTCATCTAGCCATCACAATTTTGCCCTGGTCAAACTCAAATCTTTATGATTGCCCATTTTTCCTGCTTCTAAAACATCAACTTTGAGGACAAAATGTTCATTTGCTGCCTAATATATCCCACCCACTAACAGGTCCCGTGATGAAGAGATAATCAGCGTTATTAACTTAACCTTTCATAATGTTATGCCTGATCGGTGTGTGTGTGTGTGTGTGTGTATACATTAAATTAATTCAAAATTAATTTAAGTATACACACAAAATAGGTATTTTTTTACTGCTAAACGTGTAATAAAATGTTAACATCCAAGCGTTATTTTTTAAATTAAGTGTTAAGATTTTAAGATCAGCTGATTTTGTGTCTGTATTTGTGTGTTTTATAGCCGGATGAAGTCAACAGCCACTGGCCAGGGTTCCATTTCCCCCCTAAAATCCTCCAAAGTCCCACCATCCTCCTCCGTCTCTGCCTCTGCCAAGCGCATAGTCCGCACTTCCTCTTCATCAACCAACCTCAAGAGGTGAGCCTAACCTCCCCTTCTAATCAGCATTCCTCCACTCTTCTCTACACTCTCCATATCTTTCTTCGTTCTGCTCATTCTCACTCGTCCACCTTTTACACTTTGCCTCTTTATTTCCAACTCTTTTGTATAACTTCTTCCTTCTTTTGTTCTTTTTCTCGTCTTCTCTCCTCCCAGCTCCCTGGTGGCCTTCTTTCCTCTCTGTGACTACCCTATGCTCTGAAACGGAGAGCCGCAAATGCAAGGAACCTAGTGTGTTGCTCCATGCTGTTGGTACACTGGTTTCAAGCGACTCGTTCTCTGCCGTTTATGTAATCAAATAGCCAGAGACTTATCACCTTCCTACTACTATATCACTCTCTCCATACCAGCACTTGTCAAGTCATATTAATGTATTTTTGGACCAAGTGCATACCCACTACTTTCCAGTACGGTACTGTTCAAACCATCTTGAAAAGCACTTTCTAACACTCCAAGCTAGGGCTGGGCGATATTTTATAGATGAATAATACAAAATATGGGAAAATTCTCTGAAATTTGACTAATGTTCTGGCAATGTTCTCTCCAGCAATGTTAATAAAATGTTTGTTTAAAATGATCTGGTCTTTAATAACGTTATCAAAATTTAAGCAGAAAAAGTTATTTACACATTGTTTATAAACTGTTGTGATGGGATGAGTCTCTTCCATTTTTTTAAACTTTACTAACTTGTTTTCCATTTAGTTTTTCTAAAGTTCGCCTAACCAAGAGAAAACCTTTTGAAAGCTGGAAGAACTAACATTTCCATAACTTAGCAAATCGTTCAGAGAACATTTTTATATGGAGAAAATTTAAATAAAATGTAATAATTTAAAATTGCATGCTCAGTTGCATTCTTCATAATTGACTTGACGAATGCAGTTGAATAATTTTCTTTTTTTATCCCTAAATATAAAAACGCATACCAATAAACAACATATACTCACATTTATTTTCACTTGAACATTTTATTATATTAAAAAAATAAAAATGTGCTTATTCTACGAACAATGAGTGACGACACAAACAAATGATTCAATCAAACATTTTGATTAAAGTAAATGTATTGACCTTACCAAATGTAACGCCGTTTCTGCTACTTAAGTTTAAAGAAACGTGTACTTTGCCAAAGTCATTTTTTTTGTTGCCCAGCCCTACTCCAGGGTGAAAGTAAATAGTGTCAGCCAATATACTTGCAATTCCTCATCAATTTGTCCAAAGATTTTCCATGATGGTGTCCTGCAGTGTAGATATGGGTACGAGTGTCTGCTTCCTGTCCTCCTACCTTTATGTCTGTTTCCCCTCCCTCCCATCCTCCAGCACCAGGTTAGCCAGCTCTTTGGGTAACCTGTACGAACCAAATGGCGAAGCAAACGGCTCTGGGAAACCGCATTCCCCTTCCTCATTCACTCCCCATCCCGTCCGAACGGGCTACAGCGGCCCGATCGCCCCCCATAATTACCACTACGAGGTCAACAACAACAACAATCAGTATAACACCACCAGCACCCCGAAAGCCAACGGGGTGAGCCCAAGCAGCGGGGCAAAAAGTGTGACCTACAACCTCAACCACACCAGTCTGAGCGGACCTTCCACGAATGGAAGGCTGGGGGCCAGTGAACATGGGCACCACAGAAGCCCCCCGACGGGGCTGAGCGGGCTCTCTGCACGATACCTCAGCCGGTCCATTCCCGTAAGTGATGTCTCCTCCTATCAACCCTCCCAGGACATATACACACCCAGCAGCAGCATTTCTTACAATTTACCATGGTAACCATTGGTTTGTGCTAAGATGCTATAGTAACTAGTAGTCAACAAATATGGCTTTTCTTTTGTGTGTGTGTGTGTGTGTGTATAGTTTATAATATTTGAAAAAACAAGGCACATTGACAAGTGCAAAAAGGACACGGTAATGACACTATATTAGACATTTCTAATTCTGGAAGCTTCTTTAACTTGAACCAAAAAAAGATTCCATATATATTTGTTTCATAAAGGTGTTCTAGTGGAAACTATGGTTGCCATGGTAATTTTTCCTCCAAAGTCCTTCCTACTTATCTCGGATCTAACACATTTCAGCTTAAGCGTTGCATGTTTTCTCTAACAGATGCTTTTAAACGCTTCCCTGAGCATGTTGCATGTCATCTGTTTTTGCTGAACACTCACTCACGTGCATGTCACTCATGTGTACTACGACTAGTACATCTCACTCTGTGTACGTCTGTCTCTAGTGTGTTCTCAGAAAGCTCTTATTTAGATGATCTAATGTTTACTTAATTACCATTGTCAAGTGAGCTTTAATCGGGTGGTTGGGATGAGACTAATTTTTTATGTTGTTGAGCTAATCCATCACTCTTTAACTTTTGTGAGTGCTTCCCACGCTGATGCTCAGGGGAAAATAATATTAATACTAAATAAATATTAAAATAGCAGAGCAGGGATTTATTAGAGATAATGAAGGCCTTAAAACGACTAATATGGGTACTTTTTTATATGTATGGTGGAAGGCTGACAACTCTGGTCTGGTTTGGCAGTAACATGGCTACTAACAAGTACTAATGGCACCTCCAATGCTGCTGTTTGATGCAATGGGAGTGGTGTATGCTGCAAACACTTCAAGTATTTGTTTGAAATGATCAAACAAATGGTCCCCCCGCTTCAAGTAGGCTAGTTCTGTACTTCCTGTCGTCTTCGCCATGAGGACTTGAACTCTTAAGGGCTATCACGCTACACATTTCATTCCATTGACTTCCATTCATATGCATGCGAATGCATCAGGCCGCAAATGCAAAAAAATCTTGGCTTGGTGAACCCTGAAATGCGAATTTATATCACATGTAGACGTGACCAGTAGAAGATCAATGCGTCATGGCGTGAGTTCTTGGCTGAATTAAAAGAACGATATTTTTGCAGTAAAGGCTACATCTACACTAATCCGGATAAATTTAAAAACTGAGTTTTCGTCTAAAAACGTTCCGCATCCACACTATCATTTTCAATCTTTTTCCAAAAAATGTTCATCTGCAGTGAAACGTCTGAAAACGCTAACATCCCCGTACTGCGCATGAGCAAATCCAAGACGCTTCGACTTGCGTCATTTTCGCTACTCGTTTATTACTCTTTGACATTTTGCGGCAATGTCGACGTTTTTTAAATGGGTCAACAGTGAGGTGGAGTTGTTGCTGCGAGTAACACATGAATATAAAGTGCTAAAAGCAAGTGAAAATGTAGACTGGGAGACGTGCCATAATACGGCGTGGATTGGTCATATGACTGCATTACACGGCTAAAAATGCGTCATCGTATTAAAAAGCCTCCGTTTTCACAGTCCACACTACAACGTGAAGACGGCGTTTTCAAATGTATCCGCTTTGGAGAGCGTTTTCAAAACGATACGTTTCCATTGACTTAACACGCTGTCTCAGTGTGGACGGAAGGCCAAAACGAAGAGAAAAATATACGTTTTCAAATGAAAACGTATTAGTGTGGACATGGCCAAAGTCGAGTAGATTTTATATTTTAAATATATTGAGTGCCGCAGAGTGTGACTCATATCACGACTGCTGCAGTTTCTGAAGAAATGTCGACTAATTTGACCATAGCTTTAGGGTTGTTAATCAAGAACTGATTCGTGTTTTCAACTGGTTTCAGAAACTCAATGTTTGTCTTTGTGTTGGTTTACGTTCTTCCAGTGGAACATTCGTGCTCTTCTGACACCCAGAATGTTTCGTTTGCGAATTAGCGAACTTTTTTGGGTTGGTTTTTAATCAACAACATTTGTTGAGCTGGTTCCAGAAACCAAATGATTTTCTTGAAGCTTGGTTAAATGGTTGCGTTTTTTTTCTTCATTTATGTTCTTCCGACAGAAATGAATAATGCGTAAGATGCAGACTGATCCGCAAACAAAACGCAATGTATATGAATCAGGGACTCGTGACAAACTGAAGGCATTTTTTTGTTGTTGTCAGTTGTGCCCCTAAGACGTACGTAGACCTTCGCAGCAACAACAAAGTTTTATAATGTTTCTATTCATCATAAGTTTTATGAATTTTAATATATCAGTGTTCTGATTTGTGAATCAGTCACCTTTCGAGCGCTTTATTAATTTTTTCCCATTAAATGGTCTCTAAATGCACCTTTGTTACATTCTCTGTTCCATGTTACTCATAATTACTAAACAAAGAATTTTAAAGCTAACCAAAGCGTGAATTGTGTCTCTATATTCGGTGTCATTGATCCTTACTTGCAAAGCCTTCATCTTCTTTTAATTTGTAATATAAATATACTTGCTATGAATGCCGAACAGGTCTAGGTTTATAAGAAACAATTGTCCACTGCAAAGAAAATAGATTTGTCTGTGGTGTTGCGTGACCTGAGGGGCATTCAGAATAGACATTCTCAGAAAAGGTCATTAGCTTGTGGTCTGTTGTTCTTGGACCTTCTCCAGAACTTTTGGAAGCAGTCATGCTTCAGGGAGTTTGGTAGTTCCCCTTACAATTTCCTTTTTGGTGCATTTTTTTTATTGTGAGTCAGTTTTTTTTTATTTATGCTTAAGCCACTGTTCATGTTAATCATGTGATTTCAAAATTTTCCTGGCGTAATCTCTCCCAGACTAGCTCCCCCTTTATGGGATTTAATGGATTGGCTCGTATCAGCCCCGTTCTGGAGAGTTGTGCACTGTCTTTGAGTCACTCCTGCTACGTGTGTAGGCGTTTTGATGTTCTGAACAAAGTTTCACTGCAGTGATGATGAATATCACATTCTGTCTTCCACTGTCAGCAGCACTGCGCTCTGTTAAATGTTCCTCCTCAAAGGATGATCAACTGACAGGTTTTTCTATGCCGGAAGGTGTTTAAATCAGATACAATTACCGTCAAGATGTTTTCTTGCTGCTAAAATGGCTGCTTCAGGTTGCAATAAATTAGCATAAAGCTGTCTCATTTCTCAGCATTGTCGTTTTATTGGACGCAACTCTCATTAAAAATGGCCTCAACATGATCTGGATTTTGTGCATTTCATAATTCTATGGAATGATTTTAAACATTGCATAGACTTAACTATATGATTATAGGTAGCTGAAAACATGATCAAATTAGATTGATAAATTAACCCTTATCCTTCAATTGCAAACTGTAACAAATTCCTCCCTGATTATGAATTTAATTATGATATATACTGAAGTGGCAGTGGATTTCAGAGTCCACCTTTCAGTATCCAATTGAACCGGAATACACTGAAGATTAGGTTGTTACTTTGGTTATGTGGCTATTCGTTTTACCATGAAATTAGTTCCTTGTCATTAATGAGTTATCTCATGCACCTGCGATCAACTCGCATTTAATTGTAATGTTATGTTTTATTACTTAGCCCGACTAATTCGCGTATTATATATGTATATATTTTTTTGTCTGGTATGTGTAACGTTTACATTCGTAGAACACGTTTAACTCTTTTA
The DNA here is from genome assembly GCF_024679245.1 of Pseudorasbora parva. Classification (NCBI taxonomy): domain Eukaryota; kingdom Metazoa; phylum Chordata; class Actinopteri; order Cypriniformes; family Gobionidae; genus Pseudorasbora; species Pseudorasbora parva. The sequence goes on along the minus strand of NC_090185.1, from coordinate 20,456,944 downwards.
CTGACATTTCTAATTTGTTGGAAACCTGTGGTGATTCCTGAGGAATTCTGTGGGCACAAGATATTGTTTTGAGTAGCCATGTATCCAACTTTTAAGATTTTGAATGAATCTGCTTTTATTAGAATGTCAATTAAATGTCTACACGGACGACACAAAATAGAACACAATGCTTTCTGTTGCTTGACGTTTGTCTGCTGTATGATTTTTTTGTTTGTTTGTTTATCCCTTCCCCATCGTCCCTGCAGCAATTAAGAACAATTACCATTCAGTTGTGCATGTTGTATAACTGCTGTGTCTGAGCTGTGTCTTCTTCTAACCTAAGTGCCCCCCCCATCCACACACATTTAATGCAAATGTATTTCTTCTCTAAGCATTTGACTTTTTATTCTCATCTCTGACGTAAACCCTCATTTACATTAGCGAGGGCTGTGATAGTAATGTCTCAGACTATTATTTAACTACCCTTTGCCATGTCCTTTTCTGTAATTATGCTCAGTTTTGTAATAATTTCATCTTCTGTTTTTTCCCCTCTCTTGCAGTCCCTTCAGTCTGAGTACGTTCAGTACTAAAGCCGCCACTTTCCGCTAACCCACACCCCGCGCTGCTGGCCTGGTTTTCGACCCATGATGCCTTCACTGTGACCACAAATTCACTGGCTTCTTGTCACAAAGGGGAAACAAAGCCGAAAGGAGATGCTTTTGAAACCGAACGGCTCATGGTCAGCCTCATGGTAATGATACGTCCTGCTATGCAGCTGATCTGGAATTCAACAACACGATCTTGCCTTGGCCGTCCTTTCAAAAACGTCTCATCTTTTTTCTTTTTTTTTAGATACTGTCAATGTATGAATATGCATAATTGTACTGAAAAATATTTTTAGATGAAGAATTTTTTACTTTTTTTGTCCTATTTTATCTATGATTCTTATGCTCAGCGACGTGATTCGTTGGTTGTATTTGTGTGTCTTTGGATTAGGGAATTTGTTCTGACGTAAATATCATGTTTTTGTCTCCTGAGTGTACTTACTGAGTAACATATCAAGTGCAAGGACTATATTTAAAAGGTGCAAAATGGTTCGACAGCCACGTCATCTTTAAAGGGATTTTTGGCCGACGAAAGCGATAAAGAGTGCGTTTTTTTATTTATTTAGGGTCTAAGGTAGGCTTGTCTCCATGCAACGGCGGACGGCTAATGAGACCAGAACCAATTTGCAGGCAAACTTATGTTGGCAAAATGAAGGGCTTTGTTTGTTCAGTAAGAGAACAGTGTGGACTCCTTGTCTTTTTTCTTTTCTTTCATTGTGACATCATAATGTGTGTTATTATCAAACTAATTGAGATCTGAGCTCTCACGGTTTTCAAGGACTGTTGAAAATGCAAGCGCTGACACTTCATTTTTCTGTAGTGTCCATTTCACCAGCACCTTTGAAATATAATTATATCTCAGAATATAGGAGTTACACGTTTCTGGCTGCTGGTTTTAACACGCACCGTTTTTGCATGTAGTAGCTCAAACTGCTTAAAATGTATATTAACGATAGTGAAAATTAAGCTTACTCACAAGTTGCACCATTCTATTACAGTAGAGGAGCTTATGTGTAGGCGATGATACAGTATGAAAAACAAAACCTTTTGTTATTGCACATAATGAATGTACTAACTAATCCAGTGAGGGTCATGTCTACTCTAAATTCTGATATTTTAGGATGTTTACAATCAAGTGCAAATTATTTATCGTACAGTGTTCTTATAGGTTTACCAGCAGGGTTTAAGCTAAAACCTTTGGATTTTTAAAACACAATTACAATAGTCATTTACTAACCCTTAGATGTTCCAAACTTGACTTAAGTGATATTTTGCACAATGTACAGAGCTCTTTTTAAAGATTGGGACTGTTAAGCCCCCCAAAAATTATGACGAAACACCATAAAAATACTGCAGTTGTCAATACCGTGGTAAATAAGTTGAAAATTGTGCCCAAATTATTTATTCACTGAAAATGTTCCCCTCTGCTGAAGCTCTTAAATCTCATTTGTCAAGAATTTCTTGTGGAAACTTGTTTACAATCACAATCTCAAATCTGATACGACACATCTTGACGAAATCAATTGAATGTGTAGTGGAAGAAAATTTAAAAGGCTAAGTAGTTAGCTAGAAGACGATATTTTAAAGAATGTCAAAATGGAAGTCAATGGGTGCCGTCAACTGTCTGGTTACCGACATTGTTCAAAACATCTTTTGTGTGTAACAGAAGAAAGAAACTCTTTCAACAACTTAAGGAAGACATAATTTTCATTTTTGGGTGAACTATCCCTTTAAGAGCCACAGCAAAGGGGAAGCTTTTCTGTAAATTACAATACAAATTTTGGTTTGTTCATCACGCTGAACTATTTTATGCTTTCTGTAAACTTTCTTTGGAAAATAGCAAGTTATACACTTTTCATGGGGTACTTTTAGACCTCAAATGGCCACTTTATTTTCATTAAATGGAAAAGAGCAGCTTGGACATTCTGCTGAACATCATCTTTTGTGTTCCACAGAGGAAAGTATCATAAAGGTTTATATTAGTTGTGTAAATTATAACAATTTTAATTGTTGGGTTAAACTAACCCATATGTTTCTGTTTGAACAAATACTCCAGTACAAGCTTATGCAATTATAACTTGGTTGACTGTTCTGTATCTGTATCTTTTAGCCCTGTATAGCACTCTGTACATTCCAGATGGTGTTATGAATTATGTGTATATACGTTTTGGGAGAATCTTTTTTGATTGAAGTATTCTACCTCTTTGACATATACATGATGTAAACTACTTTCTTGCTTATGAAAAAAAAAAATATATATATATATTTTTGGAGCAGTGTGTAAAGAAAATTAACAATGTTAGAGCAGTGTTTGCTTTTCACGAACATACTAAATGGACATTAAAATACAATTTAGTGGGTTGTACATTTATTCTTTTACAATGTAAACACGATTTCAAAGACCAAAATAAAAGACTAATTTTGCTTTAGCTTGTTTGTTTTCTTTGTGCATGGAAAGACAGCATTTCCCTGCAGATTACTAATTAGTCTTCTTTTATCATTTAATCTTGGTAGTTAATCTATGACAAAAAATACATTTTTGTCAGCACCACAAAAATAAATGTTCTCTCCCTTACAAGAAACAAAGTGTGAACTGCAAATCTCCACACTTGTTAACAAAAGTTTTTAAATTCGTCTCTATCTGGCAGCAGGCGTCCGGCGTTGACAGCTGTGAAAATGACTGCAAGTCGAGTGACTTTTCACAGCCATGTTTTGGTAAGAATTTTAAAATGTCCGTTTATTTTCTGCACACTTTTATGCTTCTACATGTGGCGTGAATTATTTCTTCGAACTACTTTTAGAAAACCGTCTTGTAGTGGGTCGAAAACTACTTAAAAACGGTTTAGTAATTCGGCTCGTTCATTTACGGTAGGCTACTTGAGTGTTGTAGCTGTCATCGGTGTACTATGTTGAATTGAAACCAACCATGGCCTCGTGTTTTTCCCGAGCCCATTAAGACTATCAAGGCCGTCTATCTTTGAATACACATTAAATTCAATGATCATTAAAGCAAATAGCAGGTTTCAAGGCTGCTGCTGCTCCATATACGCTATAATAATAGTCTTTAAGTATCTTTGAAATGGTTCCTAAAAGGCAGCTTGACATGTCAAAACTGCCACGGTTGTTCTTACTAACCCATACTTGATTAGAGCACTTGAGAATCAGATGAAGAAAATATTCATGCTGTTCTTTTAATGACGTTCCATTGTCGAAGATTCGAAATTGCGTCCTTCCTTCCGCTAATGCGAAACCTTAACTGACTTCTGAACAAAAGTTCTCTTTTAGTAACGTTAATATAATGTTGTTCAAAGTTATATTGTCCTAATATTCTCGAAACATTGAAAAAATAAATAATTGTATCTATATATATATATATATATATATATATATATATATATATATATATATATATATATATATATATATATATATATATATATATATATATTAAAACGTTTAGTGTGACGTTCATCAAATGTATTTAAACGTTACTACGTTCACTGTAACAAATAGTTTCTACCTTAAAGGGATAGTTCACTCAAAACATAATTTAGTAGTCACACTCGCCTGTATACATTTCTTTGTTCTGCTGAACACAAAAGAAGATACTAGATAGGTTCCTGTCAAATTAATCGAATGACTGAATTTTAAAGGTCCCGTTCTTTGCGATTCCATCTTTCAAACTTTAGTTAGTGTGTTATGTTGCTGTTAGAGCATAAATAATACCGGTAAAATTATAAAGCTCAAAGTTCAATGCCAAGCAAGATATTTTATTTAACAGAAGTTCCTTTTCAAAGCCTGCAGCGAATGGCAGGTTTGGACTACACCTCTGCACTTCCTTCAGGAATGACGTCACTAGAACCGTTTGTTGACTAACCCTCCGCCCACAAGAGGGCGTGGTCTTGTTGCTCTCCCACGTGGAGAAGAGCGCACATTCAGCGCTTGCATCTCCCCGTTATGGTAAGAGGCGGGACCTTTCTGGGCAAAGTGCTAAGCTGCTGTCCAATCACAACACGGGAAGCGCTGGCCCAATCAGAACTCGTTACGTGTTTCTGAAGGAGGGACTTCATAGAACAAGGAAATCATCAGGCCGTTTTTAGGACATCATCAGGCCGTTTTTAGGACAGAGGAAACAGCGCTGTACAGATAAGTCAATTGTGTGAAAAATACTGTGTTTTTTTACACACGAAACATGAACTCATGTTATATTGCACACTGTAAACTTAATCAAAGCTTCGAAAACACGTGAAGAACGGGACCTTTAACTTTTGGCTGAACTATCCCTTTAAGTACAAACTACTTGGATGTAGGGAAGGGTTACTTCATCGATTAGCATATGCCTTTCTATCAGTAGAAACCCTGGAGTATATTCGAATGATCGTGCTCCCCCCTCATATCCCCCTGAGACGAGAGATTTGTGCATTTTATTTCTGGAAAAATTACTCCGGTGATGCAAATATCATCATTTTGCGTCATCGGTAAAATGCTTGGCCACACGGCAAGCAGAGGGAGCTGTTTCCCCATGTTTTCAACTCGAACACATGGGGGATGGGGTCGCACCTGTGGGTCGCACTCACAGCTCAGCTCACAGCTGCAGGCATTCATGGAAACGGTGCGGCCGGCGGAGCAAAGTAAGTATTTTATCTTCTCAAGATAATTCCTATGAAAGTTAATCTTCCAAAAACATGAACTGAAAACGCGTCAGACTGAACACGCGCTGAGAACTACTGCCCCTAGCGTGGACACCTTTACCTCAGCTCTTATCACGAGAGCTCTTTCAGCTCATCACGATGCGTGTCATCTAACTCCTGCTGCGTTTGTGCTGACTTCCTCAGCGGCTAAATCACAATATATTGAACAGACACGATCAGTTTTTAATTGTAGTGTCTGTTCTCTAACTGATCTGATTTTATGAAGATGAATGCGGTCGCGGTGGGAAAGTAAAAGTGATTTAGTGGCGGTGGCTTTGGGAGTGGCCTCACAGGGCAGCCAAGCATTCTGGGAATTGTAATCTTTCATCCCCATGAGACAAAAGCACATTTTCTGTATTTTCTAGAAAGCACCAAATTCAAAATTAATTTCACATTTCTACTATATTAATGACCCAGTTTAAATACAGCTTTATATTCCCAGCGCTGAAGTACCCCTTTAAGTCATTTCAACTTAAATTACATTAAACTGACCTAAACAAACATGAGCTGAATTTTTTTTTAAAGGTTTAAAATTGCCTAACTTATTTTGATTTGTCATAACTTTGATCATATTCATTACAGTGTTGTTTTAGAATGTTCAGAGAACATGTTTAAAATGTTCTTATAATGTTTGCAAAAATAATAAATTCTCTAATGTTCACAATAACCAAGAAAAAAACATTTAAATTTTTTTTTGGAAAAATGTAACATTTTGAATATTAAGTGAACATTTAGAAATAACGTTTACATAGCGCAATAGGAATGTTAGCAAAACGTTTTATTTTTAATTTTTTAAGCTATTATTTAATATACAGCCTGACTGGTGAATTCACCAAACAAATGAATTTTAAAGGGATGGTTCACCCAAAAATGATAATGATGTCATCATTTAGTCACCCTCAAGTTGTTCCAAACCTTTATGAATTTCTTTCTTCTGCTGAACACAAAGGAAGATATTTGGAAGAATGTTTGTAACCAAGCAGATCTCAGCAGCCATTGACTACCGTAGTATTTTCCCCACACTATGGTAGTCATTGGCTGCCAAGATCTGCTTGGTTGCAAACATTCTTCCAAATATCTTCCTTTGTGTTCAGCAGAAGAAAGAAATTTGTGAAAATTATACTGAAATTGTACTAAAATTATACATTAAATGTCTGTTTTGTTGGCAATCGGCGTGTACGTGCGTATAATATAAACAACATAAATGTTTAGTGTATCGAAAGTAATCCAGGAATAATGCCATGATGTGTGTGTTTGTGACTATTTAGCTCCGCCCACTGCACGCCTCCACGAGCTCGGCTGTTTTCAGAAAGAATCGGTACAGCGTATCTGTCTTTTATAAGTATGATCAGACTAAAGACTCTTCGGAGATATGAAGGATGCAATTCTAGGTACTCAAGATTAACAAGTGATTGGCAGAAATGGTCTGTTTTACCATTTAAGTTCAATCAACTTGGATTAAAATTAGTTAAATCATTTATAATTTATAAAGAAAGTAAAAAATTGCTTAACTTATTTTGATAAATTAAAGCAATGGAAGAACAAATGATGTCCTAAATTATTGATCATCTAATGTTTTTACAGAGTAGCGCCACCAATGATAGTCTTATTTCCTAATGAATTACAAGCCAATTCTTTGTAGTGAATTAAAGCCATACAGCATCTTTTTGATCTGGCTCTTTTTCATTCTATCAAAAACGCATATGAACCAAACTGAATGGCTACTATGTTATTCGTTTTGCCATATCTGACTACAAACAACGAACCAATGATTTTTTCCAATTTTTTTGGAGCTTTACCGTCCTAGTCCTCATTCACTTTCATTGTATGAAAAAGAGCAGTGTGAACATTCTGCTAAACTTCTAATTTTTTTGTTCCACAGATGAAAGAAAGTACGGGTTTAAAGCGACATGAAGGTGAGTAAATGGTATCTTTAATATATAATATTGCAGCTGCATGTATCAAAATACATGCGACTGCTGCTTTCATCTTCCTAAAGATTCTCAATGGGGAGCCCATTATATTATGCCCTATTGATTATTACTGGCTAAGTCCATTATGAATAATGAATTGCCTTCGTGATGATTGTGCTCCCTGGGAGTAATGAAAGACAAGTGAGATTGTAGCGTGGGCTCTTGTTGATCTCACGCCTCTCATTCCTCACACACATGCGCACACACACACACCAACGCACATATAAAGCTGGTTTCTCCACCGCAGCATCGCCAAAGGGAGCTGCGCTCTCTCACGCGCACGCTTCTCCACACAATATGAGATGAGATGACATTATTTTCCAGCCTGCTCCCATCATGCCAAATGACACAGACGTGCCACTGTCGATGTGCGCGCTGGGACGCGGATCGCGCATCTCCCTCGCCACCGTCTACTCCTTCATGTGTGTTCTGGGAACCGTGCTCAACCTACTGGTCATTTATTTGGTGGTGACGTTCAAGAAGCTCCGCACAGCCAGCAATGCGTTTATCGTGAACGGCTGCGTGGCGGATCTGCTGGTTTGCGCTTTCTGGATGCCCCACGAAGCCGTGGCCACCTCCACTGGGACTTTTTTGGTGCTGGGTTACCAGGCGTTCAAAGAAGCGCTGCTGTTTCTTGGGATCACTGTGTCACTGCTCTCCCATTCGCTTATTGCGGTGAACAGGTATGTTCTGATCACCAAAACGCCTGCCGTGTATCAGAGTCTGTATCAGAAGAGGAACACCGAATGGATGATCGCAGGGTCGTGGCTCATCTCGTTGGGCTGTTTGTTCCCGTGGCTCACATCCTTTCGATACCCGCCCGAGAGTTGCCGGGACGCAAAAGACGAATCCTTCACCACCGTCTCTGTTTTGTCCAGCCGTTTCGCCGCCAGCACGCTGGCGTTCACTATCATCGGACAAACCGTTGTCGTCATGTACTGCTACTTTAAAATTTTCCGCCGGGTGCAAATAAGTGTGAAGAGGGTCAGTATATTGAATTTCCAAATCGTGAACAATCTCCCTTATTCTTTCCCGAGAAAGGACAAGCGACTCGGGTTTTACGTTCTCGCAGTGTGCTTAATTTTTTTCCTTACAACCGAGCCCATTTTTTGGGTTCTCATCGCCGGACTGTTCATCCCGGTGTCAGTGGCGCTTTGGACGTCAACTTGGATTGTGTTCTGCACTATATTCGTGTCCAATCCCTTTCTGTACACCTGGAAAAACGAGGAATTTCGGAAGTCGTTCCGGTCTGTGATGAGAGGAGACTTCTTGCGAGGATCCACGGTCGGGGTCGAGCCCATCACCATCCATACTATTTCTCACATCTTCCCGAGACAAAACAGCCGCAGGGCATTTCTGGGTGAGATGAACTGAGATAAACCTGCAAAACTAGTACTGGGGCCAAATATCACTTGTGCCTGTTGAAGATGCTTCAATAATCTGCCAGTGGTTTTTCAGTCATGATGAGCTGCATGTTTGACAGTGTTTTGTAAAGCAAAGTTTTTGTAAAAAAAATTTGTGAAAGTTGAAGTGTGAATTGTTTTTGCACAACTGTGAAAACAACACTGCCACTTTTATAAAAAAAGAAATGTTTATGAATGTTCAAATAAATCAGAAATATCTCAACTGGTTTCATTTTGTATTTAAATTTTTATTTTAAAAAAAGTATATTAATATGATTAAATATTTATTTTGTATAAAAAATATGTTTATTTATTTAATAGTGTGCGGGTTTAAAATGTTTAAATGTAATTTTAGTATTTTAATTAAGAATTAACATTCATAATATCGCAATAATCATAAAAGTTTGTATATATATATATATATATATATATATATATATATATATATATATATAATAAGCTTGTCTGTTTGATCGGACCAGACAGGCCAGCCTTTGCTCCTCACGTGAATCAATGAGCCTTGGCCACCTATGACCCTGTCGCTTGTCCACTTTTCTTTCTTTGGGCCACTTTTGATAGACACTGACCACTGTAGACCAGGAACACCCCACAAGAGCTGCAGTTTTGGAGATGTTTTGACCCAGTCGTCTAGCCATCAGAATTTGGCCCTGGTCAAACTCACTCAAACCCTTACGCTTGCCCATTTTTCCTGCTTCTAACACATCAACTTTGAGGACAAAATGTTCACTTCCTGCCTTAAATATATCACCCCCACTAACAGGTGCCGTGATGAAGAGATATTATTTGTATGTATATACATACATGCAGATGCATGCATATCACACGTGTGTGCTCTTATACATATACAGTACAGGCCAAAAGTTTGGACACATTACTCTTTGTAATGTTTTTGAAAGAAGTTTCTTCTGCTCATCAAGCCTGCATTTATTGATCAAAAATACAGATTTTTTTTTTTTAATATTGTGATGTAATATTACTATTTAAAATAATTGGTTTTCAATTTATTATACTTTAAATGATTATTTATTCCTGTGATCAAAGCTGAATTTTCAGGATCATTCCTCCAGTCTCCAGTGTCACATGATCCTTCAGAAATCATTCTAATATGATGATTCATTTTCAAAGTTGGAAACAGTTCTGCTGCTTTATATTTTTTCATATCCCGTGATACTTTTTTATAGCCTGACAAGCCAGACCCACATCAAGATGTTTGGTCTGGAAACTCACCATAGACAGGACTCAGTCCGAGGGGCGGGATAAACGGTTGTCTTTCAAACTCCCTCTGCACGCGATAGGATAGCGGTACACCAACCGGAGCAACGACGGTGAAGGGGAGCTCGCTGACTGATTAAACATTCGCCGTATCCGTTCGGCTAAACTCCGAACACATCTTCCCTTTTTAAGAATGACTTCAGTGCCGCTCTTTGTTCTTTTCTCAGAGGAAAGCTTAACTCCAAGTCTTCCGGAGGCGCGGGCAGAGCTGATTCGAAAGACCGCCGCCGTTTGCCAGTTTCTGTGTTTACTAGAAGACTGTGTTACTAGAAGCACGCAAACGCAACTCGGCCGTCGTCATTATGGCCCCGCCCGCCGTCCATTATGATTGGGCCGTCCAGATTCTGAGGAATACAGGTCAGATAGGAATTGAGAGTTGCTAGACACACTTGCGGGCAAATTAAATTTGCTGCCGCTAGTGTGCGTCTAGATTTCTAGGCTAACTTTTTTTATGATACTTTGATGAATAAAAAAATAAATTAAATTAAATTAAAAAGCAAATGTTTTAAAAATATAAATCTTTTGTAACAACAATAAACACTACTGGTCAGTAATTTGGGGTAAGTATTTTTTTTTTTGTCTTTTTTTAAAATCAATTTTATTCAGCAAGAATGTGTTAAATTGATAAAAATTGATAGTAAAGTAGATTTATATTATTTGAAAATGTTTTTATTTTGAATAAATGCAGTTTTTTTTAACCTTTTATTCATCAAATATATTAGCCAGCAGAACTGTTTCCAACACTCATAATAAATCAGAATATGAGAATGATTTCTGAAGGATCATGTGATAAACTGGATGTCACATGTGACTGAAGACTAGAGGAACGATCCTGAAAATTCAGCTTTGCATCACAGAAATAAATGATAATTTAAAGTATAATAAATTGAAAACCAAATATTTTAAATTGTAATAATATTGTGTCACTTCACTTCAAAAATCCTTATAAAATCAATTTATGATTTTAGTAATGTACAAATATTTTATTTGAATAATTTAACTGAATAATGTAATAAAATATGCAAATTATTAATTGATATACAGTATCAATAATTTAAATCCTCAAAAAAATAAAATGACCACAACTTTTTCCTTCATGAATTGAGCTGCTTCTTGTAGATTCAGCATTTCTGGGAAAATTTATCTGGCCAAGCTTATAAAAACATTGGCTATTTTAATATGCCTCTAGTAGTTCATAATGGAAATGTTATCTTCAAAATAAAGTACACAAAGTAATTTCCTGTGTTTGAGAGCACCCTATCAGAACAGCAGAGGGAGCCTGTGATGGGACGGAAAGCTTCAGATCCTGTCCCCTGCGACTCAAAAAAAGTGTTTAGGGCTGGGGAATTCCTTCATGGCGTATTCTGAGTCGCGAGGCGGTGGGTTACACCCCCTTCTTTTATAAATGAGAGGGCTGAATGAAAGCAAGAGCACTCACTCATTTTTACTCACTTGGAGCACTTAGAAAGTTCTTCATTAAGCATGGATTCCGCTTTCCTGTTGACTTTGCTTCTACCAGTTGCAGGTAAGTTTAGAATTTAGCAAATTTGACCAAATATGCAAATAGGTAACCTGCATTTTAAAGTTTTACTTAACTGTTTTTTGTTTTTTTTTACGCCTGGCAAAATTCATAAAATGTATTCTTTGTTTGGTGTATAACTGCTTTATTTTAGTTTTACTATTTATATTATAATTCTATTCAATATTTCTATTAATAACCCTTGTTCTGAAAATAATTTTGACCATCCACTTGAGCGCTGTAATGCATCTTTACTTCATTTTTAGCAAACCTCCCTTCACTATACAGATGTAAATTATTTGTGTTTACATAATTGCACAAGTTTTCATAATTGCATAAGCATTTTTATTTTAAGAGCATATTTAAAATGTCAATTATTTTAATGTTAAATTTAAATATGAAACTTTCACGACCCATAATTACAGATGCATGCATATATTTATGCATTTTGAGAGTGGTGCTTTTGATGTTTGATCTAAAGTCAAATTTTGTCTTGAATAGTTGTCTCTCATGTATTGGACCTGCCATCCAAGGTTCTGTTTAAACTGGGCGAAAGGAGGGAGTTGGCATGCAGAATGTCATCTTGCCAAGAGAAGGTGACTTTTATGTGGACCTCGTTAGAAGACAAACCGTTATTCGCCAGTGCCATTAACAAGGACAGAGAATCTGTGATGGTCTTTGAAAATGTGACGAAAAATCACGAAAACACCATAATGTGCAAAGCATTCTGTGGGAAGGAAATCAAACGGAAGACAGTGGTGGTTACAGTTTATTGTAAGTTCACTGTATGTTTTTTAATTTCATTATAAGTTGAATGAGCTTTACAATGCACTGTTAGAGGAGATTGGGGGCGGTCATTTTTTCCTCAAGGTACTTTAACACATTGAAAGCTATGTGTCTAAATGATTAGATGCGTAGCTTTCAATATTGGAAAAAAATATCTGCTGAACATATCCAGCGTAAAATGTTTAATTGGACTTTTTTAGCGGGGCAATTGTCAACAATGATAGGCTTTGACACTTTACAACAACAAAAAAAGACAATCTTCCACAAAAGATGTTATTAAAATGTATATTATATTGTCTAAATTTGTGAAATTTGACTTTTTGGTTCAAAACCTGTGACAACTACCCGTCTCTTTTTTTCATAATGCTACATAAAACATCTAAACTTCTTTTCTAGGTTATTTTTGCATGTCAACTCATATCTGAAATCTGTTTCAGCTTTTCCAAGAAACCCAGTTATATCCAGGTATGATCGCTTGATACTGGGAAAGGAGAGCGTTTTGGACTGTGAAGTGTCTTCTGTATACCCTTCGGATTTTTTCACCCTGCAGTGGCTAAATGGAGACACAGTTCTTAAGACATCTCCCCAAGGTGTATTGAGTAGTCCCTACACATTCACACCTTCAAGTGAACACGATGGGAAGACAATAACGTGCAGAGCAACACTCGAAGTGGAGGGTATACCCTCCAATGAGACCAAGGAGACGTCCGTACACATGAGAGTTCTTTGTAAGCTTTACTTACATATATTAACACCAACCATTTTTAAATGAAATCCAAAACGGATGTGGGAATAGTAGTTTGTCTCTGAAGAATATAACCCCCATGATCATTCGTTTTCCCATTGCTTTCACAGCTGCACCGCTTAACCTTACTGTGTCTGGAGCGACCAACATCACCCTGGGATCCAGTGTAACTTTGACCTGCGAGGCCGAGGGCAATCCAAAGCCTGAATTTACATGGACGGCTCTTAAACCAGATGGCCAGTTTGTGGAAATGGGAAAAAGTCAAGATCTCTTCATTCACAGTGTGTCCTTGTCAGATGCTGGTACTTATCAGTGTGACGCTAGCAATGACTTGGGAAGACAAAACATCACAGTTTCAGTAGTCGTTCAAGGTTAGCAGTTAAATTCCTTAAGTTTCTCATTTCTAAATATTTGTGGTGTATCGGTACACAGAAATCACCTCGGTTTTGGGGTCACGGTTCAATACGACTTCGATATTTCATTAACATGCGGTGACAATGACAGATGCACAAAATCCAATTTTTTTTTTAAGAAATCACAGAAAGATTGAAGAAGGGGGAAAGGGGGAAAAGGTTCCTTCTACTTCACCTTTTTTTAAGGAGACGACATGCATATTTCATCACTGGGCTGTTGTAGTGAGACTTCCATGACACAAATCGGCACAATGCCAAATGATTTTGTCTCATATAACAGCGGAAACAACTTAACACACTGCGTCATTTAGGGTCATACAGATGAGAGTATGACATCATTCAACTCTCACAATAAAAAATAAACATTATGTTTTTGTAAAATAAAAAACAGGATGCTGATTTTTGCCATTCTGGTTTCCGTGAAGTTTGTGGAGCGTGTCACAAAAATGTATTGAAACTCAGCCAAGATGGCAACGGCCAGCTCGTCTCTACTTTACATTTCAAAACCGCACTTCAGAATCCTATGGGACACTACGTCCATATTTTTTTACAGTCTATGGTTGCTGCATAGATTGTATCTTCTTCTGCTCTTTTTCCTGTTGTGACGATTCGCAAACAGCGTTGCATTACCGTGTACACCCCCTTCTAGATTAGAGTATGGAGCGCCTGTGACTTACTGTATTCATCGTTTGACTGTTTGCACCAAACCGTGACATCCATACCGTGACGTTTTGGGACGAATAAATGCACCGTTATACCCCTACTAAATATGCATGACCACTTTGATTCTAATTATTCTTATTTCTGCATTTCTTGACAGCACCTCCCATGGATACCCTCATTGTAGCAAATCCACCATCAAGTCTGAAGGAAGGAGACCCTGTGAGCATTTCCTGCAGGTCCAGCAGTGTTCCAGTAACACGCGTTGTTCTTAGCCGGAAGGAGAATGGTGCAGATCAAGTGCTAATGACCAGTGAAGGGGCTGAAATATCATTTATACTCCACTCCGTCAAGCTCGCCGACTCTGGCATATTTGTTTGTGAGGCTTTCAATCACTACGGCAGTGAGAGGACCACTCTCAATCTAACCGTTGAGGGTAAGACCATGAATGTCTGGTATTAGTAGTTATTGTCGGTACAACGTTTTGTCTGTTAATTGGTAGAATAAAAAAGAGGAACCAATTGTAGGCCTAAATCAAATCCGTTATATCTCAAAGGTACTCTGAGAGGGATGAGTAGTGACACTGAGATTATGGTTCCTCGTCTTAAATTTTTTAGCTTGTAGTTTAACAGTTCCAAGTACAATTTCACAGTTCTGCAAATACCGTTTGACGTACCAAGTCAAAACTTCTCGTTTTGTCTCACAGCTCATTTACTAGAAGTGGAGCTACAATCGGATAGCGTGTCGGACAGAGGCTCTAGTCTGGTGCTCTCCTGTGAGGCTTTTGGTTGCCCTCAACCTGAGTTCTCCTGGAAGAATCCTTCAAATATGCCGATCCTCAGGCAAGCTAAGACTGATGGCGTCCAGTCCCAGCTCTTTCTTGATCCAGTGGAGCTAGAAGATGAGGGAACTTACATCTGTGAGGTCACATGTGGCTCAGTCAATAAGTCCAAACAGACGGAAGTGAAAGTGTTTTGTAAGTATCTCAAAAGGTCTTGAGTTAAGCCAAAACATTAATGTTATAGTTTGCCGGTTTCCGACATCTCAAGGTGAAATCGCAAGAATAATTTGCCACTTTTCCTGAACATTCCCCATATCTACCATTTGGTTGACAAAACAAATCCTGTCTAAAATTCGATAAGCCTGTATTAATACGATACTAGAAGAAATAACTGGAATCTTATTATCAAGGGAAAGTCACCCTTTATTTAACTTTGTTTGAGTTGCAATTAACTATCATGAGTCATTAGTGAACAGTAATTCAGTCAAGTCTCTCTGTGGAAAGTTTAAAAAAATAGTTTGCTTTGACATTGATTTGATGCAGGAATAAAAGCATTTCTTATAAATGTTCCAGAGCGAGAATCAACTAAGCCTTCAGGGGTCATCAAAGTGGTTAATGTTGACAAGATTTAAAACTCCTGATAGAAAACATTATTGCTTGTGAGGACTTCCTTAAAATGTTTAGTTGCTCTCAGTGGATATTATCTTTTAGATTGTGCGAGGGAGTGTTTACACTTCCTTTGTTTTCATTACATGTTGTACTACATATTGACTCATTCCCCCTTCAAGGTTCTCCTGAATCTTGCTGTATTAATCAGTGTCTGTGTGTATTTATACTTGAAAGTGCTTAGACATTCCATTTTCTTTCATTATCAGCATTTCCAACAAGTCCCATCATAAAAAGTTCTGGATCTTGTCTGGTGGGAGAGATGATGAAATTGACCTGCACTGTTCATGAAGTTTTCCCGGCCAACCTTTTCCAAATCCTGTGGATGGATGGAGAGAGAGAACTGCATTTGGAGCCTAGGTCATTTTCAAGTGGATTAACAAATCTGACTTCAGTGTATTCATACCGCGGAGACAGGAAAGACCAGGGCAAACTAATCACCTGCAAAGTCTTGCTGGAGATGGATGGTGTGCCAGCTTCTCAAGTTGTAAAGACGGCGTTTACTACATTGTCTATTCACTGTAAGTCAGAGTTGTTTCTTTGTTCCTTTAAAATATAACTTTGTCTTTGGTTTTTTGACATTGTGCTCCTTTTACAGATCCCCCCAGAGCGACCAGGATTACTGCCAGCCCACTGACGGAGTTGAAGGAAGGAGAAGCTGTGAGCATTTCTTGCATTTCTGACAGCTTTCCAGTGGGGCGTACGGTGCTGAGCAAGGTGGTGGACGGCATTCAAACAGAGCTAATGGCCGGTGACGGAGTTGAAACATTGCTTACCCTCCCTTCGGTTGAGCTGGATGACTCTGGCTCATATGTTTGTCAAGCTTCTAATATGTATGGAAATCACAGTGATAGTGTGGAGAT
Source organism: Pseudorasbora parva (assembly GCF_024679245.1). Lineage (NCBI taxonomy): Eukaryota > Metazoa > Chordata > Actinopteri > Cypriniformes > Gobionidae > Pseudorasbora > Pseudorasbora parva. The sequence continues at coordinate 20,440,567 of NC_090185.1, read as the reverse complement.
TACTGTGAAAGGTAAGCTACTAATTTTTTAATTAAAAGCTATCATATCTAGTCAAAATCAACAAATTTACCCATGGCACAGTATTAATGTGTTGTTGTGTTTGAAATATCAACAGTTATTCTAAATATTTTAGAATTTCTGAAATGCCTTGCTCTCCATTTTGCCTTGTTCTCCTTTTCATCAAAATGCCTAAATTTCACTGTTACTGTTTTTTCCCTCTTATTAAGCGGTTTCTGTTTAAGCAACTGACAATTATGCTTCTTGTTACCCAGCACCACCTAGGAATATGACAGTGGAGATCCTTCCATCCACAGATGTTCAGGAGGGGCAGAATATCACCATCTGTTGTCGCTCTGTGAGCTTCCCTCCTCCTGCGGTGATCCTCAGCAAGCTGGATAGCGGGACAAACATCTACTCCCTTGATGGCGTCTTCCTACTGATCAACCTCACTCTGAATGACACAGGCCTATATCAGGTCAACGTCACCAACTCCCTAGGCTATGAGACAGAGATTTTCAACATCAATGTGATGGGTGAGTGAAACTGGTCAGATTTGATATCAATTTATTGAATGTCCTTGGACCCTGTCCCAAATGGCACCCTAAAGCCTCACGGTCTTCCTCTGAGTTTGCATTTTCCACGCTCACGAGTACTCTTCTTTAAGCTTAAATGATGAATGGGACACCCTACGTTCTTGTGGACTTAACGGACACGCGCACGCAGCAGCCATCAAGTCCACAAGACCGAAAGTGCACATGAAGTGTCCCATTTGGGGCAGGGCCCTTATATGGATCAGAGCTCCCTCATGAGAGGACTCGACTCGCTCCTCCCACATCTCTCGCTCGTCCACCTCGCCACAGCTTCCATCAGATGCGCACTTTAGGGTCATCTGGGTACTTTTTTTAATCTGCTGTTTTATGAATCCTATGAATTTGGACATGCTACACCTGTAAAAAAAAATGTTTCAACTTAAAAAAAGTAAGTGTTCGTGCCACCTTAAAATTGTTAGTTAAAGCAACTCTAATATCCAAGTTGTCACTTAGTACAGCTTCACATTTCAAGTTGACTAAACTTAAAAATTTTAGGCAGCGCAAACACTTTTTTGTAGTCTTTTCACTTCACCCATTTTATAGTAGGAAAGTAGGCATAGTCAGCTGCAAAGATAGACTGCCTAAACCATTTTTCCGCAATTGTACCTGCTTAGGACAACATATTTAAAATGGTCTAATCTCTTTCTAATTTTTCATTACAGAAAAAAGATATGACCCTCCAATGGGTTGGAAGGACTTTATAATCCCTGCAATCTGTCTGGGAGCCGCTGCTGCGCTGCTTGGTGTTGTGGTGAACGTTTGGAGAGCCAGAAAGAAGGGATCGTACGACCTTACGAAGTGCAATAAGGGCACCGTCTAGAGTGTGTATAGACTCCATGAACTGTTTTGGAAGCAGCTAAACTCGGCTGAACTGTCTTGCCAGGGTCCATAGCCTCCCTAAAGCGAGAACTGCAGGTGACTGGATTCATCATCTGGATCTTCAGGTGACAAAACCCCAGCCGGATGGGAACCTGCATTCTCCACAGCCAGAGACAATCAATGTTCCCGAGATTTGTCACGCATCCCTAGAGGAGGGCAATCGAACTGGTGTGGCTGCTCCATGGTCTTTATGTTGGGAAGTGTTTTTGAGACCGCCTGCTCTGCACTTAAAGCAGTTTCAAAAAAGTGATTTTTATTTATTTTTTTGAATGTCAAAGCTATTTTGAAACGCAAAGGACAAAACTGTGAAACATAGATTTAAACATTTTAGCATTAAAAGAATGTAACCTAGCCACCAAGGTTTAATTGGTACATTGTAGATCATACAAATCTGTTTGATGTATTGTGTCCTAAAAATTCTGTGCTTTGAAATCTTGTCAAATTTCTTTCATTTTCATATTTATTAAACAAGCAGCTATCTGTCATTTTGTCTCTGAGTGTTATGGGAAAATCCAGGGAAATTTGAGAGTTATAGGAATCCGCTGCGTCTCTTATAGCTTCACTTTCCCTTTTCAGCGTTCCTGTTGAAAACAATGTTATTCTATCCGTTTGGCACAGATCTGAAGGAGAATTCACTGTGTATTTAGTCATCAGTACAAGCAGTTTCCTAAATTCCAACAAGACAGGAACTGATCAAAATAAGAACCATAGCACACCTTCTAAAAATAACCCCCTCCACATATGAGCCTCCGTCCTTTCAAGACCAATCGGAACAGATTCTCAGAAAAACATTTCATTTGTTTTAGCCTGCAAATTAAGACCTAACGATTCAAAATCAAGATCCTCACACCTTTTTTAGTGTCTTATATTGATTTATTTTGTCAGTGGTTGCTATAAAAGACTGTTGCCATGGTGACCGTCCAGATGCAGTGGGTAAGAGGGGTGGGTCGTGCTTTCATGTTCCACAGGGAAAAGGAGAAGAGAAGGTGCGAATGGAACAGTGTTCTCTTAGAAAGATGGAAGGCCACTAAAGGTTCACCCATTTCTTTTTTTAGCCTCTTCATATTAAATATGACAATATTTTATATGAACCAGCAAAGTAATGTGGTTTGTGCAAAAAAGGGCAGCATTTTATCATATTTGTACAAAAATGTGTCTTTATATGGACATTGTACAGTAATGTTTCTAAAGAGGCCAGTGTTTAAGTATGAGTGATTAATGACTAACTTAAATCCTGATTTATAAGTGTTTTCCAGTTTAACACTTAACCGTGTCCTTATGTGTATTGCACTTTAAGTGTTTCTGAACATGGTGATTATGAGAGAATTGTGTGACAGTGGTAAGTGCCGTTGAGAATCTACTATCAGCATAGCGATGATGATGGTCAAGAACCTCTCATTTTTGTTCTAAGTGTCTCTTTGCTGATATCTGATTCTTGTTTGAAATGACGCATGTTTGAAAGGATGCATGTTTGAACAGTTTCAATCTTGTATAAGCACGGCTCCCACAAAACACATGTCGTTGGCTACTTAAATAAAACGTAGGAGTCATATGACTGATTTTTAATTAATAAATAGCAAAATTGTGCGATAAAATGGTTGTTCAGACCTTCCCTTAAATTGACCAGTGTATGTCAACAGTATTCAATGACTAGATGAGTCTGATTCATACCGCTAACCCTGCGAGCGAATTCGACATTGTGTGGTGGATTCTTTATGTGAAACATTAAAAATAACCACTTCATTTGTTCACAAACATTAGCCATGTTTCAACTGTCAGGCCAAATGCTTAAAGGAAACACCTTAAAAAAAAAAATATACACTTACCGGCCACTTTATTAGGTACATTTTACTACCTAGGTACTACCTAGTGTACTTTCCTATCTAGTGTAAACCACCTAGTGTACTTCACTACAGAGTGTACTTCCCTTTCTTACTTGAACTATACTTTACTACCTATCTCTTACTACCTAGTGTACTTCCCTTTCTAGTATATACTACCTAGTGTACACTACCTAGTGTGCTTCCCTTTCTAGTGTATACTACCTAGTGCTTCCCTTTCTAGTGTACTTCACTACCTAGTGTACTTCCCTTTCTTTCTTCAACTATACTTTACTATCTATCCCTTTCTACCTAGTGTACTTCCCTTTCTAGTATATACTACCTAGAGTACTTCACTACCTAGTGTACTTCTTTTTCTTCAACTATACAACCTATCCCTTTCTACCTAGTGTACTTCCCTTTCTAGTGTATACTACCTAGTGTACTTAACTACCTAGTGTATTTCCTTGTCTTACGTCAACTATACTTTACTACCTATTCCTTTCTATCTAGTGTACTTCACTTACTAATGTACACTACCTAGTGCACTTCCCTTTCTTAAACTATTTTTTACTACCTCTCCCTTTCTACTAGTTTATATCCCTTTCTAGTATATACTACCTAGTGTACACTTCCTAGTGTACTTCCCTTTCTAGTGTAATTCACTATCTAACCCTATCAAGTGGACACTTAAGTGTACTTCAACTGTACTTTACCATCTTGTGTACACTACCTAGTGTACTTCCCTATCTAATGTATACTACGTAGTGAACACTACCTAGTGTACTTCCCTATCTAACCCTATCAAATGGACACTACCTAGTGTACTTCACTATCTAGTGTATTAGGGAAGTACACTAGGTAGTGTATACTTATCTTTTTGCACTATACGATTCTTCGGAATGAAAAGTGCGTTATAATATATTATTTATTATTGCTTGATAGTAAAGTAGAGTTGACGTACACTTGATAGTGTACATTAGATAGGGAAGTACACTAGATAGTGTACACTAGATGGTAAAGTACATTGGAAGTACACTTGATATTTTACACTAGAAAGGGAAGGTACATCAAAGTGGAAAGTGTACAATATATAATGTACACTAGAAAGGGAAGTGCACTAGGCAGTGAAGTACACTAGTACATCCACACATAACTGCCGATCTGTTACGACTTGTCTTCTCAGGACTCCCAGGACCAAACTCTGTACTGTGGGAGATCGGGTTTTGCTCAGCAGCCCCTCAGAGATTTTGGTCCATATTTACACGATAGCATCATGTAGTTGCTGCAGATTTGTCAGCTTGCTCTGGTGAATGTGGCGGCCATTTGAGTGTACTGTACTCATTGTCAGACATGGTCAGCAGCAATACTCAGGTAGGCTTTCGGCTTAAACGATGCTCAATTGGTACTAAAAGGCACAAAATGTGGCAAGAAAATATCCCAAACACCATTACACTACCAGCAGGCTGAACCGTTGATATAAAAGCAGGATGGAGCTGAGCTTTCATGTTGTTTACACCAAATTCTGGCCCACCATCTGAATGTCTCAGCAGAAATTGAGACTCATCAGTCCAGACAACATTTACAATGCATACAGAGATGCCTTTCTGCAGACCTTGGTTGTAATGAGTGGTTGTTTGTTGCCTTTCTATCACCGGTCACTTTGACCTCTCCGGCATCAACAAGGCATCTTCGCCCACTGAACTGCCGCTCTCTCGATATTTTCTCTTTTTCGGACCATTCTCTTTCTTTCTTTTGTGTCAATGAATGTATCCAAACAGTTGCTCACGGAAATCCAGGGTAACGCGGGTGTGATGTCACTGATAGGCGACGCACTGACAAGTCCCATTTCCTGGTTAAAATCGCTTGCTTTTCTGGATTTAAACATTCTTGGAAACATTTGGGAGAATATAAGTACACAAGTCAACAAAAAAATATAACGTTGTCTAGTAGTTTTGGGGTATTTAATCCAGAAATCTTACATATTGTTTCTGAAATAATCAGTTAAACGTGTGGCGGGTGCGTGTATCTAATGAAACCACATGCGTGCTGACTAGATTTTAAATTATTATTGCAAATGTATTCCCTAATGAATGAATCCGTAACTATAACGTATGCTCATTGTTAGAGTTAGTGATATGAGCAAAAGCTTAACTTTGGCGCTCACCTCAAAAGGTGCGATTTGTTGAAACTGGTTTTTAAGAATAGAAATCCACCCCAAATCCAACAAAATTATGACAATAGGCACTTTCAGACCAGAATCCCCCAGAGCAACCTAAAACCATTTTATACACCTTAACAACTACATAGCAGTGCGATAGCAACCACTCATAGCTTTTTTCGATCTAGTTTTCCTTGAGAACTCTGTATCACCATTAAAGTCAATCACTAATTCATTTATCTTGCTTTTTTTTCGGTGGCATTTGTGATGCTCCCTGACAGTTACAGTATGTTTTCTATTTACTTAGTTGAGGGGAATGAACCACTGCAGTGACATTTAGCACAAAACCCCTCCAAGGATGAGAAAGATCAATGGTTTATAGTACAGCTTGCAAAACCGACATTATTTTAAACAGCCTTTTTTTATGAACGGTTTGTGCAATACTGTGGCACATATACTGACCCCTGAAAGCACTCTTATGCAACTCTCTGGTGAAAAAGAACAGCAACAATGATTTGTGCCGAGTCCTGTCTTTTTTAATCACTTAAAGGACACTGGAATTTCCTGGTTTTTAGCTGTTGCGTGGACACGGAACATCTCTTGTGTGTATAGGCGCTCTAAACGCCTCCACACGAGCTTGTTTGTTTGATTGCTGTTTAAAGAAAAACTGAATATTTATGGAGATGAACCCCTGGTTCAGCAGATGGCGTTTGACCCAGGGTCTCTGCGTTCTTGCGCCGCATCCTTTGCCGATATGGCGGATCAGCAGCTTTTTTACAACGTCCCCACTGCTTTGTCTTTTCCTAGAGATCTGTTGTGTTTTCATTGTTTTCTTTACGTGTACATTTCTTAGGGTGCTGTTACAGATGCAAACAAACAGGTGCAGATAAGCACTAAAATGCCATTAGGCCTGTCTGCGTGTTAAATGGGAGATTATCTTTTCCAAGAAAAGCAGCCAGCAACATGAGGAATGTTTCATTTGGCTGGCATGTTTATCAGTGGGGGTCAGATGAGTATCCTTTTCATCACTAACAGGCCGTTTCATGCTGACTCCCCAAATGGCGCTTTTGAACTTCAAATATCAGTGAGTGCTAATGCAACAAAAAGTCCCATGTACTGTATCTTTGTAAGGCAACATCCGTTTCAATGAAACAACATTCACTGAAATATTGTCTGTATAAACAATCTTATATTCAAATAATTCCGAAAAACACTATGTGGAGTCGTGTCCCAAATGACGCATGTGTTCTCAACTGTGTAGTGTTTAATGAGGTTATTTTGACACCCAGCATCAGAGTCTGATAGCCGCTCCCCCTCCATTACATAATTAAAGCTGCAACGTCTGAGTGAATGAAGTGTCCAACATTCATTATTAGTGCCAATCATTATTACATATTTGGGTCTTTAGCGACCCGGATCTATATCTAACATGGATGAATATAAAACTCTCCTGATATTAGAGTAACAATTACTGAAGAATAAAATAAAGAATATTTTGTTACCTTTTGCAGCTTGGAAGGGTCCAGTTTGAGCAGATGTTTTATACCATCATCAGCATCTCGCTCATATTCCCCATCTCAAGCATATTCTCAAAACTATCATTTTCAACATCTTCAAATCAATATTTTTTTATCGCTGACAGCTTCTACACCAGATCCACCATCAATTGACAGTGAATTGCGCTCAGTTCTTGCTCTGCAGTAAATCGTTAAGCCATTTCACGTTTTGCTGATGATACTTTCTACTCTGTTTTCTGTCTGCGGTACTATCATTTCTTCAGACATTGCCATCTTGAGGAATAAAGGTGAATTGCACTTATTCAATCATCATCAAGATTATTATTGTGCAGAAAAAATATATACTCACTGTTACACACTTTAGGTCATTAGCGACCTTATACCATTTTGACCAAAACATGAAATGGAAATACTTTTATAATTGTATTTTTTTTATTGTTATATTGTTTATAATAAATTGATTGGAGAATACTAACTTAAGAAAAAATGATTTGAGGTATCATTAATGTCTATTTGAGTGATTCTACAATTGGAAATACATTTGCATTTAAAAAAGTTAAGGGGAAATTTTCACTAACTTTTCAGTATCTTATTAGAAACACACTTTTAATAACTCAGTGCTTGCCAAACATGTTAATTCCTTATTTTTTACTTTTACCACACACAAAAAAGAAAGATTTGTCAACTCTGTTACGGTCAATTCTTTACAAACTGTCAACATTGTTACTTTACCTTGGTATCAGAGTTTGACGGCAACAGAATTGAGGGTTTAAAACACTTTAGCCAAAAACTCAATTTGCTAGCATAAATGCTAAGAGCACATGGCACTAATGAAATCATAATTAAAATACTTTTAAACAACCCACTGTGTGATCAGTGATCCATTCTGATATTGTGGTAACAATTTTGACGTTTTACAAAAAACTTGGTGTACATATTTTTTTTTTAGATTAAAATATTTTCTCAGAGAGTGCACATATCTTTCAGTGCTTCAGATCTTATCAGTGAGGCAAAGTGACATCATTTCCTGTCTCTTACAATTGTCGGAGATAATTCCACTAATTTAAAGACAAAGCCTGACGCGGTAACAGAATTGACGCAAGATTTATGGACACATTTTTATAAGACAATGTGTTTAATGTCGTAGATTAGGAAAATGACTATTTAGGGCTTTTATGAAAAAAAAAAAAAAAAATATTACCCAAAGAAAAGTAAAATAAAATATTTTGATAACACAATAATACATTATGGAAAAAAAAATCGGACAATAATTCAAAAAACAAGACACTTATCTTGCAATCCATGACATTGAGAAACAAATAATAATGATAATTAAATTAAAAAAAAAAAACATTTGAAGAACATGTAATAATAACATAGTGATTCTTGCCTGGCTTCAATAATACAAACCCCACTGCAATGCATGCAATGTAATGCACACATCAGTCTAACCTATATAGATAAGCATGCATGCCTACATATTTACAAGAGAGGTCTATTTTTATTTTTTGACCTTGAATATCCACTGCCTTGTCTGGGCGCTTGTCCCATACTAGTGAAACTTCGTTTTCCAACTTCACACAATTAAAACGTAATTAATGTAATAACCTTTCTGTTGGCATTTGCTTTTTTTTTTCTCTCAAATGAATACGGAAATGATGCAAAATGCATAACATTTATTTTGGCATGACCCTCACGTTAATCCACAGGAAGCAAAGGTTTGCAAGCTCTATCAACATGTATTCTGGAATACAATTTGACCCACAACACGGCTGTGTGACCTTCCTCTGTACACAGCGTACGTCTTGAAGACAGTGATTATTAAGTTATATTTGGCATGAAGCTCGAGTTGCTAACCTCAGCGCAATCTCTGCTAAACTGTACTTCAGCCATTCAGCCACTGTGATGCTATGACCTCAAGAGCTGCTTGTCAAGGAAATGAGTTTAAAGACTCTTAAAACACCATCGTGACCCTGTTTATTCTTCAGAACGTTTAGAAAATTGCATTGAAATTCGTCATAATTGGCGATGTTTGCTATTATTTTCTCTCATACTAATGCAATAGATGCATATTCCTTTTTAAAGCGATTTGTGCATGTTCGATGATAAACCAGGTAAAAACTCCCATAGACTTGCATTGAAAGATCCATACAAAGAGACCAGATTATCGGATGGCTGTTTTTGACTTGAACTTGTAAGCAAGTAATGGAAAGATCTTGAATTTTATGATCACAAATAAGGTTTAAATACTTTTACATAACACTTAACTGTGCAAAAAAACCTGAAGTATCCCCTTAGGATGGGAAAGCTATTCAAAAACATTCCCCAGCAAGTGACTCTCTTTTTGCTCATTTTATCAGATACAGATCCGGCCAGAACAAACATTTGTACCTTCCTCTTGTTTAATTTGCAGTTAATGCAGCCAAATAGAGGCCTCTCACACTTAATATCACATGATGTGTCTTACAGAGACTCTTCAGTCCAAACTGAACTCTGCAAAAAAATCTAAACACATTTCCAATCCTTCTATACATTAACCACTTACCCATTTTCTCTGACACACATCTGGCCTTCTATATTTTTGTTTATGTTCTTAGCTTGCATTCATTCTCTTATGGAAATAAGCAGTTGTAAGATGAGATCTTTATCCCTCGACTCACTAGATTTTGGTGAAACATGGTCTGACTACAAAGTCCTTTGTAGAAGCTTCCAAAGAAACATCCACACCAAGAATTTAATCAGAGCCCCTAAAGGGTCAGGGTGATGGGGGAGAAATATGAGGTTGCAAGATATTTTTTTGTGTGTGAATGTTTTGCATTCTCTTGAAAAAGTGTTGTGTTCCCCTAAGAAACTTAGCACTTGCTTGCAAAACCTCTGCGTTTTCCCAAGAAGAACCTTCACATTTTCCTGAGAATCTTTCTCCCACCATATGTTTTTTTTTTCTTTAAGCCAGAGATACGCAGAGAATAGTCCAGTTCACACCACAAATATGACTGTGTTTATATGACTCTACTTTTAGACGTACATTGGCAAACATCCCTGAGCGCTTCCCCTCGAGATGCTCCCTGCCGCCATTTTGAAGTGCTTTCAACTTCGTCAAGTATAGGCGAGGGAAGTTTATTTGGACAGACACTTAACCCCTCGATTTTTATGAAAATGAAAATTCTGTCATCATTTACTCACCCTCAAGTTGTTCCAAACCTGTATGAGTTTATTAGTTTTGCTGAACAGTGTTTGAATTTGAAAAAAAAGAAGATAGAGCAACCACTGACTACCATAGTAGGAAAAAAAATACTGTGGTAACCAATGGTTGCTCTGCTTTGTTTCAAACATTCTTCATAATATCTTTTGTGTTCAGCAAAACAAAGAAACTCATACAGGTTTGGAGCAACTTTAGGGTGAGTGAATTATGACAGAATTTTCATTTTTGGGTGAACTATCCCTTTAACCTGACTGTTGTGGTTTATTGTATTATTATTTTTGTTTGTGTAATTTTTTATATTTTCTTCAACAGCCTAAGCATAAATAAAGACATATAGAATGGTCTGTAAAGCAAATTCATAGGGAAAAAACTATAATAATTCATCTCTGTTATGGATTCCATCGCCGTGTCTAAAAATCGAATACTTCCCTACTATATAGTACGTCAAAAACAGTACGTCAAAAGAGTATGTGTGAATATACATAGTATTAAAAACACTAGGTGAAAAGTCACCGGATGAACTATTGCCTCTACCGGGATTCTGAAGTGTACAGTCGATGGACCCTTACTGATTTATGAATGGAAGTGAACTTATGCTGACAGTAACAACAATAATGTATTATGTCAAAATTTCATTCATACTAATCATACTATAGAGCATACTTTTTTAATGGTCCCTAAGTAAATTCAAATATTAGGATACCTACTCAGTACGCAGTGCAAGGGCTTCCATTTACTAAACCTTAAATGCATGAATGTTTTTCCAAACATTATTATTACATATTTGGCTCTTTAAGGACCCGGATCTATTTCAAAAATGCCTGATAAAACGGCCTAAAACGCTCCTGATATTTAAATAACAACCACAAAATAATAAAATAAGGCATATTTCGTACATAGTTCGTTTTTGGAGCTTGGAAGTTTTCAGTTTCTAGCCAATTTTTAATAGCATCATCCAGTTCATTTCCCTGTACGTTCAGAATGTAGTTCATATGCACCATCTCAACCATATTCTCAAAACTATCATTTTTAATGTATTAAAAATCTATGTTTTGATTGCTGGCAGCTTGTTCACCAGATCCAACATCAAGCGACAGTAACACTAATATTTGATATAAATCTCAGTAAATTGCTGAGCCATCATTTCTTGTTTGGCTGGTGGTACTTCCTATCGTAGCCTGACAAAGCCAGACTCAGACATCTAGGAAAAGATAAATGTTTGCTCACCATTGGCAGGGCTTAATTCGAGAGGCGGGATAAACAGTAGTCTTTCAAATTCCCTCTGCACGGATACAACCACCAGAGCAACAAAGAAGGTGAAGCGGAGCTAGTTGATAGATTTATCTTTTGCTGGATCCGGTCGGCAAAACTCAGACTCTTAACTCCTTAAGAATGGTTTCAGTGCTGTTCTTTTCTTAAGAAAAAGCTTGTTTTCTCAGAAAAGCTTAACTTCTCCAGGTCTTCCAGAGTCGCGGCCAAAGCCGATTCGAAAGGCCGCCTTCACCAGCTTCTTTGTAGGGATGGGCATATCGATATGAAGTATCGATATATCGATACTGGTGTGAGCATCGAAAGTATCGATACTAAGCTGTTTTTTTTACCAGTAATTTTGTTTATTTAAAAAGATTATTTAATGCATACAATACAAATAAACTATGTTAATTGTGTAGTATGGCTATTTTCCTGCTCATCTTAACCATGATCTGAATGCGTGCAGACGCTACAAGACAAAACCAATCGATCACAGAGAGCGCGTTCGTTCACTGATGACACTAATCAAACAGAACTGCGTTTCCCAAAACTATCAAAGAAACCATAGATGCTTTTGAACACAGCCCAGAATAATGCTCATCAAAAGACAGAAAAACATAATAGTTTGAGTCATTTTACAATAAACAAATAGAAATTGTAGCCTACATAGTGCAATCACACTCTTTAAATGTAATGTTAAAAGTTGAAATTGATCATGTTCTATGCTGTAACTAATGCTAATATAAATCACTATCAGAATAAAAAGGTTGCATTTTATGGGTGCAATGTTCAGTCACTGGCAGTCCCATTGTGAAACTGAACCATGCTTTTTTTTTTACTACAGTAGACGTAGTTCAAATAGGCTAGTATTTGTAGATTTCCATGGTTAATTTCACTACTACTAAACATTTTATCCATGTGTTAAAAAATTAGGATCTAATAAGTTGCAATTAAGGCATATTGAATGTTAAAATACCTTTCAAATATGTTAAGTGGGTATTTTTACTCTTAGTCATTTAAATAATTTAATATATTTAATAATTTAAAAAAATAAGTTTAAAAGTATCGCATCGGTATCGATATCAGTGATACAGGCCTTGAAAGTATTGGTATCGTATCGAAAACAAAATAAGTGGTATCGCACACAGAACCGTTGCAACTTTGCCTTCATTATGTTAAGCCCGCCCACCGACTTTATACACAATGTGATTGGCCTGACCAGAGTTTGTTTTTTCCAGCTCACAATCCAATGGAGAGTTGCTAGACTACCCTGGCTGCATCTAGATTTTTAGTCAAATTTTTTGTTTTGTGCCTGCGGTAACTATGAGTGAAACTTATACACCATTGTGTATCAGACATTGCCACCTTGAGGAATAAAGGTGAACTGCACTCATCCAGTCATGAAAGATTACATTATTTTTGCGCAGAGAAAATATGCTTACACTGTTAAACACCTCAGGTCACAAGTGACCCTGTACAGTTTTCACACACACACACACACACACACACACACACACACACACACACACACACACACACACACACACACACACACACAAACTTTAAAAAAAAGTTGTATTGTTATAATGAATTGGTTGAGAAATACTAAGAAGGTTGATGTCTAACTTTTAAAAAAATGAATAAGGTTTCCGATAAAGGTATACGTTTAAGGGTTAAACACATTTCAAAGGTTCCACCAATGGGCACTCATACAACGTAAACATGACATAGGCTACATCTGAGTGAACGAGAGAGAGAGGGAGAGAGGGAAGTTAGGGAAGGGCATAAAAAATTGGACTTATGCTGCCTTCACATGCTATTGGAAATTGCGTACTTCCCACTTCTAAAGTAGTGGTTACGAGCCCACCACATTCAATTTTTAACTTGAGGGGGCATTCATGTCCAATTTTTGTAGTATTTACGATAATTCCACGTGAAGGCAGCATTAAATGCAACCTATAATGATAAATACACTGTAAAAAAATAGTGCGTCCAATTGAACATTTTCTAGTGACTAATCACATCTAAATTTTTCAGTTGGCCGAATTGAAATTCTGTGAATTGATGCAATTTAATTAGTTAATTCACAGAAATTCAATTTGGCCAAATGAAAAATTTAGATGATCAGTTACTTGAAAATTTTCAATTGGAGACCTGCATTTTTTTTTACAGTGTAGGAACAATATGGTTGTAATCACTTTCAAAACCAGGTTATGGATGATAAAAAAAATGGACTGCCAATCAGAATCCACCTGACTTTATGCTCGAGCATTAAAAGTTGCAGATGACATAATCGAAGATCATGCTTATAATCAGGGCCATCCTTTCAGTGGTGCAACTGCACTGGGCCCTGCTCTTTCTGAGGGCCCCACGGCGAAGACGCACTTGCTGAGGGGGCCCTGCTTTCTCCATACTTGATATGGCCCTGTTTATAATAAACAGGGGCTACTTTTCACAAAAGCATTGTGAGCCCAAGATGATTGCAACAGCTACCAATGTTCTCTATGATCAAATGAGCTCACGATGGCCTTCATATCCCACAAGCAATTCCCTTGCAAACGACAACTTATTGAATTCAAAACCAATAAACGGCCACCATGTCTCAGTCACAGCAGTAATGTTCTGTTGTTTTTGGCCAACATGTCTCGCAGGAGTAATGTTCTGTTCTTTTTGGACACTGATGTCCATTTTAGGAAATGCTGCACAAGTGTTCCTCACATTAACCAATGGTTAAACAGCGAACCGTGATGCACTGCAGAGGTTATAATTAGAACACTCCACAAGTTTGCTGATATTTCTGGACCAACAAAAGCCTGCGATTGGTCTTCTCATGCATATTAATGAGATGTGCGATGTCTTTGAGAATACAATCGCTTGAAGCCTCTCCCATGCCCTTTAAGAAGCTCATGCGTGTCGAACTAGGATTTAACATAATGATCCGATTGTTCGAATCAATCAAAACTGCTTCGGGATATTTGAAAATGATATTTCATTTCAGCTCATTAATTACTGAGCGGCTACCTCAACAAGCAGACTTTTCAAATTGGCTTATGATCAGCGTTATATAATAAAAAAAAAAAAAAAAGTCAGTTCACATTTCTGCAAATCAGGGAAAGCACATTGTGCACGTCTGGCTCACAGGCAACAGGCTGTGAGTTCCCATTCCTGTCTGCTGAAGCAGTTACCATGGGAACACCTTTTTTCTCCTAGTATTGAGGGAGCATTGAAGTGTTGTTTTGGAGTATTTGAAATGCAGGTCTTGCACAGTTTAGCATTTAGCTTCTGTTCATCATTGGGCATTAAAACTTGGGCTTTACCAGCTATTTATCACCCAACTAGTCCTTTATTGTATAGGTCTCTCTCTCTCTCTCTCTCTCTCTCTCTCTCTCTCTCTCTCTCTCTCTCTCTCTCTCTCTCGTTTTATATATATATATATATATATATATATATATATATATATATATATATATATATATATATATATATATATATATATATAAAACATGTTTTATTACCAAATACAATTACTAATTGTATTTATTTAAATTTTTAATTTAAATAAATTTAATTAAAATTTTCTTAATTTTTTGAGTTTAAAGTTTAGAGACCATCAAATGACTTGACAATGTTTCCTGCAGTAATCATAGATCTGTTTTGATTTATTTATCAGTATTTATTTTAGACAGGCTTATCATACAGTAAGAATATTTGGAAGAGAAATCCTTTCCACGTGTTATAATAATCTAGAAAAAGACATTTGTTATAAATTAAGTTTGAGAGGGTAGATCTTTGAACAAAGTTTCTACTAAAATCGTGTGCCTAACTCTATGATAATAGAGCGACACCTTGCGGTGTTATGCTGAAATGAAAAAGAAACACTCCACCTGACTAACCATAGACAGTAAAAGAAAGTGACTAATGTAATAAAAGCAATTTCATGTAGGCCTATTAGCCTACCATCTGTGTTTTTGTATATTTTCTCAGATCAATACATTCACACAAAGTGTCAGTTGAAAAGCAGTAGCCTATTAATTGGAAAAACATGTTATATGTTTTTATTAAACCATCGACATCTTCAGCCTACTGCATTTTCAAATAATGACGGAAGTATTTTGCCGTTTCACAATATTAAAGGGTTAATTCACCAAACAATTACAATTTTCTGTCATAATTTAATAATAATAATAATAATAATAATAATAATAATAATAATAATAATAATAATAATAATTAATTACATATGGTGCTTTTCTAGGCACTCAAAGCACTTTACATAGAATGGGGAATCTCCTCAACCACCACCAATGTGCAGCCATAGACAGTAAAAGAAATGGACGGAGCGATCCCATTGCCTTCTACCATAGACCGTAAAAACTACGCGTTAAGTGATGTCAGTATAGGAGCACTCACTTCCTGATGGCTGAGCGAACTGCGCAGGCTCAGACTGAGCTTGACGACGTAGATGTGACGTGAGCCTCCTGTCTGACAGCTGTAGGTCTTCTAGTAGTTGTGGAAAGAGAAAGCTGAATCACGTTGTTTAAATATTTTTTCCCGTTGCTTTTGGCTCACTATGGGCTTCTCCCCATTCTTCCCCCTTGACTTTATCAGACTTTATGTCTCCACGTCCCCCCGACTGTCTCATAGACAGTAAAAGATTGCCTGCGAGCATCTCCTCAGGTCTATACAGTAATTTCTCAACTGTGCGACAGAGTCGCGTTGGTTATGACGCAATCGTTAGCCTATTTTTACAAAAACAGCTTCTACGGGGCGATAGTGTAAGATACAAGGTAATGGAGCCTTTTATGCATTGTCGTGTTTCTTAAGAAATAAACAATGGACAAATGGAGTCTTTAAACGCCTCAGATGTAAATTTATTCACTGTCAAAGTGACTCAAAAATGAATGGGAGTCAATGGGATGCTAACAGCAGGTGATGGCTTGGTTAGCAATGGCAGCCCCTAGGGGTGGAACGCTTTCCGAGCGCTAGATTACCCCCTTGTGTGCAGCACCCACCTGGATGATGCGACGGCAGCCATATTGCGCCAGAACGCCCACCACACAGCAGCTGATTGGTGGAGAGGAGACTGAGTGATGAAGCCAATCATGATAATTTACTCCAATAATTAAGCCAATAATTTACTCCTCAAGTTGTTCTAAATTAATTTCCTATATACATTTTCTTCTTCTGTTGAATAATAAACAGTTGATGGGGCATTGACTTCCATAGTATGAAAAACAAACACAACAACAACAACAACAACAACAAAACTATGGAAGTCAACGAGGACCAAAAACTGCTTGGTTACCAAAATTTTTTTTTTTTGAGGTTACTATCCCTTTAAGAAATTAATTAATTATTTTAAATTCACACAACATCCAAACGAACAAACATCTATATGCAACTTTAACTGTATAATAATTATTATAAAATATTAATATAAAATAATGTTCTATATTAATATAAAACATGCACAATAATAAATTATTTATGGGTATAAGGTTTTAAAATAGACAAAAAAAGTTATTTAAACAAATAAATAAGGGCATTAAATAAACTTTTCATGAAATATTTCAAAAAATATTGATTATCCCAGGTAGGCTATATTAAACAGTGGGCAATTTTCCTTATTTTATTAAAATTATATACATAAATAAACAAACAAATAAATAAGCACTCAACTTGACTTTTAAGTAGCCTAATACAATTAAAATGTATGAATGAATATTTCTAAAGGCCTTTTTTCCAAGTCAGAAATTTTCGCATGCGTTTTTTCCCATGGTTTTCATATTCGTGATTCAAAAAATTCGTCACGCACTGAATTGATAAATGGATAGATAGAACATTTAAATAGGCTAGATAATTAAAGATGAATGAACGAATGAATGAATGGATGAATGAATACGACATACATATTAAAATGAATAAACATGAATATCCGTGCGGTTGTTCAGTTCTACACGGGGTCAGTGTCAGTGACATGACGCACGCGACGTCAACGCGAGGACCTTCCGCTCTTTGCGTCCAGACGCTCGTGAAGCCGCAGTGCTGCTCCCAACCCAACGACTACCGGAGACGCTTCGCTGAAAAATGCTCCCGTTATCCGTCAAAGATGACGAATACAAGCCTGCCAAACTCAACTTGTTCGTCAAGCTATCGGGCTGGTTCAGGTAACGACGCTTAAATGTATAATAATTCATTTAGTTTCACTCACAGCTGTTTTGTGTGGCTAAGGCAGTTAGCATGCTAGTTGGCTCGCGAGACTTTATTACAAATGTCTCTTCCATGTATTATTTAGATTAATTACTTTAAATAAGGGAGAATAATTATATACTGAAAAGTTAATTAAACTGTTACAAAGAAGCAGACAGCTTCAGGTTATCGTCCAGCCAGCCAGATGTTAGCAAAGCGAAGTAAACATGCATAATGTTTCTCATTTAGATTTATTACATTTGTTGAAATATATTCCACTGCAAAGTATGTCTATTAATGGTGTATTCACACCCCATGTCATTCCCAGAGAACGTTTTATTTCAATTTACAGTCGTGTATTTGCTTAGCTGTCGGTTTCTATAGCCAGTCTGTCTGGTCCGGCCACTTTTTTAAATGAATCAGTCTGAAATATCTCTCTATTTTTGTCTGTGTTCTTCCCCAGATCAATTCTTGCCGATAAAACCTCTCGCAATCTGTTTTTCTTCCTGTGTTTGAACCTGTCCTTCGCGTTCGTGGAGCTGACGTACGGCATATGGAGTAACAGGTAACAGTAGGGGGCCAAACACACACACACACACACACACACACACACACACGAATATGCCACGTAGATCTAATGTGGGATGAGCTAGTGTGCTTTTGTTTTGGGCCCTTCCTTCTGTTAGACATGCTTTAATTGGAGATTCTCCTATGACCTGTTATCATAGTCTTCTTTTTAAGTGAGAGTGATGGCTGTTCATAAAGTTGATAATATACAGGATGTGGTTTAAAACCAATTAAGGTGCCTCTATACAGTACATGTTCATAATGTTAAACAATACTTTAAATTAATGTTTAACAATGCCATTCAAAAATGCTTTTTAGAGAAGCAGATCTGACTTGGTTTGGAGAAACAGCTGTAATATTCCAATAATACCAAATGCATATTTGGAAAAAGTTGCATTAACCATTTATATGCCGTTGCGTAGTAGGCTAATCACTGTATATTTTACACCATACATACTTTTATCGAGGTTGTAATATTGTTGGTTTAGATTTACAGAGTTGTATATTGTTTTTATTCATATTTCTGATGTTTATTATTAAGTTGTGCGCACTTACAGGAGTTTGCAATGAAAAAGTTTGCAGAAGTTTTTTTTTTATTGTTATTGTTGTTAATATAATAATTTATTTATAATTTATTCACTGATAATATTATGCAAATTACACAATCTCAAATGGGAGTGTAGACGGGGAAGATAATTTATTATTATTATTATTATTATTATGTGATAAATAATAACAATAATATAATGTGTAATTTTTACATATTAATTCTTATTATTCTCATTATTATCAATGCTATAGATAATAACAATACTATTATTATAATATAAAATGTTTATAAACAATTTATTTATACACTGATGATATTATGTAAATTACACACAATCAGAGAATTTAGCAAAACTTTACTTTTTTATTATTTTATTAACTAACAATAATTAGAAGTTATATTTTTATGATTTAGTTTTATGTTGTTGTTTATAATATTTTATTTAATACACTGATAATATTATGCAAGTGAATGAAATCACATAATCCTACAAATGGAAGTGAAGAGTTTATTATTAGTAATAAAACAATAATAGTTTTTTTTAATGAATTTTAACTATTTACTATAATAAAATTATTTCACCACCTGTCATTTGATAATATGCAATTTACACAATCTCATTTATGCTGACAGCAAAGCTTGAAATCTTCTTATAATAGTTATATTAATGATCATTGTCAGTTGATAATTATGAGACTATATTATTATTATTAACTATTTCATATGTGTATGTTTAAAAACCAATATAATAATAATATAAACAAACAAAAGAGTATAAATAAGTTATAATAATCTTGTTTTTGTTTTGTTTATTGAAATGATTTATTTATATATTTAATTTTGCATAGTTTGACCCACTTGCAACCAACAATTCTTAACACCCAAATCTCAGTCATTGTGAACATGTCTTTGTCTTTAAATGAAAGAATAAATAATGTCTAACAAAAGGCGCTACGCAACTCTGACCTCAAAAGGGTGGGACGTAGTTCTCAGGTTTCGTGACAATTGAACAACTTTTTTGTGTTGATTTGATTCTCAGTTTAGGTTTGATATCCGATTCCTTTCACATGTTCTTCGACTGCACTGCACTCCTGGCAGGCCTTGCAGCGTCAGTCATCTCACGGTGGAGGTCCAATGACTCCTTCTCATACGGGTAAGAGACCACCTCGCAACCAATGTACTAATGACACGAGTTTCCTATGAAGGATTTATTCACTTCTGCTTTGGTGGTTTTGACAGGAAATGGTCTGTGTTTAGTTGCACCACTGCATTCTAATATAAGTCCATATTATTTTGTAGGTATGTCAGAGCAGAAGTTCTCGCTGGCTTCGTGAACGGCCTTTTCCTCATCTTTACTGCCTTCTTTGTCTTCTCAGAAGGAGTAGAGGTACATACGATTATACGATTACAGTTCATTTCATTTGTCAAGTGACAGGTCAATTATCTTTTTATGAATGTCGCCATCTCGTCTTATCACCAGAGGGCGCTAGAACCTCCTGATGTGCACCATGAACGCTTGCTGCCGGTGTCTATAGCAGGGCTGTTGGTGAATCTTGTAGGAATATTTGTTTTTCAACATGGAGGACATGGACATTCACACGATGGTGAAGGTAAGTGTCTTGTACAGAATAAGAATGCAGTCTTGTTTTTCATTCTGATAATCCTCATTCACGCTCATCCATGGTTCAATAAGTCACATCAAAATCAGCCTACAGGCAACCTAGGGAGTCAGGTAGAGTCTAATTTAAGTTTCGTTTTGAGCTGTTCACACATTGACGTTACAAAAAGCGATTAGTACATGCTAGTTACATATAGCCCCTTTTATAAAAAGATTAATTGTTGATATGATCTGTTGCTTCTTCATAGATGTCCTCTTGTTTCAAATTTTAAGGTCATGGCCACAGTCATTCTCTATTTAATGGTAGTGTGGGACATGGACACAGTCATGGAGACCACGGACACAGTCATGATTCCAAACACGGACATGATCACGGGCATTCACATGGAGGACATGGCCATTCACATGATGATCCCCACTGCCACGGTAAGACCTCATGTTACCTTGCAAGTCAGTACTGTTATAATTAGAAATGCACCAATTGACCAGCCAGGGATCGGAATCAGACAACTTTCTGCATGATCGGCCCGGATCGTTGTCTTACCGATTCCGAGTCGGTTTTTGTTTCCAGCGGCACAGACAATATGTTCTCACACGCACTCCTCCTCTCACTAAATCATCTCATTCACTCCGGTTAAATAGTGCTTGTATTGCGCATAATTGTACTAATTCCCGCATCGTTCTAACTCTCACCAAAAGCGAGCGCACCACTGATCTATAAGTGGAGTGCACTTAAGCTTGGGCTCCATGATTTACACAATGCAGAAAACACAGTCAGAATCTAGTCATAAAAACGGAAATTTACTGTATAACACAAAATGTCACGGAATTTGTTACATTTTGGATGAATAAATCCAAAGTAGGTTACTATTTTTTAGTTTGTGAATATTAACCCGCAAGAAGACCTACACGAAACCTACATGTTCTGCGTGTCTCTGTATAAATGAATGACGCAGGCGCACAAATGCACGTTTATAATGCACACAGAGCACACGATCGTGTTACTATGATGACGTGAACACATAATCTTCTCTGGTGCTGCTCTGAGAGTCTCCTCATGATCATTTTACCGTTTAATTTAAGAGAACCTATTGTCATATATACACAGAAGCTTAACAAACATCTTCACATGGCAACCCGTCAAAATAAAGGTTCGGTTTAACTTGTGGCAGAAATATATTACTATTGTATAGTGCCATGCATAATTGCATTACTATTATACTGTGTAGTGTGTCTTAATGTAGTACTGTGTTTTATGCCTTCATTTGATTACCAGAAAAACTAAAATAAAGTTTATTTGTTTGTATGTTATTTTACTTGCTTTTTTAAAATAAAAATAAAATTTAGCATTTTAGAAAAGTAGATTTTTGTCTGTATAGGCTGTCAATTATTTGTCTGGCTATCTCCACACCAAGCTCTTTTTAAAATTGAACATTGGTCTGGGGAGTCTGCTGTGTATTTTTTACTGCAGGAGGCATAATAAACACGCATTATTCAAATGACTCTGTATCCAATTGGATAGTCCATCAACCAATCAGACCACAAGAGGCATGATCAATGGGCAACCGTCCAATCATTTTTCTATCTGTCATCGTGTTAAACCCGCCAATAGCGCGCCAGGTGGATAAGCCAGTCTGTGATTTGTTCCTGCAAAAGTGTAACAATCAGTAGAAATT
The DNA here is from genome assembly GCF_024679245.1 of Pseudorasbora parva. Lineage (NCBI taxonomy): Eukaryota > Metazoa > Chordata > Actinopteri > Cypriniformes > Gobionidae > Pseudorasbora > Pseudorasbora parva. The sequence continues at coordinate 20,418,547 of NC_090185.1, read as the reverse complement.
AAAGGGGGGGTGAAATGCTGTTTCATGCATACTGAGCTTTTTACACTGTTAAAGACTTTGATTCCCATCCTAAACATAGACAAAGTTTCAAAAACTGATGTTGGACGTTTGATGGAGTATTTCTGTGTTAAAAATACTCCTTCCGGTTTCTCACAAGTTTCGGAGAATTTTTTTAGAGTATGGGTCGACTTGACGTTAATAGATCGGAAGGTCCTTGTATGGGCCGTACGGGCTCTTCTCCCGGTAGGGTGCGCGCGCGCGTGTGACTAAAGCAAGAGAGCAAATGCACGCCTGTAAACACTCAGGTGCAGATCCAGTCGATCCAGGCGCCGCGCTCCACTTTATTCCTATGGGTGACTTCAACGCTTCAGCACAGCATTCCGGGAAGGCAGCGCTGCATTTGACCCGATTTGAACGCAGAAATGATGGGAAGCTTCACAAAACATCGCTTCAGTCGCGTCGCAAAAGTAGATCTCCACCGTTCACTGCTGTCAGGACTTCACCAATCATACCGAAGATGTGTGTTTTTGACGGAGCGGTCGCAGCGATAAAGGTTCGGTCCTGCTTTGGAAGCAGCCGGTGAGTAAAACTGCTTCAAATGTCTATGCTGTTGGCTATCGTCGCGTGAGTAAACAACAGTAAACGACACGATCGCGTACTTCGTCATTCAAATGCGCTAACGGACTCTATTGTTGTTCTATGTACACTAGTCTGACCTGCAAAACCGTTTTGCTTGCTACTGCTAGGGTTTAATCGCATACAATAGTCCATAAACCGAATCATGTCCTCATAAACTGCACACAAATTTTGACAGGCCACTAAATACAGTACATACCACAGAGACGGACATCCTGCTGTTGCCGTTTCTTCTGTTCAATTTATTTCAGCCTCCGAATCTGATTCTGGATCATTATCTGTATTAGCTGAGATCGATAGCCATGGGTTTCTCCACGCTTGAGGACGTCACCGCTTTGCGCGCTTGTCATTCTTTAGCTCCGCCCACACGATACGCCTCCAGGCGCTCGTTTTTTTTTTCCGGAAAGGAAAAATTTCTTCCCATATTTCTTTTATAAATATAATAAAACTAAAGACTTTTCGGAGATATGAAGCATGCAATACTACTCTATAGGTACTCAAGATTGACATGAGATTGACTGAAACTGAGTGTTTTACCCCCCCTTTAATGTACAGGTTTCCAGACTGAGTTGCCGGGCGATATCAAATCACCGGCAGGTCAGGCTGGGTTTTCCCAGTCTAGCCAATTATAGTTCTTTGAAAGAAAATCGGAATCTGCAAAAATTGGTATCAGAAGACCACACTTACAAAAAAATAATCTGTCCATCTCTAGTTATAATGCATCCGTGTTATTTGGTGTCTTTGTGATTGTGTGTCAAAATTGCACAAGCTATTTTGATACATCGTGATGGTGTCTGGTATAGCATGATTCATTTCGAATCTGTCTGTGTCCTCAGATGACCACTCGCACACACCGGGAAAAGGCTCCAGCAAGCAGATATTACAAGGTATGGCTTTTATGTATGTTTAGCCACCTCCAGATGGCGCTAGAGATCTCTTGTTTAGCATTATTCAGCATGCTTTTAGCAAGGCACCAGAGGTGAAAATATTTACAATAACATCTATCAGGTCTAGACAGCTTTTTCCTCTTTTATTGGTGGTCAATATTTTGAATTTTTAGTAGATGAGGTTCTGTAGTCATAATTCAGAAAATTTTGCATCTTCATTTAAACAAGGAAAAACACTTGAAATGAGTGGTCTAGATCAGATGTGATGGACTTTTATGTGTGACGAAGTGACACCTCTGCCCATCCCAACTTCTAACCTTTGACTTGGGTCTAAGCGGGTTAACACTGACACTAGAGCAAGTGCGGTACACTGTCGCTTTAAATCCCTTTGTCCGAGCTTGTGTGGGAAAGAGCAGAGCAGAGAAAGTAGTTTGTCCCCTTCACCCTGGCACACACAGAGAGAGAATGGATCCTTTGGGAGGCCTGCTCGAGGGAGAAAGAACGGGGCACAGAAGGGAGGACCATGTAGAGAAGGGGGAGGGGAGGAGAGGAGGTGACAGTGCAAAAGGTTACGCTGCCTCCATCCCAGCCGAGGGACTTCTTCACTCCTTGTGATGAATTGCACGTAGATTGTACCAACCTCCCGTCCTGAAGCTCTTCGTGTCAATTTTGGTTATGTTTGGAATGGCATACTAGTGTTCTACTCTTACTTTTTACAAAGAGCTCTTATGCATAGAATTCTTAGTAGATGTGCTAAATTTGCCAAAATGTGCATTACGCAATAATGCACTGCACAGATGACCTGATCTTCCTCTTGACATTACAGTCTAAAGCTTTTGTCTTGCTTTTCAATCTAAATGCCAATGGTTAAGACATTTTTACACAATTCATTATTATTTTTATACAAATATTTGTCATTATTATTTTGAAATCATAAAAATGTATATTATTATTAATGTCCTAAAATAATATTTAGCAAAAATATAATGGAATAATTAAATAATAATAATAATAATAATAATTATTATTATTATTATTATTATTATTATTATTATTATTATTATTATTATTAAGATAATAATAATAATAATATAGTATCATTATGAGATGTAAATATTTATTATTATTATTGATGTTATTTTACAAAATTCAAACGTATATATATTTACTAAAAATAATAAGTAATTATCTGACATTAATTTGATTAATATCTGATTATCTGAAATTAATATTTTCATTATTATGATGAAATTAAAACATTATTTTTATTATTATTATTAAAGAAATTTATATATATACACAAATACAATTATAATAAAAACTATTATTTAACAAAATTGAACTTTTGTAATGCATAATGTAACTATATTTATTCTATTTCATTATTATTATTAAATTAAAATGTGTGTATTTTTAAGATAAAATATTTTCATCCATAATAATTGAATATTTTGTTTAACAAAAATAAATATTTTCTTGTCATTTCCTTATCAATTGTCTACTGTTCCGCTTACTATTTTCTTGTCTTAATTGTAGGAAGTATATACTGCATAGTATTTGGTAAATAGTAAGCTAGTATTCTATTCCTGAACACAGCCGTTGTGGCTGGTTATGAGGACGCGATGAGCTCCAGCATTCGTGTTATTCTTCTAGTATTTGCTTTGACCACAGTTGGACAGTGTCTTCTCTTATTAGGGAGTTTGCTCCATTACTGCGGCCATGCTTTCTGCGAAACTGAGAGTAACCGCAAGTATGTCATCTCATTCTGAGGAAAGGACTTAGTGGACCGTCTCATGGCGTGCCATCTCACCACAGTCCACAACTATTCTCCAGTGTCGATCAGGACAGCCAGTAAAGACCTCTGAGTTCAGGAAATGTTAACTAACTGACTTCCACTGCATGTTGGTTTTAACATAGAAGCGTGTGTTATGATATTTTCTGGAGATTTTGTCAGGTTGACTATTCATTCTAGGATGTTCTCGAATTACCTGTTTGTGGAATGACATCATCAGTTTGAGGGTTACCGCTAGACACTGTATCCCAGACAGCCAGTTCTGTCCACAGTAGTCATGTTTAAATATGAGTGCTAGCAAATGTTGTATCTCAGATACAATATTTACTCAATATTATGGCTTTTTAAATAAATCCAAGACTATTTATATAGACAGAAGTCCTACTTCAGGGCTTTTCAAACCTGTCCTGGAGGGCCCCCACCATTGCACCTTTTCTATCAATCCTGTATCTGTATATTACAGACAGCTGCTTTCACATTTTAAGTATTTTTGTATAGAATTTTTTATACATGTATAGTTATATTAATATTATGTATAAATCAATGCTAATTTGAGATATCGTAAAATATATTTTTGTCTTTATTGCAGGAGTTTTTCTTCACATTGTTGCGGACACATTGGGCAGTGTCGGAGTCATCATATCAGCCATTCTAATGCAGAAATACGACCTGATGATCGCCGACCCTATCTGCTCCATGCTCATCGCACTTCTTATAGGAGTGAGGTGAGTACGCACACACCTCGGCCCACGCTATTATGAGCATTGACCTCTCTCGACTCAACTCAAGACATCCTCCACCCTCAACCCCACCCAGAAACCCTCAACAGCACCCAACACAGATCATACAAAAGCCACTTCACAGTGCCCTTTACTAAGAGCCCTGTGGAGCCGTTGGCACTCTAGCCGGGTGAATTACAGGATACACGCTCAGAGGGTGGAGCTCAAGCTCAACATGTGGCAAAGCCAGAAAACCCAGGACTGGAGTCTCTCATGTGGCATTTTTCAAACAACTCCAGTCAAAAAGGGAAAATGCAAGCTTGCCTTGCATTCTTGTACCTTTGTTCGCTTTTAAACCTACCAAACCTATCATTCCTTCTGCATAATCTCGGAAAAAGTAGTTTTATGGTGATGAATAGGCATTATTTTTTGTGTGTGATGTAAATGTGTGTAAAGGCTGTGTTAACTTGAGCAGGAATACTGTGTGTGCACCATGTTTAAATTGCAGATGGCCTGTTACTGTGCCTTACTGTGCTTCAGTGAAATGCCATCGTTCCGATAAAGAACGTGGCCCCTCTTTTCAAAATGCAAGAGTCTTTCCAGTATATTCATCTCTTCTCTCCAACCCCCCCTTCCTCACTCTTGTCCTTGTTTGAGGCTTTTCTTCTCCCTCTCTGGAATGTGGTTGCGATATGTGAATGTTACTTCAACAAAGGCATCTTTTAAGATGGATTTTTCCTTCTCTTTGTTTCTCAAAGATGGGAGCTTTATGTCATCGAGCCCCAGCTTAGACATTTTTTTCCCCTGTTCTTGAGTTTTCCATGCAGTTGCAAAGTGGCAAATACTAAGAATTGAGGCTAAGACTATGGACTCTTTCCCACATTGCACCTGCTTGATAACGTCTCGGTCTCATTCAGGTGCAATCTGGAGGCTGATCTGGTATGGCACAAGCACAAAGGTATCACACAAAAATGGAAAGCCATTCAAAAACAGATAATTAAAACGGTTGCAAACCAGAACAGAGCCTATCCTCCATCTCGTAAAGTGTGAGACTTCACGTTCATGTGTAGAAGTTATGTATTGTTTACTCATATCAAAATCTGTCAAAAGACCCGTGTATTGTTTTTTCCAGACCTCAGATGAAGCAAAGTTTCTGGCTGTGTTCAGAATTTAATACTAGCATACTGGACAGTATACACTACTTTTCAAAACGCTTGGGTGTTGGTAAGATTTTTATGGGGGGTTTGGTAGAAGTCTTTTCTTCTGACACTTTAGATCAATTTAATGCAAAAAGAAGTATACTGCATACCGTCTGCTACTCTTTACAAATATTATGTGGAACAGTATAAGTCAAATTGCTTCATTATGCAATGATAAACATTCCAAACAGTATTCTAAACCACATGACCCAAATTAAAATACATTTTTCATAAAATGTTCATTACATTTAGTGTAAAATTGGTCAATATATGTGACCCTGTCTGAGAAAACCCTCCTAAAGTCATTTTTTTGTGATTCACTGTTTTCTACATAAAATCATTCTACATAATGTAAAGAACATTCTGTTAAAATATTACCTTCAGATCTCTAATATTAACTGAGTTTGGCTATGTTAAAGATTTGCTGAGTTTCGGGCTCAGAAAATCCTGTTTTTGAGAAATTCCAATGTAAACAAGCTTATTTTTTAAAACTGCAACACATTGATGCATAATTATCCTGCATATTAGCCATATACCACATTAAAGCTGAGATTCTGCCATTTTCGGTGATATATGACACATTTAAGGAGAACATTCTTAAAGGTTTGTAAAACAGGCTTATTTATTGTGATGCATATGTTCAAAAAGCACAAAAAGGGCTATCGCTTTCTCGACTGTATGTTAACTTAAGGCATATTCAGACTATGTCTGCTTGGATACTCATCAAGATGGACATGTTGACATAGGCTACTTCTTGTGTGAGTTTGTCCGTTCAAGCGCAAGACTATAGTTAGTTGCGCGCTGTGAGACGTGCATGTGCGAACTTTCGGATGACCGCACGGAGACAAATCTTCTTACATCGCGATCGCACGTGAGTTCTCAATTGCGTCTTCTGGCTCTACACCCGTATTCATATTCGAAGATACGGCAGCACTCGCATGCATTGAACAAAGTTTACTAAGAGAGACCGTTTGCCCACGTTTTTCTTTTATTATCGCTGTTGTAATGTATAACTGAGGAGCCAGCACGTGTATCTATCGACAGAAACATACATGAAGCATTATTTTCAAGTTACAACCTATATAAAAGATGCTTCATTAGATGTGAGATGAAACGCGATGCAAAGTCCCTGCTGAAACCTTTTACGCGGCACCTCGCACACCCCGGTTGGGAAACACTCCATTAATCTGACGCACCACCATCCACAACATGTTTTATATTGACACATAGCAGGCCTAATATGACTTTAAATTAAGATGGTTATTATTGGCACAATGTTGAGCTACAAAACAAAGAAGAACATATTAAAATATTGGTGATGACATGAAAATATCTCACCAGACATTTGAACCTGGCTTAAGTTGCAATGACCTGTTTGCAGCTCGTGCCGTTTGATATTAATGTCTTTCTCTTCCTAATGGTAAAAAAATAAGTTCCTGAACCGATCTATCATACGAATCAGCTGGTGTTGTTCTGATGAAAACCCCCTGAGATGATTAAAATCGACGTTTAGGGAGCCCGCATCCGATATTTTTTGTGTGCAAAAGTATAAAGTGTAGTGTCAATAAAATCACTAATTTCAGTATTTATAATGTTATGAATTAAAAATTGAGTATTGTATCTCAAACCCATTGGTATAATTGATCATTTACAGCAATAAACACTAATTACCTATTTTCGTCATGTTTATGGCTATGGCACTTTGACGCTCAAAATCTCATAATTAAATTTTGCGACTTTCACAGACGGTTTCACAGACGGGGTCACATATGAGTTTAAAGTTAAATTGAGGATGTAATAACTTCTTTGTCAGCTCAAGCACATTGCATTGTGGGATTGCTGTATCTGTGTTTTTGTCCATTTAATGATGGTCAGATGGTACCAAAACGGTTTTCGACCCCATTGACTTTAAATGGAACACAAAGTCAAGTACCACGACAGCCACTTTTCCAAATGTAGTAAGTCAAGGGTACTTAATGCAAAATTTACATACTAAGTACAGCATACAAACTATATACTGCAGAAATAGTAATATTCTAGTATGTTATTCTGAAAACAGCCCAAGAAAAGTGAGGCATTATCCAGAACCAGGCTTAAATGGATAGTTCACCCAAAATGATAATAACCCCATGATTTACTTACCCTCAAGCCATCTTTGGTATAGACTTTTTTTCTTTCAGACAAATACAGTCGGAGTTATATTAAAAAATGTCCTGGCTCTTCAAAGCATTATAATGGCAGCCCAAAGTTTGAAGCCCAAAAAAGTGCATCCATCCATCCATTATAAAGGCCTTCTGAAGTGAATCAATGGAAAAATATCCATATTTAACACGCTATAAAGTAAAATATCTAGCTTCTGGTGGACCGCCTTCCATATTCAACTTACGGAAAAAGCGTAGCTGGCGGGATGTATGACGTCAGACGTAGAGAAATCGTTTTGAACTGCGAGAGGCATTACACTTTTTGTTTTGGCCAGTCATTATAACGCTTGGGTTAGCCAGGACATTTTTTAATATAACTCCGATTGTATTCACTTGAAAGAAGAATGTCATATTCACCTAAGATGTCTTGAGGGTGAGAAAATCATGAGAATTTTCATTTTTGGGTAAACTATCTCTTTAATGTGTTTGGGGAAACACACCTGTTATGTATAGATTTATTAAACGCATGATGTTCTAGTGTGAAAGATGGTACTGTGGACCAAAGCATGAGTTCATCTGGAACTCTAGACTCTCTCATGCGTTTGAACTTCATGTCTGTGTACGTCTGGCACAGCAGAATCATTTATTGTTCGAGTCTTGAGAGTGGTGGACCATAATTGGCCGTGTGGAATGTCTGTGCTTCTTCGTTTGATCGTTAAGATGGACTCTGCTTTGTTTGGACAGCGTTTTTCCCATGCACTCCACATTGTGAGATTGATATTCTCTGCCTTATTTTGATCCAGCCGTCCTGCTCCGTTGTTTGACCTTTCGTGAAGAACTTCTCCTTCATCAGCCGCACCTGAGTCGTGACCCATGCGTGCAGGACTCCGCAAAAGACCCCCCGCTGTACGCGAACCGGGTGTGTTTAGCTAAGGCCGCTCTGGGTGCGGTAGCCTTGCTTTAGGGGGATATCTGGGTACGGCTGCATCGGCTGGAGCTGTCTTGGTACCCTATGATTAGTTAGAGGGAGTGGAGGAGTCCTGCTGCTGTGACCTACAGCAGTCCCCCACCACCAAAGTCTTCCAAAGACCGCTAATCGCTTTGGGTCGCAGCCTAAAGCCTGAGGAATGGGCGCGCAAAGAACGTTAACAGTAATTAACATTTGTTCTGGGTGTACTAAGCTGGGCCTTTTGAGGATGGATTCATTTGTCAGGCCTTAGTGCAAATGTGTTTGAACGGCTCTCCAAAGCTGCTTTTGTTGCGTGTTACTGTGTTATTCTTTGATGTACTGTATTTTTGCACATAATGTGCTTTAGCGCTGTGCTGCATGGCTACTTAATGCTTTTTTTCTTCTTCTCCAGAATTCTTATTGATGGCGTTTAATTGGTGGAGAACAATCCACATATACATGCAACATCATTCACTTTATTTTAGCTCAGCTGTGCATATTAAAGCAACGGATGTTAAAGGTTAACTTTTAATTTCATATTAACTGGAAGGTTCTAGCTCATATTGAGCATATTAAAAATATTTAATTTGATTATTTTTGTGTAACATTTAATTAAAAATATAATTTAACAAAGAAATGTTATGCAATAATTTGAAGATTTTATATACATATATATTTACAATTTTATATTTGCTAATTATTATTTACATTTTAATATATAATCACTTATAGAGATATATTAATTGGTAAAAAAAAAAACTAATTTAAATTGAAAAACATACATAAACGATATACCAGTATATATTATTATTTTGTTTATATATATATATATATATATATGTGTAAATTAACTATGGAAGTATTTGTTGTTTACGTAGTATCTTTTTAATGTCTTGCATTAATTAATATTTAATATTTTACTACATTAATTTAAAAAAACTATAAATATATAAATCATTAAATAAACAACTGAATGAGAAATATTAATTGGAAAATGTGCTTAATTGGTATACAAATAAAACTTTTTTTTTTTTACAGTTTCTTTTAATCCTTTTGGTGAAATGCAACATGATGCATCCGTGTTACTTAAATTGTCCTATTAATCAGATTGGACCACTTTTTACAATCAGCTGTGTGGCAAGAAATTATGTTTTAGTAGTATTAGTAATACTTTTTTGTAAAGTGTTGGTGGAACTGTTTAGATGGTGTTCAAAAGTCTGTACTATTAAAAATGTGCCCTCGAATCCAGACATGGGTTTTTATGTTCAAGGCCTAATAGCTATACGATCCTGTGGTTTCGACTATAACTTGAGTGCAGTGAGTGGTTCCTAGCAGTAAAGAATCTGAAGTCTTTTGTGGTAGAATCCCAAGAACTTCTTGTCCTAGAAATGGAAAAGTTTGTTAGGTCCTTTTCCATATAAATCTAAAGTTAAAAGTACCTGCAGTAATTCCTGCTGTGCTGATTCAAACGCAGACTGCAGTAAGGTCACCCCATTCCTGCGGTGGTTCTGGTGTCATAAATGCTTCTGCGCTCCAATTAGACACTCAGGTTGTCTGGGCGTGATAACCAACCATTTCCATGTGGTTTAGAAGTGCTTTTACTCTTGACTCCAAGCTGGTTTCCAAAAAAGTCCATAGGTGATTTACATTCGTCCTTGCAGAAATATTTTATCCTGATTGATTGTCACCCTGACCTAGGTGGTGACATTTTCGGTGTCACTGGCCAACTTAACCTTGGCTCTCACACGTAATTGTATTTTGGCTGGCTGAGTCACTAATGTAACTGCATTACGGGGCTTTTGGGGCAGGTTAGCGATTAAGCGCCAGTGAACGGTGAGTAAGAGTGCCTCCGTTTCAATGAACAGGAAGGTGTGGAACAATAGTATGATGTCAGAGGTCTGAGGTACCCTCATCCAGTACTTTCCTGTTTTCATTTTATCCTCTAAAAGAGGGACAAACAGACCGGTTACAGAGAGGAATGCACAGTGGCCAGTTTTATGATGACTTGTCAACTTTCTGTAGGTTTTTTCTATTGTTACCTATCATAACCATATGTTTCCATTGACATATACTATGACATGTTCTGTGATGACATGCTATTATATTTAGCATTATATTCTTACATTTTCTTTATTTAATACAGCTTTTCTAACCTAATTTGAATTAAGAGACTACATGGAATATTAGTATATACTACATTAAAATAATGATATATGTGTTCTAATCTGTCAGTCTGCCAGTAGACTTTCCCTGTGTACTCAATCTAATGGATCCAAAGAGGGATGAGACCGATCAATCAGGCTCTGGTTTCATGTTCCTATATGGCATTTGTAAAGATTACAAGTTTGTTCAGTTGCTTGGTAAACCACAGTCATTTTGTGTGTGTGGTATTAACAAAAACGCTTGCATGCATTTCAATTTAACACGTGCATTAAACACATTACCTAATGGCGCTTGGCCACAAAGAGAGCTGAGTAGTCAGCAAAGCTATGGATTGGTCTGGAGAGTAGTGCTAATATTACTCATCTATGCTCTTAAAGTAGGGCAGTGAACGTCTGTGGCACCTGGTCCATTCAAAGCCTTGTGAGTAACATGATTGCAGGTTTTTTAATTTTATTTTTCCAAACAATGTTTGGGCAAAATATTTTGAATGCGGACATTGTTGCCGTGTTGACTTTTTAGGAAGGGCAAATGTTCTTTGTTGATGCCACATTTGCTTTTCAACTTTGCAAAAGTTTTACTGAGACAACGATCAGCTTCTCCACTTTGGCGTGTCCCAAGCTGAGGCTGGGGTTTCAGGGAGGAGTTCATGAGAACATGGGGGTGATAGAGTAGATTAGGGACCGGTAAAGGAGTCCAAACCAAGGAACCCTCTAATGGTTCCCAGATGGAGAAGTGGTCAGGCCTTTAAGGTTTGAAAGAGGACTGATGACTTTGTAAGATGCTGGCCTAGCCAAGACCTAGCTTTGATGGGGCAGAAACGGCTGACTGGGTAGGAGAGAAATAGTCTTAGTCCTTCCTAACCAGTCGACCGTTCCTGCCAAGTGATTCTTCTACAGAATGAATGGGTTTGGATGTCTATCCTAGTGTGTGTGCAGGGTTGCTCGCCGGCTCACGCTCACTACAGCTGTTGGAATGACATCAGCACAGCTCTCTGCTACTCCACCCCAACTGTAAGATGGGCAAGTTTATGTTGGACCATGTTGAGCATGCTCTGAAATAATCAAGACAAACAAGAACTCTTTTCATTAGGATTATGACAGAATTTCCTCTCCTCAGCTTTACAACAAGATTTCAAGCTGTAAAATCACAAACCGAATCATACCCAATGACGTCTTTAATGTGTGGCGTCCCTTCCTGTTGCCAGAGTTTGCCTTGTGCTTGGCGCTCCATTGAGTTCAGTCATTTCTCACTTTCCTCTTTCCCACAGTGTGGTTCCTCTGCTCAGGGAATCCATTGGGATCTTGATGCAACGGACGCCTCCTTTTCTGGACCATGCCCTTCCTGAATGCTACCAGAGGGTGAGTCGTTTCCATCTCCTGTTCTTCATATTTGGCTACTTGGTTGGGCAGAGTTTCAGGATAATCTAGGATATCAATGAATTGTAGCCAAATTGTCCCAAAAATTAACTACCTAACCAAGTAGCCACATTAGAAGATTCTAGAATTAGACTGCTCATTGAGGGTTAGAACTTGCTGCAAGATGGTGATGCAAGGTTTTCGTTAAACATATCTAGATAACCAAGAAAATGTGGCCATGACACCTTAATGACCGACAGAATCTCCTCAATTTGTCCCGTTGCAAGAGCGCAACAAACTGAGGTACCATTTCCTAACCGGTAACGTTCTTTGCAGGTCCAGCAGCTTCAGGGTGTCTATAACCTCCAAGAACCTCACTTCTGGACTCTTTGCACAGACGTCTACATCGGCACACTCAAACTCCTCGTGGCGCCCGACGCAGATTCTAGATGGATTCTCAGCCAGACGCACAACATTTTCACACAGGTGGGGACTGTTGGAAAATATGGCTTTAACAACTTCATCCCACTCATTAAAGGTCATTTCTAAGTTTCCATGACATGATATTTTCTGCCCTGTGCCCAGGCTGGCGTCAGACAACTGTACGTTCAGATTGAAGTGGCTGCCATGTAGGAGTCCAACACACTTCTCCTGATCTTTGGGAGTCCTAGGACCAAAGGCCTTCTGTGCTGCTGTGGGGAAGTTCTCCACCTCAACCCATCTCTCTGGGTTTCTGTCGCTCCACCTCCATCTTGGATCAAGATGGAGCTGGTGCAGTCCAGCAGTCTGACTCCACTCTTGCCAGAAAACGCCAACAACACCTGACCAGCTACACCAACCTAATCTTTCAGAGGGAAGCAAGAACTTGCAACATTTTTTGCACCCTCTAGGTTATTTACAGTTCCCCTGCTTTTTATTTTTTACGATTCCATCAAAACGGTTTCTTTTTCTCACAATTGTTGCCCTTTTCCATGATCAGAATGGGGTTTTAATTATTGGTGGTATGAATGTGGAGTTCAGTGGACATTTGTAAAAAGAAAGAAAAATAGCAGTATGTGATTCATTGACTTTTTTTTTTTTTGTACATCATTGTCTGCTTTGTTTCGGTTGCACAGTTGTAAAGAGGTCCAGAATTTGTTCGCTTGTGCCATTATGTAAACATAAACAGATTTGCCTGCATTTCTTAAGTGCCTTTTTAAAAACAATCATGGACAATCGCTTGGACCGCGTTTGATGGTCGCATGGATGCGACGAAAACTGGATCTTTATGAGTTCTGTCTATAATTAAAACATTCCTTTGCATTTGGCTTTGCTGGTTAATGCATGGTGTATGAACAGATTTTTTAAAACCTCATATTGACAGAATGACACGTAAGCAGCTGTTTACAAACATACAGCTAATGACATGCATGGAAATTGTTAAACAATTGTTCATTTTTTTTATGCACAAGAAGGTAAAAGCCTCAGTAGCCAAGTCTGACATATTTGCAGTAAAATGTCAGAGGCTATTACTGTTTATTTCCTTTCAAGTAATAGGTGGAAACAGTTAATCAAGATCGGTTAGTCCTGTCTGGACACACAGACTGTTTCCAGTTTAAAATGGCTTGAGATTTCCTTCATATAAATAAACCTTTACCTTACGTTTCAGCTGCAATTATAAATCTGAGTAAAAAAATATATATTCTGCACTGCAATGGGTTGAATGAAGAAAGGACATCTGCAAATGTTCAATTGCTTTTGAACGGTCCAATTATGTTTTTTGAGGTTTTGATTTCTAATTTCCTGGTCAGTATTACATAAAACAAGTGTCAAACACATGTTAGTTTTGATCATGTGGAATTTTTTGGGGTAAAATATTAAAAAATATTAACAAACGACATATGGGTTGAATGCACTGTTTTCAACCCTACCACTGAAAGGGTATACACACAATTTTACACTGATATTTCACTTCTCGTTTTTAAGAATAAACAATGTTTCTGAGAAAAACAGGATATACTTGAGTGTGTTATCACAGAACTTGTTTCAACCAGTTACTTAAAATAATGTTAACTGAAACCGTTCTGCAAAAATGATATGACAAAGTAGGCCTTCATTATACACCTAAAAACAATCGAATATAACTAAAGAATATTTGGTTGTTAGAAAACTTTTAATAATCTTAAAACAATTTTTCCCCTTAAAGGTGAACCTTCAATTGAACCAGTAAATAGTTGTATGAAAGTTGGGCTTTGACGGCAGTAAAAAAGCAGATGCGTAAAATAATAATCTCTAAATTCAACACATGAACTCGTACTTGACTTTGTATAAACAAACCAGAAAGAGTCAAACTCGTTCCTGACTATAGCGTTACTCGCTTTCTATGCAATTCATGCTGACAGAAATGAAATGAGAGATGACAAACAAAACCACAGATGTAGATGAAAACAGTCCCACCACATGTTGGGCGTTGATGTAATCAGAGGCAACGAAATGAGTGTCTTTATTTTATGAAAATCGATCTTCATCCATTATGACACAGGCGGGTACATACTCAAAGGAATCTCAGTATTCACTTTCATCTTATTTACATTCTTACTGAGAAAGTTCCATTAAGAAAGGCTCTTGGTACGGAAACATTATGCCAATTTCAAAGAGAGCTCAGTTTCAGAGGCACTAATGCAACCCAGATGCAGTTGGTCCACAATAACTTTTTCCATTTCCTTTGTTATAATTCCATCATTTATTTTTTTGACAGCATGAACATGACTGCCACGCATCAAAATAACCATCTTACTCCCAATCTACATCTTGTGATGAAATGCAACCGGTGGTTAAAATTTCAAGTGGCCAAATTTGATCTGGAACAACAATGATGTCATTTGTGTCTTCTTCTGACCCTCGGACAGCTCTGGGCTCTCACGTGGGCCAACTTCTGTCCACCTTTCTCTTCAGGACCACACGCTTCTTGCATATCAGGAAACATATGTGGAACTATCGGTCATCTTCAAGGTCTTCAATCCCTCGGGACCGCTGAAGAGTTTTAGCATGTCCACCTCCAGAGGGTGAAGGTGTCCGCTGATGATCATTGAGTGAAGTGGTCCTCCCAGGTCACAGGAGGCCAACTCGCGCAGCGTCCCGGAACGGATGATCTGGTCCTCGGCTCCGACCCGAGCCAGACCGACACACACTGTGTCTTCAGTCATTGCTGCATTGAAAGAAAGAACACAGGATAAACCATGAAACCAGCTTTCAATCAAATCTAATTCAATTTTCCATCAATGCTTGCCAGTGTCGAGACAAGTTGGCCAGACGTCCAGATGGTTCAACCACAGAGTTCATTTAGGTTTTCATGCTATTCAGAATGGTTTGCAAGAGTTTCTTACCCAGTTCCTCGTCCCGATCCCGTCTGTTCTGTACTATTTCCAGGAGTTGCTCAGCTGCCTGAGCGACAGTCATGTACCTGGGAGGCTCATAAATCTTTCGACCCCTGGAAACAAAGTGGGTTGTAAACTTAAAAGTGAGCAGAAGAATCCGGTGTCTTCTATTAATTTGTCTCAATCCCTGACAGTCTCGAAATTAGACCTGAGGAGTTAAAGGAGTTCACCCAAAAATGACAATTCTGTTATTAATTACTCACCCTCATGTCATTTCAAACCTATAAGACTTTCATTCATCTTCAGAACACAAATGAAGGTCTTTAGTGAAATCTAAGAGCTTTCTGTCCCTCCATACGCAACTATCCCTTTGACACTTCATAAAGAGATCATAAAACGAATCTATATCAATTACGCGTTTGAGCTTCCACAAGAACCCATGAGGTTCATTCTTGTGTTACGCAGCACGTATGAGCATCAGCAATAACCAATGAGGTTCATTCTTGTGTTACGCAGCACGTATGAGCATCAGCAATAACCAATGAGGTTCATTCTTGTGTTACGCAGCACGTATGAGCATCAGCAATAACCAATGAGGTTCATTCTTGTGTTAGGCAGCACGTTTGAGCTTCAGCAATAACCAATGAGGTTCATTCTTGTGTTACGCAGCACGTATGAGCATCAGCAATAACCAATGAGGTTCATTCTTGTGTTACGCAGCACGTATGAGCATCAGCAATAACCAATGAGGTTCATTCTTGTGTTAGGCAGCACGTTTGAGCTTCAGCAATAACCAATGAGGTTCATTCTTGTGTTACGCAGCACGTATGAGCATCAGCAATAACCAATGAGGTTCATTCTTGTGTTAGGCAGCACGTTTGAGCTTCAGCAATAACCAATGAGGTTCATTCTTGTGTTACGCAGCACGTATGAGCATCAGCAATAACCAATGAGGTTCATTCTTGTGTTACGCAGCACGTTTGAGCTTCAGCAATAACCAATGAGGTTCATTCTTGTGTTACGCAGCACGTATGAGCATCAGCAATAACCAATGAGGTTCATTCTTGTGTTAGGCAGCACGTTTGAGCTTCAGCAATAACCAATGAGGTTCATTCTTGTGTTACGCAGCACGTTTGAGCTTCAGCAATAACCAATGAGGTTCATTCTTGTGTTACGCAGCACGTTTGAGCTTCAGCAATAACCAATGAGGTTCATTCTTGTGTTACGCAGCACGTTTGAGCTTCAGCAATAACCAATGAGGTTCATTCTTGTGTTACGCAGCACATTTGAGCTTCAGCAATAACCAATGAGGTTCATTCTTGTGTTACGCAGCACGTTTGAGCTTCAGCAATAACCAATGAGGTTCATTCTCGTGTTACGCAGCACGTTTTAGCTAGTGCAAGAACCAATGAGGTTCATTCTTGTGTTACGCAGCACGTTTTAGCTAGTGCAAGAACCAATGAGGTTGATTCTCGTGTTAAGCCTTGTTTATACTTGACGTTTCCGCACGAGCACGAGGGTGCGTGCGGCAAAAATTGCATCAATGCGGAGTGGGCGGTAGTGCGCGTTGGGTGCTTAAGACCCCATTTCACCCGGCGGTGTGCAGCGCATTTTTTGTAACAGCGTGCGTGACTCTAGTCGAGCATGACGTCTTATCACACCGGCACCCAGGTTTGCAAAATAGAAATTAGGTGCTTATATTAACTAAATGAGCCTACAAAAGCAGAAATAAGCCATTTTAAATTAAGATCCATGTTAAATAAAAATGTTTAGTGAAATTAGGAAATATCTAAGAGATCGTTAATTTAGTTGTATAGTGAGCATATATTTTGTTCTCATGTCACAAGTAATAATATCACGGTTTACTGAGTTTGACACGATTCTTTTGTAGTGTGATTTTTGGTGAAGCGTACTAAATAAATATCACCCCCTGTGTACGTTAGCCCACCTCTTCTTGACATTTTTTCCTGATGGATTATAGAAAAATCACTCCTCTGTCGGTCACCCTCTGTCACCCTCTGTCGTTTCAAAGAATAGCAGAATGGCGAGCGCGTCAAGTATAAACGCCTCGCCCGTTTGGGCAGGAGCGCGCAGTCAGCGGAGGCTCGCGCTGCGGAGCCAGGCGAAGGTATAAACAAGGCTTTACGCAGCACTTTTGAGCTTCAGCAAGAACGAAAGGCTTAAGTGTTTGGAATGACATGAGGGTGAGTACATGATGACAGAATTGAGATTTTTGGGTGAATAATGCAAAGATACCTAGAAGTTGCCGGTGGTCCCAAAACATTAAGCAGGTAGATGCCCGTTAATGCAATTTACATCTGAGCTTTGAAGTAACATACTTTGCATGCTTTACTCATTAATGGGCCATCAGTCTGTCCTTGATGAAATCAGTCAACGTTAGGAAGCTGGAGACATGCTTTGAATTTCTTTTTGGGGCCATTTCCCCCTCCCTGCAGTGAAGGGCATCAACCTCACTGGACAAGCATCTGACTGTGACCAAAATCATGCAGCATATGGTTATTCCATTTCCGAGTAATGGTACAACAGAGTCAATAAATCTGGGAGACATTAGCACACTTTCCAGCCTAGAACAGTGAGCACGCACCAGGCCTAATGCTCGTCTCCTTATAGCGTACATAGTGGAACACTAAAACCCATTTGGGGTTTATGTGGATTGGATATAAAATTACACAAAGTGTGCAACCATGGGGGGAGATAATTACAGGACACCAAGGAAAGAGCAAGGAGTTAACAGCCATCTTCTATGAGGAGAAATAACTCAAGTTCAACACCAGTGAAGGTTTTTCGGAAAGACTTTTGAGTTTGAAAGCAGACTATGAAGTTCCCTGTTGCCGATAAAACATATTTCTGAAGGCTTCAGATGGGAAAATTATACTGTGGCAGTTCTGGAGGCGGCCCAGGGAAGGTCCATGATAGCATATCACGCGTCCAAGTCAAACAAGCTACCACGGTTTTTACTGTTGTTATTTTTTTCCAGCTCAACCAGTCTGCCCCCCAGCAACTTGAGCATGAATGTTAACTCAATGTCTGCTGTAAACCACAAAACGCCCCTCCCGGAAAAGCACCACAGACATGATATAAATCAGCAGAGCCCCCTCAACCCCACAGAAAATCAGAAAGCGCGAGTCTTACCTCATTAAATTCTCCATGGACTGCTCTTTGACTTTGATATCTGTGAAAAAGGGGAGTTGTAAGAGTTGTACGACACAATAAGCTTGGGTTTTATAAACTAGGCCTCTCTGGATGTTACTGTCACATCATAAATAGTCAGTCGCCCCTCCATCTGGGGCTGTTAACCCCATGCAGTCTGGAATTAAGTACATTTTCAGACTGCACCTGAGAGGGGCCCATATTGAGAACAAAGCAAAGACAAATGTACAAATCATGACCAGTCATGTTCTCACACCGCGTCTACACCGAAAGCATCGACGTTAACCTCAAAATGTTCATAAATAACAGACCAACCGGCTGAAAGTTCAAGGCTAGACTTCAGGTATTGTAAAATAAGACAACTTCTTAGTTTGCTACTATCTTTTGAATGCATTTTAGAATAGCGAAAATTTTTACGTCAACGTTTTTTAACTTTACATTGTGCAAAATTTGAATTAGTAGGCTAGATATCAGAAAATGCACATATAAATCATAATTAAGCAATTATATTTGGGGAGGAAAACACAACAGAATTAATGTTTTTTTATATTTATTTTAAAGGCATACAATTCGTAATGACATTTGTAAAAACATTTTTTTGAAAAAATTCATAAAATCCATTAATTAATGGTATTTGTAAAAATTCTAAATCACTTTGTTCCAGTTTGGAAAAAAAAAGTGGCTGTGTTGCTTGCCAACATTCGAAACAGAACTGAATTTCCACATCTATTAATATTTTGGATTTAATTTAGAAACATCAGCAAATAAATTGACCCAATATTTGCCATCTTGATTAATAGCCCATGTCTTGTTAGCGATGTTATGATGAATAGATGCAGTGTATAGTCCTTGTGTTTGTCTGTGTGTGTGCTTTTGTTGTGTCTGTGGGTTATTGTGTTAGATAAGCGCACTTGCGGCCAAGGGTGGACGGGGAGGTGTTCGATCCCCGCCTCCCTCTGTTTGCTTTTGAATAATGAGGTTAATAACACTGATCCCTCTCTTGCTCATTTTTGTCCTCAGCTGGGAAGCACCTGGGGACTCCCGCCCCTCCCCCTCTGGCGCCGCCAGCCAATGAAGCACGACCACCAAGCCGTAGACTACGATTTTACCAACATTCATTACCAAAGATGCCTTCCACTGGGAAATCCCACTGCTACTTTGGGGGGTTTATTGAGAGTTGGCTGGAAATCTCCACGGCACAGATTTAAACGTAAATTATTTGCGACCATCTGCCTTGGGGGTACCAAAGCATTTGCACCGGGTCCAAGTCTAATATGCCCCTGAAGGGAAACGTCTATTTGACTAGGTGTCAAAACACGGTGGTCGTTGCGTCTGGTTGACACATTCATTGCTACAGTGACTATTAAAGATGCAACAAACATGCATGCATGAAAAAATAGCTTGGGGACAGAACATGCCAATTGGGCGACGACATCACATAACTTTCTGTCTGAATATAGCATCCCATTCACAAAGACTCGAAGGAAGTGCTTACCCAGCAGGCACAGCGTGTGCAGGCCCATATCCCTGTTCTTCTTGATCTTATCATAGAAGCTCTCGGGTCTCCACGAGTCCGTCCAAAACACAATGGACACTGTCTCCCCGAAGTTGTACAACTAAGGAGGAAAACGCAATCACATATTTACTCGCACTGCATCTATGTTTGCATGGGTCAGTGTGTTCACGTAGAGCATTTTCAGCTCTGTTTCAGCGGCAAGGTGCTTCCTGTTATTCAGAAAGCATGACATCAGTGTAAACACTAGAGTGCCGCACAGCTGACACAACAAACTGTCATGTTCTACAGACATTGTAAAGCACATATTAGTGCGATGTGACCCAACCAGGGTTATTATAGATAATAACTAATACGAAAACCGTACAAAAATAAATAAAAATGTTAAATGAAATTAAACTTATTTCATTTTAGCTGGTTACCAAGATTTCAAATTTCTGCTTGTACTAAAATAACTAAAACTGCAATTTAAAATAAAATAAAAAAAGAGACAAAAAAAAACAAATAATAAATATGACCATAACACAACTAAATTATTAAAAATGTAACTACAATTTAAAATTAAAATACAAAATAGAAAAGGATTAGATTAGGCCGACTAGTGACCTAGATGCATTACATTTTGCTTAGCTCTAATAAATTCTATAGTGATGATTTAAAGGGATGGAATTTAGAGTCAGAACTTCATGGAGAGCGTTTTCACAAGGTGCCGCACATGATATGATGGGGAAAATAAACAATATCGTAACCAAAAATTAGGAATTTGTTATTCATTATACTTATGAATTAATTCACCATTTGGGTTAAATCGTGGCAATGTTGTAGTTCAATTAAACCGAGGGAATGAATTTAGAAAACATGGCCACAAAATAATGTGGGACCAAATTTTTAAATCATGGCCACGATATCTTTTTTTTGATAGTCTTATGCTTTCTCAGCAGGTGTTAGCATGCTGATAATCTAAGAAAAGAAGACATTTTGAAACTTTTTTTTTTTTTTTTGACCATACAATGAAAGTCAATGGGGTCCAATGCTGTTGTTTTTTTTTGACCCCATTGACTTTCACCGTACGGACAAAAAAAGTTAAACACAACACAAAATATATTTTGTGTTCAGCAAAAGAAAGAAAGCCAATCAGAATGCAATGAAATTAGGACATAACTTTCATTTTCCTGTAAAATATCCATATGAATTCAGCATGTCGCCCTTTCAATTTAGTTTTGACACTGTAATTTGTAATCAACAATGTCACAAAGATCCGTCGAAATGTCAGAGTCTTCTCTCTGTATGCTGGTATCATTTTGTCTGCTTAAACTCCACCCCTTTCTTACAATCGACTGCAAGCTGACTGCAAAAGATCTGTCCCTACTTCCACTTCGTTGTGACTTAAGATCGTCATTCAGAATACTACCTTGTCATGGGGAGGCAGAACAAAACTAATCCTTCTAATACAATAATGACAGATAGTTGCAAAAAAACAAAACAATACATACTATATGGGGAATCTCACTTTTTTCCTGGCATCCCTATTTGTTGATTACCTCCAATTAGCACATCTTGATCTGCACCCAAACATTGCAAATTGCAATGTGTGTTAACCTACCAAATCCTTTTGTAGCTGAAAGCGGCAGCTGCGGTAGATGATTTAGGACCTGCTTTTTCTACCTAAATAATATCTTTGAGAAATGGCACCACTGATCTCAGATCAACTGAAAATGCCTATCGTGAGCTTAGGGCGGCATCTGGGGCCTCTTGGTACACAAAGCTGCCCTGACAGGTCAATACAGGGGGCTGTTATTGATGGCCACTAGGCTCCGTTGATAGACTCCGCTGGGACGCCTACAGCACAAAGGCCGTAATGCTGTTTGATCATTTTCACGAGAGACTGGGCACGAACGATGAGCGATAGCAAAGTACGTTCTCTGGAACGTACATGTTGACAATGACACCATGGGGAAGCTTTGCATTAAGGTGCGTCACAACATTTCGGCAAACTTTTGTGTAGCGAAGCATGAAGCACAACTGACAAAGACGTCATTTTCAAACCAAGCAGCTTCCTGTTGCACTGTAAACACTAACGCGCAATAATGAATTGGCTTGAAAAGAGCCAACTCAAATTAAACAAATTATTTCAATCAAATGAACTTTTAAGAGTGTTTAGAACTTCACAAAACTGATATATTTTAAGTAAGCTGAATTGTTTCATTGTTTTGAGTTGTATGAACTTATTTCTTTTTATTTAGACACGTTTAAATTTGACTGAAAATGGGCTGGGATTTCTATTTCCCAGCATGCTTTGCCAAAATTCTCAAAAGGGAGAGTAAATGCGAAAAATAACTTATATAATGTTTTTTTTGTGCAATATTAATGTAGTGTGTAATGTGTTATGCTAGTTTAGAACATTTTCTTTTTTGTTTTTGTTTATAGCGTTACCATCATGGTGACGAGTGAGAATGAGCTTAGTTAGAGAACAGATATATGTTAAATGTATTATTTTGCTGTCTTCATTCAGCAAGTGCTATGCTAATGATATCAAAGCATTATGTAACCAATTAGCAAGGTAGCATTTATGGAATTAGCTAGTTAAATCTAGCCAAAATCTAGTTTCCACTGCTAAAAATATTTAAGTTGAGATTACATGATCATTTTAAGTTGAATGTATGAATTAGCTTAAAGGGATCCCCTGGTGTTGAGACTTGTATGGCTTAATATAACATAAATGATGTCTCTTACTGAATTATGTAGTAGAAAACCCATGAAAGATCTACGTTATTTAAAAAATCGATTTTATATTTGGACCATGGGCGGCGCCATTTTGTTTGCGTTCTAGGTTGATGACGTAGAGTGGTTGAACTCCTCAATCAGCTGGCATTATCCGTAGCTATTTTTACCACAACGCAACTCGAAAATTGTTTCAGAGTTAAAAAAAACCAATGAATTGCTTTGTAATTGTACTTAAAACACACTCAAACATACATGTGCACACAAACTCACCTACACAAACAGATCGGCGGCCGGGCACACACACCTGACAGACTGCGTTGTGTCTCAATCGAGATGTTGGGCTGCTCAGTCTCCATGACAGGGGCTGAATCCGAAATCGACCCCCTATACCTTGAAATAGGGCATTATTTGAAGGGACGGCCATTTGTAGTGTTATCCGACACCATAGTGGACATGTTCGAGTGCAGTCATTCAGTCTCACGTTGCACCGCAGTGTACAGCCGATTTACAACAGCTGTCCGACTTCACGCACCCAAACATACATGTGCACACAAACTCTCTCGCTCACACAGACTCACACACACCCCAACAGATCGGCGCGAACACACACACACACACACAAACACACACACACACATATGAGGCGCGAACAGATCGGCGCGAACACACACGCACTGCGTGCGCGCATACATCACTATTCCCTGTGTTGATATCATAGATAGACTGTTGATATGCAGTAGATTAACTGTAATGCCTAATGTATCCAGCAGAGGGAAATATCTAGGTAGGATGATGGGATAAGTTAACGTGAGGAAGAGAGGCAGGATGTTTTGGTGATGATGCATGGGATTGGTTTGTGCATTAAAGTTTGAGCACAAGCTCAGTGAATTAACCTCAATCTTTAAACTTTCACTTTTAAGACACAAATTACTTTCGCTACTTTTGTTCACTAATACAACTTGAAGGAGTGAATGAAGACGATCGAGTGCGTGAAGTCGGACAGCTGTTGTGTGTAAATCGGCTGTACACTCGTTATTGCGGTGGAACGTGAGACTGAATGACTGCACTCGAACATGTCCACTATGGTGTCAGACAACACTACAAATGGCCGTCCCTTCAAATAATGCCCTATTTCAAGGTATAGGGGGTCGATTTCGGATTCAGCCCCTGTCATGGAGACTGAGCAGCCCAACATCTCGATTGAGACACAACGCAGTCTGTCAGGTGTGTGTGCCCGGCCGCTGATCTGTTTGTGTAGGTGAGTTTGTGTGCACATGTATGTTTGAGTGTGTTTTAAGTACAATTACAAAGCAATTCATTGGTTTTGTTTAACTCTGAAACAATTTTCGAGTTGCGTTGTGGTAAAAATAGCTACGGGTAATGCCAGCTGATTGAGGAGTTCAACCAATCTACGTCATCAACCTAGAACGCAAACAAAATGGCGCCGCCCATGGTCCAAATATAAAATCGATTTTTAAAATAACGTAGATCTTTCATGGGTTTTCTACTACATAATTCAGTAAGAGACATCATTTATGTTATATTAAGCCATACAAGTCTCAACACCAGGGGATCCCTTTAAGGATCTTAACTTAAACTTTACATTTCGTAACTTTTGTAAAAATGATGTAACTGATTACTCTTATTGTTTTTTTGTTGTTGTTTTTTTGCCAACATATTCGCATGAGCAACTTGAACCAGTTGTGTAACCTATGTGAGGAAATATTTCGCCCTGACACTAAATTCCCACTTCCGTAGGTTCCTATTGAAATTACTGAATTTCGCACAAGAAAAATTGCCAAATAACGGTAAATGTACCTGCATTCCACAGCAGCCCACTGCATTCATGATGGAGGCGTTGTGAATTACACGATACCGTATCCCAGCATTCAGCGCTCGCAGAACCAGGTCGCTGTGGGTTGTGGCGCTGGAGAAAAGCAAAAATTCAGTTTTTTGTTTTTTTGCGTAGATGAATCCAAAACATGCGCTAGCCGCAGATTGGCTACTTGTCAACATACTACTGTGTTGTGCTGTTTACAAGGTGGAAGTAATCCAAATTGCGCCACAAACGCTTATCCTTTTCAATTTTGAATATATCATTAAACTTTATTAAACCCACACGTTCTTAAGAGCAGGAAAATGAGGAGTCAGACCCCCGTCCCTCCTCCCTCCATGTGGGCTTTGGTGGTTTGGATGGAAAACCGCTGGAGCCAAACACTTCGCAACCGTGACTACAAACGATAGAGAAGGGAAAGTGCTGCGTAATTAGCTCATCTCTTCTGGAGAGTTCTCAAAGTACCCAGACCTCAGGCGTCCACATCCCACTTCTCGTAAGACAGATATCATTGTAGCCCACAGCATTGTTGCTCAACCACTCTGTGGAGCATATACTCTGAATAATAAGAAAGGTTTCCATTATTTATCTTCTATTAGGCAGTAGGAAGTGTATTCTGATGTTTTTTTGTTGTTGTTGTTTTTATACTTATGGTTGAAAGGGAAATGTATTTTAAGCCGTGCATGCTTTCAAGTGCACTTAACTGTAGTTAAGCGCACTATCAGAATCAAAATGAACTAAATGAGTCTGAACATTTCCTCTAATTTCTCATGTAATTACTTTTTTTTATTTTATAATGCAATGTGAATTAAAACAGGGTAAAGCTGATAAAGCTTTTCAAAGAAAGTGCAACATCTGAGTCATTGCACTTTGTGGGATTGTGGTATAAGTGATGGCAACATAAGAGTGATTCAAGGGCAACATCATATGACAAATATGCACAGAAACCTCAAATGAAAATTGCCAACTATATTGTTGAGGGTAAATCCTCTTCAACAGTCTGAACAGATGCTTTAGATCAGGTCAAGTTTGCAGTTGTACATATGGATCAGATGCATTAAATATGAATTTAACAGCTGAGAATTGCTACTGTAGATTTTTAAGTCGTTTGTTTGTCTTACCCAAAAGGATCACCAACCACCAGGAATGCCACATCACTGACATCTGCTCCCTTTAGGATCTCATCCGCCTGTTGTTCCACCATGTCTCTGTCTGCCAATAGCAACTCGCGCCCATAATACTCCTCCTTCGACAGAAAACAATGGCAACATAAATATATCAATATTTCTGATGCTCATGTATGTAAATTTCATACTTGGGTTTTTATATCATTGTGGCACTTTTAAATGGTTGTATTTTATCAAAGGCGGAAAAAAAACTATTTAAAAAAACCTAAAACCCTACATGGGGGGGGGGGGGGGTCTTGTGAACAAAAACTATTCTCGTTGCTTCATAAAATGATTGTAGAGCCACTGTAGTGAGATGGAGTTTGTAACGACGTCTTTAGTGCCTTTTATGGGTCTTGAGAGAGAAAATGACATTGTGGCCAATGAAGGCCTTTCTAAGCCATCGGATTTTAACACAAATATCTTAATTTGAACAAAGGTCTTACGGGTGTCGAACGACATGAGGGTTAGTAATTACTGACAGAATTTTCATTTTTGGGTGAACTAACCCTTTAAGTACACCATTTCCACCTTTCTTTTTCTGAATAATATTACTTCGGATATGCTTTTGTGTGGCTAAAATAGTCCCAAATGTGGTGCAATTTCTTTTAATTATAATATGAATAAAAATGAAATATTGGAATAAGTACAGTTGCTTAACCTTGCATTATTATTTCTTACAAAATACTCATAGGATTAGTTCACCCAAAAATGCCAACGTTTTCAAAAGATCATTTGCACCCAAAAATTC
Source organism: Pseudorasbora parva (assembly GCF_024679245.1). Classification (NCBI taxonomy): domain Eukaryota; kingdom Metazoa; phylum Chordata; class Actinopteri; order Cypriniformes; family Gobionidae; genus Pseudorasbora; species Pseudorasbora parva. Next base: position 20,392,191 of record NC_090185.1, on the reverse strand, counting down.
ACGTCAGAATGAACCTCACTGATTTTCGCATGTCAAGCAAACATACTTAAGCTTCTGTTTACAACTGATGTGCGGATTGATAAATGTTTATATGTGGGGAAAAAAATTAATTTTAATCTGTTCATCCTATAAGTCTCTTCAGAAAATCCTCAAGCCATATGGATTAGTTCACGGATCTCGTTATGAACTTTATGAAGCTTCAAAAAAACTAACTTTATGGTAGTTGCATAACTGTCAATCGAGGGGCAGAAATCTCTTAAATTTCCTCAAAAATATCTATATTTGTTTTCAGATGATGAACGAAAGTCTTACGGGTTTGGAATGACATAAGGGGGAGTAAAGGATTACAGAATTTCCATTTTAGGGTAAACTAAACCTTTAATAACTGAAAAACTTTCGACTGCCAAATCAGTCAGTGTGGCCAAACCAACATCCAGGAAGTCATTTTGTTGTCAAGTGACAAGAAAACTATCACAGGACACCTATATCAGTAAAGTCCTTAAAAATATCACATATTTTGAACTTTTATGAAAAGGCACGGCTATATCAGGTCAAAATGAGTAACCAAATAACTATAGCCTAGTTATTTATTTATTTATTGAATATATATATATATATATATATATATATATATATATATATATATATATATATATATATATATATATTCATAAATGTTCATGATTTAAACATTTCTAAAACATTTGTTTGCCTTGAAAAATATGTTAAAAAAACTTATGAAATTACTAAGTTTTACTTTTATTAGTACTCATTTTAGAACATTACACAAGAACATAAACATCACAATTTTATGACGTGTTTTTAAACTAGTTTTAACAATAAAAAGTATTCTGATAATTCTAGGAATCATTATTTATCATCAACTTGCATACTGCTGGTAACTGAGTGCCATATTTGCGTCTGGGGTCTCAAAATACAGCAGTATTTCAAAAATGCAATCAGTCTTTATCGAGATACGCATCGAGCTGTCAACCACCAGGACTCAGACCTAATGTATGTTTAATGATCCACATACCAAAGCTTCCTTCCCGACGGTCAGTATGGACGTGTAAGCCTCCAGATAAACGCGACTACACTGTCGGATGATCTCTAAACCTTTGACAGTGATGTCTTTAGCATCGCCCAGACCAAGACCGATGAAATATAACATCTCTTGACCAGAGAACACAGCAGCTTTCTCCGTTACACGTCGCTAAAAGGCTTACTCACAAAATGGTTATTTGTTAATAAACTGTTTCAGACACTGAAAAGCTTGCAGTATACATTCAGCTCTTCACTATTCACTGTTATTCAGCACTCACATGGTGCCACATGGAGAAACTGACAACCGCTGCCGTAAAGCGTAGAGTACTTCACGACAATGTCGCGTGCTGTAGGCTGTAAAAAATAGAAAGAAAATAGGCGGTAGCCAATGCTGACTAAAAGCAAGGCTGAACTAGACTTTGTTTTAAAATCACATTTATTGTGTCTAGGATGTTGTGCACGCAGCACGGTTAATAATTTATATAAGCACACACACACAGGTCCTGCACACACACAGGTCCTTCTCAAAAAATTAGCATATGTGATAAAAGTTCATTATTTTCCATAATGTAATAATAAAAAATTAAACTTTCATATATTTTAGATTCATTGCACACCAACTGAAATATTTCAGGTCTTTTATTGTTTTAATACTAATGATTTTGGCATACAGCTCATGAAATTCCTATCTCAAAAAAATAGCATATCATGAAAAGGTTCTCGAAACGAGCTAATCATCTGAATCAACTAATTAACTCTAAACACCTGCAAAAGATTGGGTAAGACACAGAAATACATTTCTGACCGAATAGGCTGTTCCCAGAGTGCTGCATCAAGGCACCGCAGTGGGAATTTTGTGGGAAGGAAAAAGTGTGGCAAAAAACGTTGGTATAAATGTTAGTGGGTGGGATGTTTTAGTCAGTATCAGTAAGTAAAGATTTTGCCCTCAAAGTTGATGTGTTAGAAGCAGGAAAAAATGGGCAAAGTGTTTGACAAGGGCCAAATTGACGACAGAGCATCTCCAAAACTGAAACTTTTGTGGAGTGTTCCCGGTTTGCAGTGGTCAGTATCTATCAAAAGTGGTCTAAGGAAGGATCAGTGGTGAACCGGCGACAGGATCATGGGTGGCCAAGGCTTACTGATGCACGTGGGGAGCGAAGGCTGGCCTGTGTGGTCTGATCAAACATACTACTGTTTGCTACTTAAATTGCTCAAGAAATAAATGCTGGTTCTGATAGAAAGGTGTCAGAATACACAGTGCATCCCAGTTTGTTGTGGGGCAGCATAGCCACAGACCAATCAGGTGCCCATGCTGACCCCTGTCCACCGAAAGCACCAATAGTGGAAGTAAGTACTGGACCGCAAAGCAATGGAAGAAGGTGCCTGGTCTGATGAATCACATTTTCTTTTACATCACATGGATGGCCGGGTGCGTGTGCGTCGCTTACCTGGGGAACACATGGCACCAGGATGCACTATGGAAAGAAGGCAAGCAGGCGGAGGCAGTGTGATGTTTTGGGCAATGTTGGGTGCTATTAGGTCCTGCCATCCATGCGGATGTTACTTTGACACGTACCACCTGCCTAAGCATTGTTGTAGACCATGTTCCCCCTTTCATGGAAACGGTATTCCCTGGGGGCTGTTGCCTCTTTCAGCAGGATAATGTGCCCTGACACAAAGCAAAAATGGTTCAGAAATTGTTTGAGGAGCACAACAACGAGTTTGAGGTGCTGATTTGGCCTCTAAATCCCCCAGATCTCAATCCAATCGAGCATCTGTGGGATGTGCAAACAAGTCCGATGCATGGAGTCCCCACCTTGCAACTTACAGAACTTAAAGGATCTGCTGCTTACATCATGGTGCCAGATACCACAGTACACCTTCAGGGGTCTAGTGAGTCTAGAGTCCATGCCTCAATGTACATACAATAATATATTATATAAAACAATTAACTTTAATAAGGGCTATTAAAATATATAATACAATATTTAAAAAGGTGTATATGAATAATATTAGTGTTAATATTAGAGTCGTTTTTATTTTTTACTAAGCAGACATTTGTTTACTAACTAAACTGACATTTCTCATTTTATTTGCATTTAATTGTTATTTTAGCACATTTGTCTTTGTGTGATCTATAATGGCCACACAACTCCCAAAACATTCATTTAAAATAAATTCTAGGTGTTTAATAGGCAAACTCTCACTAACCTTAAAACCACAAATTCAGTGCAATTACAACCATATTGTGTCATTTATTGCAAAAGTATAAATAATAGCCCAATTCAGGGTTATTTACTGTGCTGTTTGCTGTTTAGGCTACTCTGTAAAGCCATCGGTTTCACCCACAAATTGCAGAGAAACATTATAAAGACAAATGTGCACACAATCTTCCCCAAATACCATAGAATGCAACTTTTTATTACTTTCTGTTTTGTTGATTTATGTTTTGTGCAGCACTTTTAGTATTTTGGAGCACTTTTACTATGTTGTAGAGTCCAGGGTGTTTTTCATGATTTATGATTGTTTAAATTGCTTGAAAACATTGCACAAACCTTAATAACAATTACAATGATGCCAACTAATGTGACATGATTCCCTTGATGTCTAATAGTTGTATGTAGGACTGTCTGCCTCTGAAGCTGTAAAACAATTCAAAATATGTTTATATGACTATGACTCATAATGTGAGTCAGGATAAATCCATGGGACTTAATAAGCATGGTTTAGTGGACTTTGAGCTTGACCTGTTTTGTTTGTAGGTTAATAGGCTGTGAATTAGGGTGAGGACCTTTTGTTACAGACAGCTGATACCTGTAATGAATGAACATGAGTGCAGTCAAAGGTCCTTAATCTAAATATAAGGCTTACAAGCCCTAAAGGCTCATGGACCATCTGGTCTCCACCCCATTGAACTTGTAACATGAAGAATCATGTCAGATATTTTAGGCTTTTACTTATTGGGCTGATTGACACAATTAATTAGTTTATCTGTTTTGGGGCGAATGCAAAGTTGCTAGAAACAAAGGTTTTGTGGGCGAACATCAAGTCACTTGTGGGAACGCAAAGATTTTGCGTACAAACACAATGTTTCTTGGGCGAATGCAAAGGTTTTTGAGCTGCGAACACAACATTTCTTGTGGGAATGCAAAGTTTTTGCCAATGAACGCAAAGGTTTTGCGAGCTAACCCAAAAATTATTTGGGAATGCACAGGTTTTGCGTATGAACGCAAAGTTGCGAACACAACGTTTTTTGCGAGCGAACACAACATTTCTTGTGGGAATGCAACGTTTTTGCGAATGGACGCAAAGGTTTTGCGAGCTAACCCAAAGATTCTTTGGGGAACACAAAGGTTTTCTTGTGGAAACGCAAAGATTTTGTGAACAAACCCGAAGCTTCTCTAGGGAACGCAAAGGTTTTTTGAGCGAACAAAACGGAGCGCAAAGGTTTTGCGAATGAATACTAATGTTTTCTGCGAGTGAATGCAAAGGTTTGGAGAGCGAACACAAAGTTTCATGGGGGAATGCAATTTTTTGCGAGCAAATGCAAAGTTTCTTGGGGAACGCAAAGATTTTGTGAATGAATGCAAATGTTTTTCAGGTGAATGTAAAGGTCCTGCAAGCGAACGCAAAGTTTCTTGGGGGCGAACGCAAGGGGTTTTTGAGCGAACGCAAAGTTTCTCGTGGGGACGCAAAGGGTTTTTGAGCGAATGCAAAATTTCTTGGGGGAATGCATGTATTATGAGCAAAAAAAAAAGTTTCTTTAGGGAACGCAAAGGTTTGGAGAGCGAGCGCAAAGTTTCTTGGGGGGGACGCAAAGGTGTTTTGAGCGAATGCAATGGTTTTGTGAGCGGATGCAAAGTTTCTTGGGGGAATGCAAATGTATTGTGAGCAAAAAAAAGTTTCTTTAGGGAACGCAAAGGTTTTTGGAGCAGACGCAAAATTTATCGGGGAAATGCAAATGTTTTCCGAGCACACGCAAAGTTTCTTTGGGAAACGCAAATGTTTTTTTTTTAAAACACAAAGTTTCTCGTGGGGAATGCAAATGTTTTGTAAGCGAACGTAACGTTTATTTGGGGAAATGCAAAAGTTATGTGAGCGAACGCAAAGTTTCTTGGGGGAACGTAAAGGTTTTGTAAGCGAACGCAAAGTTTCTTGTGGAAACACAAAGGTTTTGCGAGTGAACCCAATGTTTTTTTGGGCAAATGCAAAGTTTATTGGGGGAATGCAAAGGTTTTTTGAAGGAACACAAAGTTTCTTGCGGGAGTACAAAACTTTTGTGAGAGAGCACAAAAGTATTGAAATATATTTTTCATAACCATGTTCCTTAGGGGCTCTTTGCTATTTAGTTTTTATAAAATTATAAATGTTAGAGTAGTTTTAGTAAAATAAAAGTAGAATATACTTTAATATGCAGATAATATAGTAAGTATACTTCTAAAGAATAGTAGAGTAAAATAAAACAGTGTAGAGTAACAAAAAGTACTTTTAGTAGAGTATGGTGGTGCTTCATTGTCATATGTATATTGTCGTTGTCATGATCTCTTATTGTGTTTACTAAGAGGTGTCGTTGTTTACCTCGACTCAAAACTGACGTGTTAAGCACATCTCAGACTGAGGTATGTGTGAAAACATATGACTTGTCTCGAGGCCTCTCCAGTGGAGCTTCCTCACCATTTGTAAAGAGCAGAATGGACTCCGTCAGTCCACATTGTGCCAGGCAGAATGGGCTTAGTGGAGCCTGGCAAAGAGAGTGTTTTTTTTGCACTGTGGGCTTTGGATCCGGTGCTGTCCATTCCACTGCCAGCGCTGCTCGCTGCCTCCCTGCTCGTTGCTACAGCAACCGGACCAGGCCAGCATCTGAAAACAATTTGATTCTTAATGAGAATTTACTTTGCGCAAATGGTGGGAAAATTGGGGGTGGGAGAGGGAGGGCGGGGGGTGTTGTGGAGGAAAGGAAGGAATGAGGCCCCTGATTCTTGCATACTTGTCATGTACTTCTAAGGCATACTAGAAGAACACCCAGAGATGTATGTATATATATATATATATATATATATATTAATGTATATTTTTAAACAGCCCGCATTTTTCATCATTTACGTCAACTAATGCCACTGATTTCTGAGTGCAACATTATGTAATGTTTCTGTTGATGTCTTGTGTGTGTATGAGGGGCATTGAGCTCTTTACTGGATGGGGAACAACGCCAGCTTCCACTGGAATCCCCCCTTTGTACCCGTCTCCCTTTTCCCTGGTTTTGTTTGGACCCAGTCAGCCAGTAGCAAATTGTCCCAGCAGAAAGAGCCAATCTGGTTGGACTGTGGCGAGAGAGAAGGTCCCTACAAGAAAATTAACTGTTTGTCATTTCCAGGGTCTGGTTATACCACCTTAACATCAGCTCAGAGGACCTGGCACCGCTAGAGCTCCAAAGGAGAGGTTGAGATAGGCGGGAAGGGGTGGGAATTAGGGATTTCTTTGGACCAATAAATCAGAGGGTCTTGGTGAAAACAAATTGGGTGAATGTCACAATAACATATCTGAATCACATTTTACCACAAAAATAACATTTTTAGGCATTTAATACAAAATTATAAAAATTAGCCTACAAACAATGATATGGTTTTATATTTTGTATTACGGATAAAAATATATATTTTTTGTATTTTTGTCATGACACTTTTTTAACAATGCATGCATGTATAAATAATTTAATGTTAATAATATACCCCCCCCCCCCCCCCTCATTTTTATATATGTAATGAGAGTTATGTATAATATTTAGTATTATTTTATTTATTTTATCAAGGATGAATCCTCAAGGATTCTCACCTAAAGGATTATTAGGGAAACCATACTAATACTGTGTTTGACCCCCTTTCATCTTTAGAACTGCCTTAATTCTACGTTGCATTGATTCAACAAGGTGCTGAAAGCATTCTTTAGAAATGTTGGCCCATATTGATAGGAAAGCATCTTGCAGTTGGTGGAGATTTGTGGGATACACATCCAGGGCCGAAGCTCCCGTTCTACCACATCCCAAAGATGCTCTATTGGGTTGAGATCTGGTGACTGTGGGGGCCATTTTAGTAAAGTGAACTCATTGTCATGTTCAAGAAACCAATTTTAAATTATTTGAGCTTTGTGACATGGTGCATTATCCTGCTGGAAGTAGCCATCAGAGGATGGGTATAAGGTGGTCAAAAAGGGATGGACATGGTCAGAAATGATGCTCAGGTAGGCTGTGGCATTTAAACGATGCCCAATTGGCACCAAGGGGCCTAAAGTGTGCCAAGAAAACATCCCCCACACCATTACACCACCACCACCAGCCTGCACAGTGGTAACAAGGCATGATGGAGCCATGTTCTCATTCTGTTTACGCCAAATTCTGACTCTACCATCTGAATGTCTCAACAGAAATCGAGACTCATCAGACCAGACAACATTTATCCACTCTTCAACTATCCAATTTTGGTGAGCTTGTGCAAATTGTAGCCCCTTTTTCCTATTTGTAGTGGAGATGAGTGGTACCCGGTGGGGTCTTCTACTGTTGTAGCCCATCCGCCTCAAGGTTGTGCGTGTTGTGGCTTCACAAATGCTTTGCTGCATACCTCGGTTGTAACGAGTGGTTATTTCAGTCAAAGTTGCTCTTCTATCAGCTTGAATCATTTGGCCCATTCTCCTCTGACCTCTAGCATCAACAAGGCATTTTTGCCCACAGGACTGCCACATACTGGATGTTTTTCCCTTTTCACACCATTCTTTGTAAACCCTAGAAATGGTTGTGCATGAAAATCCCAGTAACTGAGCTGATTGTGAAATACTCAGACCGGCCCGTCTGGCACCAACAACCATGCCACGCTCAAAATGGCTTAAATCACCTTTCTTTCCAATTCTGACATTCAGTTTGGAGTTCAGGAGATTTTTATTTCTGGAATAGTTACTCAGAGGATGCAAATATCGTCAATTTGCATCATTGGAGCAATTTTTTTGCCAGAGGCTAAAGACTACAGCCAGCAGAGGGAGCAATTTCCGCATGTTTTCAACCCGCACATGGGGGATGGGAGATCGCACTCGCAGATGCAGGCATTCATGTTAAATGGAGCTATGCTGGGCAATATAAGTGTTTTAACATCTCAAAATAATTTCTATGAAAGTTAAGCTTTCAACGGCATAAACTGAAAATGCGCCAGACTGAACACGCGCAGTGAATGTATATGCCACGAGCATGGACGCGTTTACCTCAGCTTTCATCACGAGAGCTCATTCAGCTTATTCATCACGATGAATAATGAAACGATGAAAAGGACACGGTGGGGAAAGTGATCCAGTCAAAGTGATTCAGTGGCGGTGGCTTTGGGAATGGCCTCGTAGGGCAGCCAAGCATTCTGGGAATTGTCTTTCATCCCCATGAGACAAAAATACATTTTCTGTCTTTTCTTAGTCTAGAAAGCACCAAATTCAAAAATAATTTCACATTTCTACTACATTAATGATCCAGTTTAAATACAGATTTATCTTCCAAGCGCTGAAGTCCCCTTTAATGAGAAATTGAACAGGTGTTCCTATATAATAAACCTTTAGGTGAGTGTAGATTCTGTAAAAAAAATATGAACAGACATTTTTGAGACAATTGATGACCTAAAATATAGTACAGATTTTAAAATGAATGTGAATTGATAATTTAGTCTAGAAATTTGTTTTAATTGAGAAACAATTAAGATAGGCTATTTGCTTCTTTTAGATTCTGCTTGAAGTATTTCAGGTCAAGTTTTTTTTTTTTTTTATCTCCGGACTTTTTAGTCCAAAAATAGTTTTCAAACAAACTATTTTGTTTTCTTACCGATACATTATTAGCATGCATGACATCGTTTATCTTCTGTTGCTATAGTTATGACAGGAATGTCCAGTTTACATATTAAACCAATACAAAACCCCCTTTCACTCGTTTCTGCATCCATACAAAAAACCCCACAAACAATAAATAGCTGATAATGCCTAGATCTGTTTAAATAAACCAATAACAGGAAGAACGCCCCCTGTTTCCTATTCCTGTGCTCCGGGCATGAATATTCCCCCAGCGATCACTGCGTTCTCCCACGATTCTCAGTGGGAAGTCTCTGGCTCCTTGCGTACGCCGTCGCTGTGAGGCAGACGTGTCAGGGGAATACTGAAGAATGTCTTTTTTTGGGGGTCCGTTGTGTTTTCACTACCCACCTTTTCTCCATAATCCTCCCTCTAGGTTATACATAGCTGACAGCATGGAGCTCTGAATAGCCACTAATAACCAATTGGACCAGAATGCAGAGGAAGAGAAAACATGTGCTTTCCACTGATCCAGAGTAGTAACGGTCCACAGTTATGAACGTCATAAAGTCATGTGACCAAGTAACATAAGTCTTTGAACCTTCAAATCCTTCTGGGATGTTCCATCGTACGAGATTGGATACGTTTGCATTCAAGCGATGTGTGTTCAGAAAAACTGGCCAGATTTGGACATTTCATGTTCCATCAGTTTTTCTGGCCAGTATTTCTGAACACACATCGCTTGAATGCAAACGTATCCAATCTCGTACGATGGAACATAGCTAGCTTTTTATCGCTATAAAACAAAATTAAGGGGTAGTTCACCCAAAAATGAAAATCATCCCATGAATTAACACAATCTAACACAATCAAAGGTATATTAAAACATATCTTGGCTATTCAAAGCTTTATAATGGGAGCCACTTGCCTCAAAAAACATGGCCAAATGTTCACAGAAAAAAAATATTCACGCCCTTCATAAATATAAGACATTTAAATACTGTCCACTTTACTTAAACATATCTAATTTTGTCTCAACTTAATTTAATTGTGTTCAATCAACCTAATATATTTAAAACTAAAGTTTACTTAATTCATTTGTGTTAAAACTGCATTAAATATTTGTGCTGACATAACTAACTGGGCAGTGGATCTGTAATTCCCAGCATGCTTTGCAAGGGACTGCATTAGGAGAGTAAATTTAGGGATTAAAGTGTTATTTTATGTGTTTTGCAGTAAAGGGAAATATGTTGCAGTGTTTAATGTTCAGTTATGTTGGACATTGAGGAGTTTCTGTAATTTTGTGGTTACCATTATGTAAAAGAGTGGTGCCTGTGTTATAGGCTGTGGGCACTTAAACAAATTAGTTGGATGAAATTCCTGCTCTCAATTAAATTTAAGTTTGTCCAATTAGTTATTTTTGCATTTCATTTCTATAAATATGCTTGTTGTTATTTAAGTGTAAAAGGTAAATTAAATTGATGTTCACCTAACATAATAAACTTTTATAAATGTAACATATCATTAAGTAAACTGCACATATAAATATTATGTAACAGTGACAAATTCAAATGGTTTTTATTTACTCACAGAAATTTTGTCAGTTTTACTTGAATTTATTTAGTTCATATAACTAAATAGTTATTTGTAAAAATTGCTCAATATAGTTTTGTGCAACCATTTGACGCATCTTTGTAAAGTAAATTCAACAAGTCATTTTTATAAGTGTTGGCGGTGATAGCCTTGTGGGAAGTGTGCCGACCTGAAGATTTGCTGCTTTTCGGGCGACCTGAGTTTGACTCCCGACTCGCAGACATTTCCCAATCCTGTCCCCTGCTTACTGTCCTATCATCATAAAGGCAAAAACTCACCAAATCTTTTTTTAAACTTAAAAAAAAACATGGATAAAGGAGGCAAGCTTCAATGCTATTTTTCATCAACGTCAGTACACAAAAGGATACTAAACAGTATCATCGACAGCTACATTATGACAAATTATGACCAAAACTGATTTGATTCTGCCCTGGTTCTCTAACTGACATGCTTCAAATTTGGAATGCTTTGTTTCTCAAACCACTCGCCTCAAAATTGTGGCTAAATGAGACAAGCTTCAATGCTATTTTTCATAAACATCAGTACATTAAAAAGAAGAAAACTAAACTATTTCATCAACAGTCACATTATAACAAATATGACAACACTTATTAGATTGTACTATGATTTTTTAACTGATATGCCCAAAACTTGGAATGCTTTGTCATGCAAGCCACTCACCTCAAAAATATGACTAAATATCGGTGGCGATAGCCTTGTGGATAGCACGGCAACATACAGCGCCATTGCGTTTCAGGGTGACCCGAGTTCAAGCACTATCTTACGGACATTTCCCGATCCTGTCCCCCTCTTTCTCTTTCACTTTGCTTCCTGTCTGCTTACTGTCCTATAATGATAAAGGCAAAAACACCAAAAAATAAACATGGCTAAATAATACAAGCTTTAGTGCTATTTTCCAATAACATCAGCAGATGAAAAAAGTACAGTTTCATTGGCAGTCACATTATTATGACTAAAACTTATTAGCTTCCACCTTTATTCTTTAACTGACACACTTTCTAACACGGAAAGTTGGGGCTTAATAAAATTCCCATTGATACATAATCGCATGAGTATTATTTGGGGAACATACGGCAGTTGAGTCATTGGAATTCAATTACGATAACATCCAACATGTGAATGGACAAGTCCTGCTTTAATCGTACCTTGGGGAATCATACAAATTTGAAAATTATCAAACTGCTGGATGTGTCAGGAATGAGATGCCTCAAGAGTAGGGAGCATGCATTATTAAGGATATGCACCATGAGTAAACAATGTTAGGTCATGAACACGGCGCAATTACACTACAGATTGTTTCGTGCGTTGGCCTGGAAAAGTCTAGCGCGACCAGGAAAGGCCTGTGGAATGCCATCCACTTCCAGTCAAGGGATGCGGTAGCCAGAGTGAGTCACTTCCTCAGCAGCTGACCTTTGTCCCGTCGAGCATGCCCTAATGCCATTAATATTAACACATCCTTCCACTGAAAACCCCGAAGTAAAAGTGAGATTCGAGAGTTCGCCCATGTTTCGGATGTTTCAACTCGCACAACAAAGAGACCGTCAATGCAATGCCAAGTGCATACTTTGGTGGTCAGGTGCAGGAAGCTGTATCAGCAATTGTTGGAAAGTCCCATGATACTGTCCAAGCACTACTTGAAATATTCAGACGTATAGTGAAACTATGATTAAAAATCAATATATGCTACTGCAAAAAGCAGAACTCAGAGGTACCACATGGCAAATCAACTGAGGGAATGTGTGTGTGTGTGAGTGTCGCACGGAGAGCTCCTCTTAGCATTCCGTGTAGTCTTCATTTCCCATGCAAAGCCCTAGTGTTCAGTCCGTGCCTCCTGAATGAGCTCCTTTTGTGCGGTAATTGGAGATCGTTCTGTGGGGCTAACAAAGAGTTGCAGGGCCTCTCTCGTCTCTCCTCTGTCTCACTCTCTATTTTCCTGCCATCTTTCTTTTTTCCCTGTCCTCCTCATTACGCCCTGGTCTCTTATCTCTTGTGTAACGTATTGTGTAAAGATAGTTCAAAGCGTCTGTTTTCAATCTTTGGATAAGAGGCCGTGTGGTAGCGAGTGGCTTTCGTCGCAATCTTAGCATTTATTGGAATCGTGTTCCATTTTTGTGGTGCGCCATTTCCCCTTTTGCCTCAATCGCCGGGCTTCTGCAATTTCAATTGGCTGAAGTGCAATTCCACAATCCCAGCTGACTAAACACAGGGAAAATCAGAAGAATCCGGTTCGAGTTATGCTCAAATCCATATCCGTACCTAACTTAATGTTTGATTTGCAGACCTTGCGTGGACGTGAATCAGAGTCCCAGACGTTGAGGTTTTCTCCGTTGAAAATACATCATCTTTTCGGTACCGGTTGGAACGCAGACCATGGAAAATCCACAAAGTGCTCTCTGAAGTACATTAAAAATAAATAAATATGCTCTCAACAGTTATTAGAACCATACTAAACAAAGAGTTTACTGGATCTGTTGTGGTTGTCCCTCAAGACTCTTGACAAATTATGTTCATGCTACTATTTTTTAGTAAATAGTACTATGTTTCATGCTACTATGTTTCAGTTTTAAATACAGAGATTTCTTGAAGTCACTGGCCACATACACAGCGACTAAACTCTTTTTCTGATGACCTACTCTGAACCTTATGAACTGAATTCAGATTAATCTCTCAATGCCTGGTCTTCTCTCCAGAGGTTATGACCAATAAACTTTAAACCTTTTAAACTAGAGTTTCTTGTATCACTTAACCACTCATTTGTCAATGCAGCTGTCTTGTTGTTGACGTCTTTAATATATTGAAGTTTTGTTGTCATCTCTACAAAACCTGATTTTACCAAATATATAATGTTCCTGGATCAACATCTTTGTTAATCCTGGAACAACAGTCCAATCAGCCAATCAGATTTTAACAAATTTATAGTTAATGTCAAGTTTAACATTGCAACCAGGGTTAGATATTATTCATCTATCATTTCCCTCTGGTTTTACGAACTTATGGGCAGGGTTTGGTTTGGGGGTAGGAATTTGGTTAGGATTAAATATTCGGACAGGAATGTTGTTCCAGGATCAACAAAATACACTATATTGCCAAAAGTGTTAGGACACCCCTCCAAATTATTTAATTCAGGTGTTCCAATCACTTCCATGGCCACAGGTGTATAAGATCAAGAACTAAGCATGCAGACGCTTCTACAAACATTTGTAAAAGAATGGGTTGCTCTCAGGAGCTCAGTGAATTCAAGCGTGGTTCCTTGGTTGCCACCTCTGCAATAAGTCCATTCGTGAAATTTTCTCACTACTAAATATTCCACGGTCAACTGTTAGAGGTATTATAACAAAGTGGAAACAATTTGGAACAGCAGCAACTCAGCCACGAAGTGATAGGCCACATAAAATCACAGAGTGGGGTCAGCGCATGCTGAGGCCCACGGTGCGCCGAATTCGCCTACTTTCTTCAGAGTCAATCAAGTACACCTGCAGCCTGCAGATCGGGGAGGGGCTGCTCCTGGGGCGGGGCTGCATGTGTCACTTACTCTAATTGGCTCATTCGCCTTTCATATACATGATAGAAAACATGTTCGTAGTTGGTGTATGTCAGAGTACTGCATGGATTGATGAGAGAATGGCATCAATCCAGTTATAAAATGAGAGGTTACTCACTGCAGAGCCATTAACTTTGGCCGCACCTGAAACGGAAACAGAAGCAAAAACATCCTCATTCAAGGACGTGCTTTTATTGCATGGACTTATCAAAAACATAATGTAGCCTAACTGGCTAAAGTGTGCACACAGATCCATTGAAAAATGTAACTAAACGCTGTTAAGTGTGTGGCCTTCAGATTAGCTCAACAGCAGTGCATAGCGAGCTTCATGGAATGGGTTTCCATGGCTGAGCAGCTCATCCAAGCCTTAGTCTACCAGTGCTGGGTAATAACTGATTATATATAATCTGGATTACATAATCAAATTCCCAAAATGATGTACTTGCAATAAGATTACACGATTACATTTTATTCTCACAATGGCAGTAATTTATTCATAATTAATTGATTCTCCCTAATACAAGCAGGTAAAGTAATAAAACATATATTTAATCTTTTTAGTCATTTTTTTATTTTGATTGTTTTTATTTTTAATTTTTATGATTTAATTTATAGCTTTGTATTTTACTCATAAACCCCTGCATTTCCATTATGAACCCCAGTCTGGAAAACCGTGATGTTAAGTAATATTTAATGCACTTCATGTTGCTGATGATAAATGTTTTTTCTCTTTGTATTTTTATATCAATATGGTGATTATCCTATTCAAGTCAATGGGATAAACAAGTTAGGTCAAAAGTAATATAAAAGTAATCCAAAAGTAGTCCGATTACATTACTTTAAATGTGTAATGTAATGTAATGGATTAAATTATTTACAAAAAATATTTTGTCATGTAATTTGGAATCAGTAACTGACTACAATTTCTAAGTAATCTGCTCTGTAAGCTACAATGCAAACAATCACATTTAAATGCAGGAGTAAATCTGGCAAAGCTGGGGAAATGTTACTGTCTGGCAGCTGTAAACAAGAAACATAGATGCTAACAGTTTAACCCATATTTCGTAAAAAAAAAAAAAACTAACGATGGAAACGAGATGTCTATTATCATCCAGCAATGCTTAGATTTTAGCTGGTGGGATCAGCTAACAGTTGCTATGCTAATGCTAACTTGGTCAAAAATATCTATTACCCACTTGCTGAACTGTTTGTATCCATATTTCTAGCTTGCAGCCATGAGACTCCAAAATGTTTCTGTGACGTATTTGGGAGTTTCATTATGTACGTGGCAATTGTCTCACCGGCTAGTTTCGATATGATTCCCTCCATCATGATCCTAAATCATTAACCCACAGTATCACATCTCAGTCCCTCTTCACAGTGACTCATGCAGAAAAAGGCCACAGAAGAGGCTGTTACACAGTACAGGCCATTATCTGCAGCATGTAAAAGGGCCACCTGTGGTCATACTGCTCGAGTTCAGGCAAGTTTTTGATCAGCCTCCATAAACTGTATCCATATGGCTGTAGATAGTATCACAGCGTCATTTAGGGACATCTCAGCTGGTAGTAGCGTAACAGATAAGAGTGTCTGCAACTGCCAGATGTTATCATCAAACCATCCCAGGAATGTCACTTCTACTTATATAACGCATCATTTACATGCAATTGTTCACCGACAGCTGCCAAATAATCATAGGCCATTGTGTTTAAAAGATTTTCAGTTTCACAGGGTTTTGTTCTCGTTTATGTACATTGTGCTCTTTGTGTGTTTTTGTTTGTTTGTTTGTGTGCGGTGGTAAGCGAATAAGATGTCCTAAAGGACAGAGTTTCCTGAATTTCGGGACAATCTGTTCAAAGGAAATTGAAGAAAATTGTAAATAAACACTGCAGCATGTTTCACTGACATTGTATGCTGTCCCAAGTAAAGCAAAGTTTCCTGTTACTTTGGGCTCCGTAGTGTTCCTGCAGACATTTACAAAATAACTTTTTTTCCTGAAGAAAATGTGAGAGGTGCTTGCTCAGTACACATTAGTAGCTAGCTGGTTGATAATGTGTTCGGAGTAGTTGCTATGCTATGCTAAGGTGTTATTTTATAGTTGCAGTGTGGTTGTTGTGGTGTTGCTAGGTGGTTGCTAAGGTGTATTGAGGGATTATAATGATGATGTCCTAAGGGGTTGCAATGTTGCTAAGGTGTTTAAGTGATTGCTAGATCAGTTAAATGGTTGTTGAAGTGTTCTGAGTGGTTGCTATGGTGTAGCTAGTTGGTTGATAGGGTGTTCTGAGTGGTTACTATGGTATTGCAATGTAGATGCTAAGATGTTCTAAAAGGTTGCAATGTTGTGGCTTAGGCTTCTGAATTGTTGCTATGAAATTGCTATGTGGTTGCTAAGGTGTTCCTAGTGGTTTTCAGGTGGTTTATTGGGTGTTCTGGGTGAATGCTTACCTGCAAAAAAGCCCCTTATATTGTAAGGGAACCTCACACACACACACACACACACACACACACACACACACACACACACACACACACACACACACACACACACACACACACACACAGAGACACACACAGAGAGACACACACAGAGACACACACACACACACACACACACACACACACACACACACACACACACACACACACACACACACACACACACACTTTCACTCTCACTCTCTCTCTCTCTCTCTCTCTCTCTCTCTCTCTCTCTATATATATATATATATATATATATATATATATATATATATATATATATATATATATATATACACTCACCTAAAGGATTATTAGAAACACCATACTTATACTGTGTTTGAGCCCCTTTCGCCTTCAAAACTGCCTTCTGAATTTTACGTTGCATTGATTCAACAAGGTGCTGAAAGCATTCTTTAGAAATGTTGGCCCATATTGATAGGATAGCATCTTGCAGTTGATGGAGATTTGTGGGATGCACATCCATGGCACAAAGCTCCCGTTCTACCACATCCCAAAGATGCTACTATTGGGTGGAGATCTGGTGACTGTGGGGGCCATTTTAGTACAGTGAACTCATTGTCATGTTCAAGAAACCAATTTTAAATGATTCGAGCTTTGTGACATGGTGCATTATCCTGCTGGAAGTAGTTATCAGAGGATGGGTACATGGTGGTCATAAAGGGATGGACATGGTCAGAAACAATGCTCAGGTAGGCCGTGACATTTAATCGATACCCAATTGGCACTAAGGGGCCTAAAGTGTGCAAAGAAAGCATCCCCCACACCATTACACCACCACCACCAGCCTGCACATTGGTAACAAGGCATGATGGATCCATGTTCTCATTCTGTTTACGCCAAATTCTGAGATATATTCTACTATTTGAATATCTCAAGAGAAATAGAGACTCATCAGACCAGGCAACATTTTTCTTCAACTGTCCAATTTTGGTGAGCTTGTGCAAATTGTAGCCTCTTTTTCCTATTTGTAGTGGAGATGAGTGGTACCCAGTGGGGTCTTCTGCTGTTGTAGCCCATCCGCCTCAAGGTTGTGCGTGTTGTGGCTTCACAAATACTTTGCTGCATAACTCGGTTGTAACGAGTGGTTATTTCAGTTAAAGTTGCTCTTCTATCAGTTTGAATCAGTCGGCCCATTCTCCTCTGACCTCTAGCATCAACAAGGCATTTTTGCCCACAGGACTGCCGCTTACTGGATGTTTTTCCCTTTTCACACCATTCTTTGTAAACCCTAGAAATGGTTGTGCGTGAAAATCCCAGCAACTGAGCAGATTGTGAAATACTCAAACCGGCCCGTCTGGCACCAACAACCATGCCACGCTCAAAATTTCTTAAATCACCTTTCTTTCCCATTCTGACATTCAGTTTGGAGTTCAGAAGATTGTCTTGATCAGGACCACACCTCTAAATGCATTGAAGCAGCTGCCATGTGATTGGTTGATTAGATTATTGCATTAATTAGAAATTGAACAAGTGTTCCTAATAATCCTTTAGATGAGTGTATATATATATATATATATATATATAGTTGTGTTTGTGTATAATGCCTTATGTCTTTATGTTCTAATGACAGATTAACCTACTTGTATGTATAAAAACTCAGTGACCTTTGACCCTGTCTCTGGAGCTGTGTCTGGAAATGGCTGCAGTGTTACTGTAATAGGAGCGCACATTGTGGTCTGGGATCCTGACCACTAACCCCTGCCTTTTCCAAACATAAACACACGGATCACTGATGTGCTGATGTCTGCAGCCAACAGTGGATAAGAGGCAATGGAAATGACGCACACAAACAATTACAAATTACATAGAAGCCTCCTATAAAAGATGTTTTTTTAAATGTGATATCTTATATGCACTTAAAGGGGGAGTTCATCCAAAAATGGAAATGAATTCATTCAGGCTCATGTTGCTCTGAACCTCTAAGACTTGGACGCACACAAAAACCTGCACGTCTCCACGGATTAAACTCCTCAGTGTTTGTTATGAACACTTTCAGATGCATCTCGACTAGATGGTGTCCACCTCAACCTGATGACCGATAGCACACAGAGGCAAAGATTTTAATATTTCATAAACCCATTTAAATTTTAAAAAGTTCATACATTTTCTATTAGCTTATGGTTGATGTCATCTTTAAAGATGCTGCAGTGCTGACTAAGAAACCATGAAATAGATCTCCTATATAATGTATAACTGCCTAAGTGTGTGTGCGTGTATTGCTTTGTATTGTTTTAATCTCCCAGTGGATATGTCTCTGACAATAATAGCAATGGACGTACATAGATTTAACCACAACTATGGATTAGTTTGTTGAATCAACAGCATCTAAGAACAATGCTGGGTTGTTTCAACCCATATATGGGTCAAAAACGAACAAACTCAACAGTTGGGTTAAACATTGAATTAAAAAATTTAAAATAGCGGTTAGGTTTGTCCATATTTGACCCAAACAAGCACTGAAACAACCCAGCGTTTTAGCAGAAGAGCAAACTAAACTGAATTGATTTATTGATATTGACTGAATTGATAACTGTATCTTTTATGGTATCTTAAATGGGTTTAGCTGTTACATTTTAATGTAAAGGAAAGCTAGAAGTTGGTTAAAAGTCAGTGCATATAGAAAATAAAAATAGCATAGAGAAGTGATTCAGACAGGCCTTCTACAGGAAGCATTGCACTGAACTGAGCCTTGATCTTTATCTGATGCACACACAAAAAAATCTGTCTGCCCTCATGGTACCATAATTTTGCAGTCTTTACTATTAGGCCCTTTGGCCCAGTCAAATATTATATTATATTATATTATATTATATTATATTATATTATATTATATTATATTATATTATATTATATTATATTATATTATATTATAACAGTTCTTTCAGGTTCTCAGATCTGATTGGCTGAGAAACTTTACCAGCCACACAATATTCTCCCAGTATCAGTACTGGAACCATTTCACCATTTGTATCACTCCGCTTGTGACGAGTGTCATGGCAAATCCACTATATATATATTTTAAATACTACTGTTGTTTTGTCTGTTTTTTAGGCGAGAATGTAGTTATTTAGAACGGTGATGCATTGCTCCCTCATTGTACATGTTTGTGTAAGAAAAATAACCATATTTATACCTTTTTGAAAGTCAACGACAGCGGAGTGACACGTTAAGCATATAAGTAGTACCGGTCAAGTTAACTTGTGAGGTCTCTGCGGAACAAGAGTGGGCGTTTCCAAATTTGTGTTTTTTTTTTTTTTTAATGATGGGTGTTTATAAATCACGCAATGAAAATGATCCCCTTCATCCGATTCCACCCCTAAACCCTACCCACACTATGATGTGCGCAAATCAGTTAACAGTTGAAAACGTCCCTCTCTTTATGGCCACGCCCCAAGTTTGGCAACTCCTATTACTGTCCTGCAGAGACCTATACTTGTGGTGTGTTATTCACTTTGGCAGTTGTCATCTGGGAATTAATATAGACTGTCAAAACTATGGCGTTTATTTGAACAGTACTGCCCTTATTTTATTATTTAATCATTTGTAAATGACATATTTAAAGATTTTAGGATTTAGATGTTTTTTTCGTCAATTCATTACATATTCTTCTATAAATAAGTAGGTTGATGATCTTATTCTTATTAATTTTATTATCAGTCAGTTTTCATCACTGCATTGGAGAATGTGCATTACTATTGTCCTCTTATTCTCTTTACCATAATAACATCATCTTTTGTTTTTCCACCCTCAACATCTGGTCATTAGTGCTTTCCGCTGTCATAAGACAGAATTGAATTTTAATGACCAATGAGATGCTTTAATTATCACATGTTTACATATCTGCTTCACTGACCACGCCCCTCTCTGGCTTTATTGTTTGTTTGTCTGAAAGATTTTCTCCGTTGATATGCTTGATTATACCGGCATATTCACACGCAAACCATAGACGAACACAAGGACAACGCGCAAATCATTTTGTTACTTTCTACTATAGCAGCACAGCAGCTTCCGTGTTCCTGGTTTGTTTTAGTAGAATTATCACAATTTTCCTATTCTTCTCACTTCAATTGCTCTTATCCCAGCATCAGAAGAGCAGCGGCGGCATAAACAGGGGAATTCCGTCTTGGATACAAACATTCTGCCACTGAGTTTTCCATTACATTCTTCCAAAGAATTCCCAAGTACCTGATACACACTTGCTTCTCTCTGTTTTCACCTCTTTCTTTGATTAACAGCGTTAGCTTTGTATCCTGTGGAAAGCTGCGTGGCTGTTTTCAATTCTGAATGTTTACGCAGACCCTGTTTAATGTGGTATGCAGTAAAAAGAGACAAATAAATGATACAATCTCTTTCGCAAACATTAATGACCAGACTTGCATCCCTTGATTGTTTCCCTTTTCGCTATTTCATAGTTTGGGAGGAAAAAACACCTTTTATTGGCCCACTCTGATTACATGAAGACTGGTTAATTTATTTAAAAAAAATAACAGTTGCATTCATATGTTACAGTGAATACTAATGTTCATATATATATATATATATATATATATATATATATATATATATATATATATATATACAAACTTTTGTTAAATGCAATTAATCACAGTGAATCGATTTTACAGCATTTATTTGTGTTGTGCATTTAAAAATATATATTATATAAAGGTTTAATATATACCAAATATAATATAATATAAATAAAATACCTATTTTATTTTATATAAAGTTTTAAAAATAGTTAAATACCAACCATTGGTCATCATGAGTCATAATGAAGCAGTGACTCAGCCTCTGTGTGACATAATCTTGTCTTTTGTAGCTGTGCTTCTGTGAGGACTAAATGACATCAGAAGATGAAGAGGAAGATTCACTTCACCATCATTACTCACAGGCAGCTTCTCTCCCTATCTTATTTTCTCAACACTCTCCTTTGTGTCCTTTCGCCTTTAAGGGTGGAAAAAAGAAGGAAAAGTTGCCTCTCCACTGTTTTTTTTCTTTCTTTTTTCAGAAATGCCTCTCAGGGAGGCCTCCAGGAAATGACCATTTATAGGCATAACTATAGTTAAGCCATGTTTCGTGCAGCTGAAGGGAACTATCTATAGATGACTTCAGAGTCACGATACACATCATATCCCACTGTCGTTCAGAACTAGTGGCAACAAGGCACGTCTTGTCCGACACAACCACGCAAACCATGACTCTGATTCTCAGGAAAGACATGAACATTTTTGCATCATGATTAATTGAAATGCAGTGCACTAGCAGTTTTGCTTTGCATCTGCGGGCTATCGCTCATACCTGAGCAGGCAGCTCATTAGTAAATTACAGGCTCCGGATTCGAGCGAGCGGGGTGGGAGTCTCCTCCCTATGGGTGTGCTTTTGCTCGCTCCAATTCAGCAAAATCCCATTTCCATTCTCTTAGCACGCTTGGTTGGATCCCTTAATACGCCGCCCACCCTCAGTTTCCCCTAAAGGAGCCTCGCTCGGAGTGCCCCATCACTAACAGTCCTCTGGAAACCAAACAGGGATACAATATTGGGTATCTTGAACTTCATTCCACGCCTTTGCACATCTTACCTTTTTTTGTCTTTCCCTCATTTTGTTTCTTTTCCCCTTGAGAGTAAGAGCTTTGGGGTCCCACAGCTGCTGAAAGTGTAACCCAGACTAGAAAAAAATAGCATGAAATGACTGAAAAATCTGGGTAAAAAGTTGAGCCTTAGTTAAGCTAAGTCTAAAAAAAACAGTGTTTCTGCAAAGCTGTAAAGTCGAAAGTGCATGATATATAAAGATAATAAAGTTCTCCCAACAGAATCGACTGAATCGCCTATATGAGTTTTTTTTTCTTAATCCCACTGCGTGACGGTTCTTCGTCAAAAGACATTTGCGTAATGCCCATGCCTTTGTACATTTTTCGCCGCGAACAACATGTCCTGCATTCAAACACGTCATTTTACTGACGATGAGTTCAAACTTAATTTTACTGACGATGAGTTCAAACTTAATTTTACTGACGATGAGTTCAAACTTAATTTTACTGACGATGAGTTCAAACTTAATTTTACTGACGATGAGTTCAAACTTAATTTTACTGACGACTGCTTCATATCTTGAAGTTCAACATGGGGTTCGCAAACGCTTGCGCTTGAAAGATTAGTCAGAATCACAACCTGTAAGTATGAATAATTATTGATGTATATATTTTCTACCGGGTGTTCAAAATATAATTTTATGTTTTATATTGTGTACCTTTCCGGCTTACTGGCTTACTTGCGTTATTACTGTCTTACTAAAATAATTCTGCTACTCAGCTGTGTGCCACTATTACCTAAAACTGTCTATTAATGCATATTATCTGTTGTTCTTACTACTTTGAGTAAAGATAAAGGATCGATCGAGATTTGTTTTTACAAACTTTAATGTTACATCGGTCAGTTAGTGCTTGGCTAATGTATGCATCGTTACTATAGCTCCTGCATATGCACCACAATAAATTAGGTTTGCTGTTGGACGTACACTTGCTAATGCAGATGGCGAGGAATTACAGTTGCAACATCTCATAAAGTACCTCAAAATGAGTAGCGTATCACTAAGAAACGGCCTGCTCAAGTCGTCCTTGTGATGGAGGTTTAGGTTGAATACTAGTTCTTTCACTGTTTCATTATTGAACTAGTTTTGGATAGATATGGTATCATTGACAACATCGTTACTATCTTTACGGCTTAGATTTAGGAAGCTTCTGGGGCTGAAGTTAAGTTATCAGTGGTAGACCAATCACAACAGACTTAGGTAGCTCTTTTAGTAGCACACGGAAAGGTGGGATTTAAAGAGACTGATTCATCCATTGAGGCATTTGAGAATCATTGAACAATGTGGCAAAGATGTGTAGCCTTATGTATGAGAAAATTAAACTGTTCTTTGTTGCATGTAAACCTGTTGTAGAAGACCTCCAAAACAAAACATGAAGCCTTTAAAATAGCATAATGGGGCACTTTAATAGGCTATTATATGTGTATATGCTATATCAGTATATGTGAGAGTTTCAGCCAGAATAACAAAAAGTGTTTATGAAAAACATGCCTCCTAACAAAAAAATGGTGGAATGGTTTTGTATGTAGCCTATACTTAAAGGTGGACAGAATCGAGTTTGAGCTTGAAGCATTGCTTTGAAACGAGCAGTCTAATCAGTTTATATCATTGATGTGCATCACTAACGACGGCTGACGGATGTGTTGTCGGGACAGATGAAGATGCCATAGGCTACATAGGCTGGCCTGCATAGTTGGTTTAAATCGTGGCTGATTAGATTTAGATATCATTGATTACTCAGTGATTTAATTTAAATTCATAATGAACTTAGATAACATTGTGACGGGCTTGTGTCCCGAGATTAGGGCTAATTAAACAAGAGGGACGGGTTTGTGAAGCGCGCCAGAAATAAAATAAACCAAATGCGTTTTTACCGTCAGCGCAGTGCAGTGTCATTTAGTTTTTCCTACACTAGGACATGGACACCCGATTAGGTTTTATGAAGAACACAATTAAACTAAAGTTTAGTCGAGTCACTTACGTTTCTTTGTTCGCAACATTCTCCACAGGAACCCTCCCGCGTGCCTCGTACAAATAAATGACTTGTTCTCTTTGTATGTCAGACCTCCTCTGTGCGATGTAAATGCAATGTTGATGTCTGTATAGATGATTAATACTCCTTTCATACGCAGCATATGTGTTTTGTGAACGCTGACGTTTTTGCTTCAAGTTGAAGCGTTGATGATTGGATACACAAGCGCTTTGTGTCAAGTGACTTCTTTCATATTCTAATAAACCATTCCTCTTCAAACAAATGTCAAAAATATGTAAATTATCTCGGTATTATCTGTTTAAAGTGTATCTGTATCATGCCCACTGGCGTCTAACTAATGAAACACGCATTTATCACCCGGTATACTATTAATGAGCTTGACGTTTTGTTTGTGTTACCAACGTCTCAACGGCTAGAATGTCTAGTGAAATGCTTTTTCTCGTTTATAAATGGATTGAGAAGTATTCAATAGACAAATAGCCTATAGCTACATTTTAATTCTACAGTTCATTTAACATTAATGCTTTGGTTTCAGTACGGCAGTCAGATTTATAGGACCAGCCAGACTTCAAAATGGGTTTATGTCCGTTGGGATGAAGAAAACAAATGCACTCATATTATTATGGCTACTGTTTGATGGGACACCAGGTGGTGGATGGTTCTTCCAAAATTGATCCATTTCAATGTGTATTTATCTTCTGAACACTTTTTGATGCTCACATTTGCACCTTCCAACAAAGCACTTTTCCCCCGTGTTGCTCAACTTGTAAGTTGTAAGTCATGGATTCGATTCCTGGGGAACATGCACATACAGTAGGCCTAGGCCTATAAGTGTTTCAATTTATAATTTTCCATATTTTAAACTAAATGTTTACCTGGATAAAAGTGACACTGAAGCAGGCTAATTACCATTACTACATTGTGATATATAGTTAACAAATTATTCAAACATATCAAAAATGTTCATGGTCAGTTTATTTTATGGGAAGGTTGCATGGAATTTTTAGAAGCGTGTAGTTAGTCCAGTGTAAAGTTTACTTTTGGATATTCCTGGGATGTGAACCTTGTTCCAGATGTTCCACCTATGGCACTAGCCACATGATTGACTGGGCCAGGCTTTTGTGTTGAGGTTGTGGTGCTGGATTATACCAAAGGAACCAAGTGTAGGAAACAGGATTGGAAAATAAGAGCCAGTCTTTCAACAGGACAGTCATTACTGCTGTGAGTAATGGTTTAGTCATTTACTTGCATCCTGGAACATGTATCCTTTAATGTGCAACACTCAAGAATTCAGTCTCATGGTTATTATAATGGAAACCGTGTTGCATTTTAGTGTACAAATGGACTTGAAGATACAGTCTTCTTTGACTTATGGCTTCAGTGGAATATTGGATTAGGGTAAGAGGAGATCGGTATAGTTGTAACAAGCACGTCTGTGACTAAAGGAAAGCTTTAGCGTCTCGGCAGGGAGGCTTAGGTCATTATCTTAGCAGTCAATCTGTAGGAGGAAATTAGACAATTGCTTGAGAACTGGGTGTTTGTTAGATTTAAAATAATGGGATTTCAACTCTTATGGGGAGACATACATTTTTTATATATAACTAACTGTGTATATATATATATATATATATATATATATATATATATATATATATATATATATATATATATATATATATATATATATATATATATATATATATATATATATATATATATATATATACAGTATATGCATGCAAATATATACATGAATCCATATACATTTATGTGAGCATATTCAAATAATAACACTTCATGTATAATACAGTATTAAATAAATTATGAATTTTAACACAAATATAGTAAATTAAAGAGTCTTATGAGAGTTGCATTAATTTATTATATATATATATATATATATATATATATATATATATACATACATACACACATACATACATACATAAATAAATATATATATATATATATATATATATATATATATATATATATATATATATATATATATATAATATGATACAGTATTATATTATACATTTACAAACACTGTTTATATAAATTTAATTGATATGTGTGCAATTTGTATACTTTTAATTATAAAATGTATACACTATAATATATTAAATAAATTCATATATAACAATAAAATAATTTATTGCAATAGCTATATATAAAAATCTATATTTTTAATTACACTTGTATAATATAGTATTGTTATATAATTAATCGCATCTAAGAAAAACTAAACTGACTGGATTTAAAATTGACAAGATTAGCAATGTCTGCATAAAGCTTTAATCAAAGTTGGATATGTTCTCGTGTGATAAACAGGTTCAGATATCATGCGATGTTAGAGACTAACCCTGGAGAAATGGCATCATTGGCGTGCCTACAGAAGAGCAGCATCCCGTCCAGTTATGTTTCCTCAACTTCCTTCCAGCAGCGCGGCCCTGAGACCTCGCAGTGAGTCAGGTGGCTGCTGATAGACTGACTGGAAGTGTGGAGGTATATCGATTAGAGCGGGGCAAGAGGTAGTTGACAGATGAGTCATTGGAAAGGGAAAACGTGGAATGATATGGTGACAATATATTTTGTGTGTTTGTGTATTGCAGTGTGTTTATTGTGGCAGGTTTTTGGCATTCTCATGAGGATAATTAGCCTGACAAGCCAGACCCACATCAAGATGTTTGGTCTGGAAACTCCCCATTGACAGCTCAATCCGAGGGGCGGGATAAACGGTTGTCTTTCAAACTCCCTCTGCACGCGATAGGATAGCGCTACACCAACCAGAGCAACGAAGGTGAAGCAGAGCTAGTTGATAGATTAAACTTTCGCCGTATCCGGTCGGCAAAACTCAGAACACATCTGCCCTTCTTAAGAATGACTTCAGTACCGTTCTTTGTTCTTTTCTCAGAGAAAAGCTTAACTCCAAGTCTTCAAGAGTCGTGGTCAAAGCTGTTGGCCCACCAACTCTATACACGATGAGATTGGCCTGACCAGAGTTTGGTTTTTACAGTTCAGCTGTGTATTGAGAGTTGCTAGACGACACTCGCGACAGGGTGCGCTAGGGTGCGTCAAGATTTCTAGGCTATGGATAATATTTATGAATGTTAAAATAGTGTTAATAGTTTTTGCATTATAGGCATTTGGTAAACCAAGCAATCACTTATGATGTATGCCTCCTCTGAGCAGCATTAAACCTAACTGACACCTAACTGCCACCCAACTGCCACTTCAGAAACACCAACTTTGCAGTGTAAATTTGCCATTTAGCAACCATAACCCTAGCAACACCCTAGGACATCTTAGCAATAGCAAAACAATGTGGCAAAAATCATAGACATATATACATAGATGACACATTCAACCACTTAAGCTTGTTGCGCTCAGATCATTCCCGATTAAACATATTTGCTTTGTGGCAGGGCGCATTATCCTGCTGAAAGAGGCCACAGCCACCAGGGAATACCGTTTCCATAAAATAGTCTAAATGGTCTGCAACAATGCTTAGGCAGGTGGTACGTGTCAAAGTAACATCCACATGTATGGCACGACCCAAGGATACCCAGCAGAACATTGCCCAAAGCATCACACTGCCTCCACTGGCTTGCCTTCTTCACATTGTGCATCCTGGTGCCATGTGTTCCCCAAGTAAACGACGCACATGGCACCCGGCCATCTACGTGAAATAAAAGAAAACATGATTCATCAGACCAGGCCACCTTCTTCTGCCAGTGGACAGGGATCAGCATAGGCACCCTGACTGGTCTGTGGCTTTACAGCCCCATACGCAACAAAGTGTGATGCACTGTGTATTCTGACACCTTTCTATCAGAACCAGCATTAACTTCTTGAGCAATTTGAGCTACAGTAGTTCGTCTGTTTGATCGGACCACACAGGCCAGCCTTCACTCTCCACGTGCATCAATAAGCCTTGGCCGCCCATGATCCTGTCGCCGGTTCACCACTGTTCTTCCTTGGATGACTTTTGATAGATACTGACCACTGCAGACCGGGAACACCCCACAAGAGCTGCAGTTTTGGAGATGCTGATCACAATTTAACCCTTGTCAAACTCAAAAATCCATATCTGTCCATTTTTCTTCTTTGAAGACAAAATGTTCACTTGCTGCCTAATATATCCCACCCACTATCAGGTGCTGTGATGAAGAGATAATCAGTGTTATTCACTTCACCTGTCAGTATAGTCATAATGCTATTCATGATCTGTGTATATATTCAAACATTCATACAATCTACTTTAAATTTGAAAATCATAGCAGAGTTCTAGTCAAGCACGTTGCTGGTGTTGTGAGGGACTATGGGAGATGGTGAATGCAGAGGGAAAGAAAAGAGAGGGAACTGAGTGTGGACTCCACATAGTTTTCCCTGCGCCATGGCAACCGGTGTATAGAGCGGAGCACTGAGATCTCCAGGCTTCAGTCTCTGACCCTGCGCTTCCCGGAGGAGCTGCTTCAGTGCTGCACTTCTTCACCCTTATGCTGCTTCTCCAGCCCAAATCACAATCCCACCCGTCATAAAAGAAACAATAGAACTGCTCCAGATCTGCAGCAGGACACCACCACAGCCTCATGGGAACGGGCTTTTTTCAAATGTACTGACATAAGTGGCAAAACCCACTTTTGTCATCTTCATTCTTAATACATTTGCTCTCGTTTTGTTTGCTTTTTATTGTCATTAACCGTTGGCAGCTGGCATAGAATGAAGTGAGTCAGCTGTTTCAACAGCTATTGTGAGATTATCTAGCTGATTGTCATCTAACTATTTAGCCCTGTGTAGTTTTAGCTTAGCATCCGCCGCTTATGTTGCCCGTGATAAAAAGTCACAAATCGTTCCTCAGGGGGAGAATCTATACAAGGTTAATATTTTGTTTTGTTTTGTTTTGCTTTATTTTTATTTATTTATTTATTTATTTATTTATTTATTTATTTATTTATTTATTTATTTATTTATTTATTTATTTATTTATTTATTTTTCATTATTTCATTCATTACTTAATTTATATTGTGTTGTATCTTTATTTATTGTGTTGTATCATTTATTTTATTATTTTATTTTGTTTTATCTATTTTATTTTATTGTATTGTATTGTGTTGTATCTTTGTTTTTTTATTTGTTTGTTTCTTTTGTTTTATTTTTAGCTTTAAGGTTTTATGGTTTTATTGTTTTTATTTTTGCCTTTTTATTTTATGTTATTATCTATTTTACTTTATTGTGTTTTATTTTATTATTTAAATCTTTCTTTAAACATTTATTTTCTTTATTTCTTTCTTTCTTTCTTTATTTATTTATTTATTTATTTATTTATTTATTTATTTATTTATTTATTTATTTATTTATTTATTTATTTATTTATTTATTTATTTATTTATTTATTTATTTATTGTTGTAAATCTATTTCTTTTATTATTTTAGCTTTTTATTTGATCTTATTTTATTATCAATTCTATTGTAATGTGTTATCTCTTTCTTTTTATCACATTTTAATCATAGTTTTTTTATTTTATGTTATTATCTTTTTTAGTTTATTGTGTCTTTCTTTAAGATTTTTTATGCTATCTGAAATTATTTTATATCTATTTTATAAATGTTGTATATTTTTTAAAAATGTTTTATTTTGTATAATTTTTATAATTATTTTTATATTATAGCTTTTTTATTTGATCTTATTTCATTATCTATTGTATTGTATTGTTATATTTTATTTGAGCTTTCTTTATTGATTTATTGATGGTTTTATTGTTTTATTTGAGCATTTTTATTTTATGTTATCTATTTTATTTTGTTTTTATTTGTTTATTTTAATCTTTCTTTATTTTAGCTTGTTTATTTTGTGTTGTTATTATTTATTTATTTCAGCTTTGATCTTGTTTTTATTATCTATTTTGTATTGAGTTGTTTCTTTATTAACTGTAGTTTATCTTATATATTTATAAACCTTTTCAAAAAATCTAGATGAATGTTGTCAAGCACACTCTAAATGAGATTGCCCTTCACAAGGACAGATCAGTTGCAGTCATAACTAGGTGCTGACATGGTTACCTTGGTTGTCCTTTAGTAATTCCATTTATTAATGTTTTTGCTTGTAGCTGAACTGGGTTCAGTTTTGAAATTTGAGAGGACAGAGAAATCTGCTCTATGGTCAGCATACAATGCTGTTTTATATTTGACCTTGCATCTAATGACTAGGGTCCAAAATCTTCTTACATAACATTGGCCAAATCATGCGTACGTGTATGTGTGTTGTGTCCTGCATTTAAACACAAAGTCTTCTTTTGTCCCAGGAAGCCTCTGTAATAAACAGTTCTGCAGAAAGGCTTACACTGAGCTGAATCACGCTGCGGTTGGATTTACCCTGGACAACAAAGACCATGCGGGCGGCTTTCTAAACTCTAGTCTCCACGGCTGTTTCACTTGTACTTCGGCCCACACTGCTAAGGTTGCGTTTGTGCTGATGACCATGAAGTGACACTAATATGATTGCATGCTTTTCATCACTCTGATTTTGGTGGGATGGTCAAAAGTTTTGACTTACGTGTCTTGATTTAAAATGAATATTTAAATGTTCTACATATTGGTTTTCAATATAATTTAATAGGAAAATAGTCAAGCGCACTTTTGCATTCTAAAGAGATTGTCCTTCAAAATCAGAGATCAGTTACATTATTTTTTATTTAATTTAACTTAATTTAATTTAATACAAATACCATAATGTGGTTTTGTAAGTTGTATCAGCTTCAGCGTGCTCTTATTAATTATTGATGATTATATGCATTAGTATTCTTTTTTTATATTTTAAAAAGTGTATGTGTATATGATTCATAAAAATGTTTAAATTAATATATTATATTTATTAGTTATGTATGTATGTATGCATGTATGTAATTCTATCTATCTATCTATCTATCTATCTATCTATCTATCTATCTATCTATCTATCTATCTATCTATCTATCTATCTATCTATCTATCTATCTATCTATCTATCTATCTATCTATCTATCTATCTATCAATCATTAATTAATAATCATTAATATAATTATTAAAATGACTAGGTGATTAGTTTTTATATTTTGAAAAGTATTAACCGTGTATGCTTAA